>NC_090314.1:38750872-39103997 GCF_039906515.1 Pseudorca crassidens
TCTTGAGATGCCTCACCTCATCATAATCTGTCACCTTGGAATGTGTCCACTTTGCCCTGAGTTTCTCCTGTGGGTAAGTTTGTCTCATCTTCTAGAATGTTCCATTCCCTTCCACACTAAGCTGGAGGGGGTCATTGTCAATGACCCTTCCATTGGTGACTGTATTAGTTTCCTATTGCTGCTGTAACAAATTACACAAACTTGGTGTCCTAAAAAAATACAGTTATGCTCTTAAAGTTCTAGAGGTCAGAAGTCCACAATCTCATCCACTGAGCTGACATCAAGGTGGCTGTGCTCCTTCTGGAAGTTTTAGGAGAGAAACCATTTTCTTGCCTTTTCCAGCTTCTAGAGCTGCATTCTTGCATTTCTTGGCTCGTGGCCTCTTCCTCCATCTTCAAAGCCAGCAGCATGGCATCTTGCATTTGTTTGCACATTGCCTTCTCTTCTGTGGTCACATCTCCTTCTGCACCCTCTTATAAGGACACTTATGATCAGATTTAGGATCCAGACAAATAATCCAGGATAATCTCTTCATCTCAAGATTCTTAACTTGATCACATCTGCAAAGGCTTTTTTACCTTATAAAGGAATATTCACAGATTCTGGGGATTAGGATGTGAACATCTTGGGGGCCATTATTCAGCCTACCACAGAGATCTATACCTTGTCTCAGGCCTGGGGATCATGAATTCTCTCTCCCAACCCCTTCCCTCAGAATGGTGTGTATCTTTCACCAAAGACCATACCCTAACCTTCCTGGCCACCCCAATTACCCGTCCTTTCCCTCTCTTCAGGCCCTGAGGATATTGGTCCAATGGAACTTCCTATGATGATAGGAATGTTCTACATTTGCACCATGCAACGTGGCAGCCACGAACCACATGTAGCCAGTGAGCACCTGAAATGTGACTAGTGCAACTGAGGAATTGAATTTCAAATTTTATTTAACTGAAATTAAATTTAATTGAAATTTAAATAGCTACTTGTGGCTAGTGGCTACGTATTGGACAGCTCAGATCTAGGCAGATGAGAAGTAGAAGACAAGACCAGTCAGGTTCTTTGCTGCTAGCCTCTTCTCACACATTTTGGGATCAGTTCTGCCCCTCCCCAACCTCCTTTTCTCAGTCCCTGCAGAATCTGAAGGAGGTTTCTACAGGAGCTCTGGGATGATGGGAGTGGCTGAGGGCAGGGCAAGGAAGGAAATTGTGTCTATTGGCCCCAGAGAGGTACATAGTCTCAGTTCTGCTTTTGCATCAGACTAAGAACATTCAAACAAGAAATGTAGATCATAACTACAATGAGGTATCACCTCACACTGGTCAGAATGGACATCACCAAAAAGTCTACAAATAATAAATGCTGGGGTTTCCCTGGTGGCGCAGTGGTTGAGAATCTGCCTGCTAATGCAGGGGACACAAGTTCGAGCCCTGGTCTGGGAAGATCCCACATGCCGTGGAGCAACGAGGCCCATGAGCCACAACTACTGAGCCTGTGCGTCTGGAGCCTGTGCTCCACAACAAGAGAGGCCACGACAGTGAGAGGTCCACGCACCACGATGAAGAGTGGCCCCCGCTTGCCACAACTAGAGAAAGCCCTCGCACAGAAACGAAAACCCAACACAGCCAAAAATAAAAATAAATTAATTAAAAGAAGGCTCAACATTTTTTTTTAAAAAATAAATAAATAAATGCTGGAGAGGGTGTGGAGAAAAGGGAACCCTCCTATACTGTTGGTGGGAATACAAACTGGTAAAGCCACTATGGAGAACAGTATGGAGGTTCCTTAAAAAACTAAAAATAGAGCTACCATATGATCCAGCAATCCCACTCCTGGGCATATACCCTGAGAAAACCATAATTTGAAAAGATACATGCACCCCAATGTTCATTGCAGCACTATTTACAATACAGTAGCCAGGACATGGAAGCAACCTAAATGTCCATCGACAGATGAGTGGATAAAGAAGATGTGGTACACATATACAATGGAATATTACTCAGCCATAAAAAGAATGAAATATTGCCATTTGCAGCACATGGATGGACCTGAAAATTGTCATACTAAGTGAGACAAAGAAAGACAAATACTGTACATTATCACTTATATGTGGAATCTAAAAACAAAACAAAACAAATGAATTTATTTACAAAACAGAAACAGACTCACAGACACAGAAAACAAACTTATGGTTACCAAATGGGAAAGGGAGAGAGGGGAGGGATCAATTAGGAGTATGGAATTAACAGATACACACTACTATATATAAAATAGCTAAACAACAAGGATTTACTGTAGAGCACAGGGAACTATATTCAATATCTTGTAATAACCTATAATGGAAAAGAATATGAAGTATATATATATAATATATATATGAATATATAACTGAATCACTTTGCTGTACACCTGAAACAACACATTATAGATCAACTATAGTTCAATAAAAAAAAAAAGAACACAAACAATTTTGACGTAGCTCCCTCTTTACCCTACTTACACGATGAGCTGTCCTTTTGGGGACCATGGAGGCATGGCACAACGAGCACAGAAAAGGGGACTAACCTGGGGCTTGACACTGGCCTTGATGCTCTCTGGGTGGCCTTTAGAAAGTCACTTCTCAGTTCTTATTCCTCAGTTTCTGTACTATGATAGGGCTGGACCAGATGGTCTGAGAGGTTCCTCCCAGCTTGTGAATCAAGATTTAATTGTGCATGTAATTCTACTTGCGAGTCACGTTCTGCCTGGCCCATGTCATAGGAAGTCATGACCGAAGGGCTGTTAAGTGGCCTTGGGTTACTCCCATCACACTCTAGAACCAAATCTGACATCTGTTCTTTTGTCCTCATGACCACACTTTGCATTTGCTTTGGCTCTAGAGGGCCGATCCACTAATCTAATCTGCCTGATGACCCTGGGAGGATAGACGTTATAGCCCATTTTAAGTGAAAAAGCTGAGGCTCAGAGAGGGAAAGAGAGAAACTTCCAGGCGCCAGGCCCCACGATGAGAGCTTTACACATCATATCATAACACCCCTTCAAAGTGAATAATATCACTCCCACTTTACAGGGGTGAAAATTGAGGTCCAATGAGACAAGATGACTTTCTTTTTTTTTTTTTTTTTTTTGCGGTACGCGGGCTTCTCACGGTTGTGGCCTCTCCCGTTGCGGAGCACAGGCTCTGGACGCGCAGGCTCAGCAGCCATGGCTCACGGGCCCAGCCGTTCCGCGGCATGTGGGATCTTCCCGGACCGGGGCACGAACCCGTGTCCCCCTGCATCGGCAGGCGGACTCTCAACCACTGCGCCACCAGGGAAGCCCCCAAGATGACTTTCTTAATGATAGTGAGTGATGGAGGCCCACTTTTCTGATTCTGAGCTGCTTCATCTTCCCTCTCTGTTGTGCTGCTGTTCCTATTTACAGCTTCCCTACAAGATGTTGAAATGATAGCCCTCAGCAGCACAGGTAATCTTTTTGGATCAGCCTTTCACGGTGCACCCCAAGCAGACCTACATGCCTTAGCAAGTCACATCACCTCTGTGCCTCTGTTTCTACATCCGTAAAATTGAGGATAACAGTCCCTACTTCATAAGGGTGTTAAAATCCTTGCTAATAGTATTAAGTGAAGTTTGTATCTCTAGACATTTTAGCCCATATTAAGGACTCAGTAATTGCTCATTCTTATTGTGTTTGGAAACTATTCATAATAGCAGGCAATTCCCTTTACCTCAAATCAAATTAAAACACAAAGAAACTGTCTACGTTTTTAAAACGTTTTATTAACACTTGGACTCAATTGCATTATCCATGTATCCGCAATAGCAGAGAAACAGTGATGGTGGACCATCCCCATGGGGGACACATGTCCTTTGGCAAAACAAACATAAATAGTGGGAAACAACACCAAATACAATAATAACATAGTACGTAATAAAGACTAAATTAAGAGAAGGAACAGGGACGACCGGGAGGGGTCGTGAGTGTGGAGAGGGTGCGTCGGGCTCAGGTGATCTTTCCTGCAGAACACTTGCCCCGGCCTCAGAGCAGCTCAGTTCAGTTCAAGGTCATCCATGTACTCCTGGACCCAGGGATCACTGGGGTTGGCGCACACCTGCCTGCCCTTTTTGGTTTGGAATCTGTGGAGCAAAGAGTGGACAGGTTAGAATCCCATGGGACCTTGCCTGTGGTGGGTATCTCCCTGTCCTTCACCATGGCTCATGCTGGACAGCCTACTGGGTGAGAAGACCCTTCCTGGGGTGCTGCTGGGACCTGATTCCTTGTAACTTCCTCCTTGGGTTTAGCTGTGGCCTCCTGAGTTGCCCAGATTAGGAACCAATGAGTTTTGCAATCAATGTGGACATATCTCCCCATTCATTCCCTGCTGCCCCTAGCAATGACTTTGGCACGTGTTTTCTAAGTATGGTTTAAGAATTCAGCCCACATCTTCTATCATCTTTTTGACCGTCCCTGTTTTCCTGGCCTCTAGCTAACTTCCTCCCCAGAAAGCACCTTCCCCTCCTTTAGCTCCCACCCAGCCCTCTCCAGGTCTCAGCAGGTGACACCATGACCTGTTCCTCACTGCTTTCAGGGAGGCCTTCAGCCCTGACACCTGCCTCCCTACTGCTTCATCTCCCCTCACCTCAAACAGGCCCCCTTTTCTAATCCTGCCCTCACCCTCGCCTCCAAGAAAGGCCCCAGGGTTGATACTCACACGACAGCTGGCTGGGAGCAGAGACTGCTGGTCTCGTAATAATCGATCACAAAGTGGCGAGGAAGCTTCCGCAGGGTGTAAGAGAAGCAGCAGGCAGTGGGAGGGTCTGAGCCCACTGGGAAGAAAGGCCAAGGTGAGACAGAAGCTCTACCCAGAGCTATTCATTTTGGCTTCTAGTTATAGATATTCAAAGGGCATCCCTGTGGATCTGCCAGATCCCCAAATATGGTCCCTTGTATCTAATCCCACCCACTCTGAGTAGGAGTCTTATTCTGAATAGAGAATCCTAGGAGAAGACCACGAAAGGATTCTAGAAGGTTCAGGCTGTATCGGGTCTTAGAGCACAGGTCTAACTCCCTTCATTTTACAGATGGGGAAACCAAGGCACAGAGAGAGACAGGGACTTGCTTAAACCAGTCTATGGGTTGCTGTTTCTTAAGAAAACGGGAATTTGAATATTACTGAGTGTCTACCAGACTCTACGTTTACCTGCAGGCTACTTAGGAATCTTCTCTGCTCCCTTTTGTCGCATCCCCAGATGTTAGTGTTGGACCAGCCCCAACTAGAAAAGTCAGCGCTGCCTACATCCTGACTCAGTGGCAGCTGGAAGAATGGACTTACTTGGTGCTGAGAGAGCCGGAGAGCAGAAAGCAGCTGAGAGCACGAGGAAGGAGAGGACAGTCAGGCAGAGCTTCATGGTCTTGGTTGAGGAGAGACTTGCCTGGAGCTCGGACTGCAGAACCCAGAAGCTTCAGAACCCTTCTGTGCTCTGTGCTGATACTGAGTTGGGAGCCCTTCTTTATAGGAACTCTGAGGCCTGGGACAGAGATGGGGGAGAGTGGAATTTCCAGGGTACAGATGATGTCATGGTGCCAATAAGGAAACTGAAGCTAGCTGGCTGAGGACCTCTGCACAGCTTTCTTTTCCCCAGCAGTGTCATCATGGAGGAAAGCGGAGGGAGGTGTAGGAGAGAAGAAGTGGGCTGAACCCTAGAGGGAAGTGGTATACCAAAGGCAGTGACTGAGGCTTGGGGGAGAATTGCAAACCCAACCAGAAAGATAGAACCTTCACACCTGCTAGAAGGGGCTTGTAGATGAGAACCATCACGCTCTTGGTGGTTAGCACCTCCAGAAGCTAGAGACTTCATGTCAGTCTTTCTAGGGTCACCACAGGCCTGGCCCCAAGAAGGGGAGGAAGCCAGGATTCCATGTCCCACTGCAGGCCTCCTTCTGCTAGGCAGAGTGAACTTCAGTGCCCTGTATATTTCCTTGGGCATAACGAAAGTGTCCAGCTTCTGTCCAGTGTGCAGAAGGCCCCAGCAGAAGTGTAGCTTCCGCACAGCGAACATTTACTATGTGTCAGGCACTAGGCAAGCTGCGTTATACACATACATCTAACCCTACCATAACCCTGAGCAGGGTGTGATTATTCCCCTGAAGCAATGAGATTCAGAGGACAGAACAGGGTTCCGTGATCATCTCAAGGCCACACAGCTGTTAAGTGGCAGTGCCAAGATTTGGACTGAGGTTCATCTGACTCTAAAATCCATTTTCTTTCTACCCTGTCATCTCCAGAACAAATATAGAATGTGACCACAGAGAGAGAAACTGCTGGCCACCTAGGGGCCACGCCACACACAAAGACCCATCTTATCAGGGCTGAATACAGGAAAGGGGTGTGGTCCATCTGTCCCAAAGAATGCAAAAGAAATCAAGATTTCAGTGTGCTCCCTTGGGCCAATAACAGAAAAGGAGAAAGAAATCAGGAAGAATCAAGTTTAGAAGACCCAGATAAAGAATGTTCTTCCAGTATAAACATGGAATTGGATAAAGCTGACAGTGAATTCATCTATGTTACAGATAAAGTATATAATCTAAGCCTGTGGGTGTTTCCCAGACATCCACAGGGAATTCCTTGTGTTCCTCTAAAGCCCTGCCTGGTTCAGCAGCTGCCGTGGGCCTGAAGGTGACTACACGAAGCTTCCAAAGGCCAGGAATACAGCAGTGCATGAATCAGGGCAAATGAGGGCCATTAGGATGATGGGATCAAGACCTCTATCCACCTTCAGCTCAACCACTCTGATCCACCTGCTCACCCACAGTCCCACATTGCTACCTGCCTCTGCTTTGAAAAGGAAGAATGAAGAGTGAAAAGAGGGAGCCAGGCCTCCTGGGTGCTGTAGAGATGTGCGATAGAAGGAGTCAGAGCAGCATCTCGGAGCATTTCAGTGTCACTAAATAAAGTACAATGTCTTCCTACTTCATCACTCTCCTCTCTCCCTGCTCCCACCACCTACACATGCACACAGACTGTACTTCTTTTCTTTATCCTTTCTGTCCTCACTCCTTTCTTCCTGTGAGTCTTGCTTCAAGTGTTCTGATCTTCACCAAGACCCCCATCCCCAACTCTAACACTCTACAATCTCTGATATCACTTATGCAAGTATCTCTCGTGGTCTCTCCTGGTTGATGGAGTTTCATCTTCATGCATCAAGAACCTTGCTTCAAGGGAAGAAGGATGTGTCTCGTGGTACCCGGAATCTACACAGACTTCGTTATCCTGGCATTTCCATTCAACCCAATTGAGTAGTCACCTGTTCTTTGTCAGGACAGACAGAGCTGAATGACGACCCATCGCTGCCCTCAGAGTCCTTAGTCTAGTGATGGTGCTGACAGTGACAGAAATCACTGTCTCGTGAGATGGAATAAGGTATGTGTCATGTCAGAGGTGGAAACAAAATGTCAGAGAGCCCAAAGGATGGAGAAAGCCATCTCTTGGCTGCAAATGAATAGTTCCAGGTCAAGACTAAATCCACTGTGCACTAAGGAAGAGCCCTTGACGTGGAGACCTCCGTCTACATGAGTGGGGAGCGCTGATCTTCAAGCCATGGAAGGACATAACTCTTATGAAAATATGTAAGAAGAATGATGATAGATAAGAGTGGGTGACTAGCCACGCAGTGCGTTTGTTGATTTTTGCCTCCTAGCCTTAGATTTGATCTTTGGCTCATGCAGGCAGAATTTTTTTATTCATGAAGGTCTTAACAATAATGCTGTGTTCACACCAGTGAACGTTCACACAGGGGGTACAAAGGCTTGTGTCAAAATGTTTAGCTAAATCAATGGCCTCCAAGGTTTATACATTGAGGCCATTTCTAAGTAATAGTCGATAGAGAATGATAACCAATGCCTCTCAAATACACAACCAAAAAAGTGCTCATCTCCTCTAGAGAACCTTCCCTGACCTCTCTTCCAACTGAACTCTGTACCTCCCTTTGTGCTACCTCCATCACATCACCTATAAAATATCTGTCTACTTGGTTGTCTCCGCTCCTAGAAAGGGAGTTCCTTAATGCAGAAACTGGGTTATGCTTATCTCTGTGTACACAGTAGGTATTTTTTAAATTTATTTATTTATTTTTATTTTTGGCTGCCTTGGGTCTTTGTTGCTGTGCGTGAGCTTTTCTCTAGTTGTGGTGAGCGGGGGCTACACTTCGTTGCAGTGCTTGGGCTTCTCATTGGGTGGCTTCTCTTGTTGCAGAGCATAGGCTCTAGGCGTGCGGGCTTCAGTAGTTGTGGCACTTGGGCTCAGTAGTTGTGGTTCACGGGCTGTAGAGTGCAGGCTCAGTAGTTGTGGCGGACAGGTTTAGCTGCTCCGTGGCATGTGGGATCTTCCCGGACCAGGGCTTGAACCCATGTCCCCTGCATTGGCAGGCGGATTCTTAACCACTGCACCACCAGGGAAGCCCTACACAGTAGGTATTAATAAGTGTCCAGAGGCAGCTCAAACTACCAGTTTTAATGGGAGGGGGTGTGATAGGTAATATGGACTCTGGACATGAAGTCCATTTAGTCAAATGAAGTATGAATTAACTAGGCATCTGACACTCTATCCAGAATATGATTCCCCAGCCTTGATGGGAGTCACTCCTCCTCCTTCTTCCTCAACCCACATGCCCAGTGGTTTCATGGTAAAGGATACTATTCTAGGACCCAGCTCTTTCCAGCTCAGGGATGTGAGAAGTGACACCGAGAGTTAACCATGGTTCCAGAGAGCCCCACGGGCATCCTGTGGGCCGCCCCCTCACTCCTGAGCAGGGAAGTCCTCCACTTCCCCTCACTCGTGCTGATAAGAGGTTTCCCCTCCCACGCCCTTGACGGCCACTGTGCTCGAAACTCCATCCTGGGAATTTTCACATCTGTTTTGTCATTTTGTCCTCCCAGCCTCCCCAGTGGTCCTGAAAGCAGGACCAGTGGCCACAGCAGTAACAAGACCTTCCAAAGGTCTTTGGATTTCCCTCAGCATATCCATGTCTATGGTTTTATCTGATCCCAAGCTGTTTTGCCATGGCTCAGATCAGGAAGCAAGACCTAGAAAAGTTAAAAAACTTGATTAAGGTTACATAGGATATGTGTCAAGACCCAATTTCTTCCAACTCCTGGTCCAGAGATGACCAAACTTCTTTGACAGGTGTGACCCTTTGAGATCACACGTGGGAAGTCTCTGAAGGTACCAGACTCTCAGAAGAGATTACAATCCTGCTGAGGGGCGGGAAGCAGAGGTGGGCAATCCCGACATGCTGTGCTTTTGTGGAAGGAGAGTGCTGAGATGCAAGTGTAGGAGAGACCATTGGGTGTCGGGACCAAGAGACTTAGCCACTAGGAAGTGGAGTGCCCGGAACTAGAGAATTCCTTGTGAGTGAATGTTGCAACTGCAAAGCCAAGGGGATCTGGAACATATGGTCGTTCTGCCAAGACAATAAACTAAGAAAAGGTAAATCCTTTAGTCTTGCCGATATGGTAGCCAAATCCCTTGGAGAGAATGGGAGCAGAAACTGGATTGCAGATTGAAGCAATAAGTACACAATTATTCGAAGTGCAGGGTTCAGGATGGAGTCCAGAGGACAGTGAGCTGGTTGAAGCTATTCATCAGTGATGGTCCCAATCTTCTTAAAGTGGAAATGTGCCTTTGTCACCGGCCACAGCCTGCTCTTTAGCTGTCAAAGGTGAAGGGCAGGGCTCCCCTGGTGGCGCAGTGGTTAAGAATCCGCCTGCCAGTGCAGGGGACACGGGTTCGAGCCCTGGTCCGGGAAGATCCCACATGCCGCGGAGCAACTAAGCCCGTGTGCCACAACTACTGAGCCCGTGGGCCATAACTACTGAGCCCGCGTGCCACAACTACTGAAGCCTGCACGCCTAGAGCCCGTGCTCTGCAACAAGAGAAGCCATGACAATGAGAAGCCCACGCACCACAACAAAGAGCAGCCCCTGCTCACTGCAACTAGAGAAAGCCTACGCGCAGCAACGAAGACCCAACGCAGCCAAAAATAAATAAATTTAATAAAAAAGAAAAACTTTATAAGAAACAAAATTAGCATGCATGATGTTTCAGTGTGGGGATATTCCAAACTTTTATACCCAAATTTATATTTAACCAATCTGTTACTTAGCCCATTCAGGTTGTTCTAACCTTCTCTATTCTAAATTGAGCTGAGACTTGAAGGATGATTAACCAGGAAGAGTGTGAGGGTGGGGTCATTCAGGCAAAGAACAAGAGACCCGTGCTTTTTAAAATATATAAAATAGATTACTTGAAATATTTCAGTTATAATGATAATAGTAACTAACACATAACACTTACTATGAGCCAGTCATGTTCTAAGCCTTTATAGATATTAATGCATTTCATCCTCAGAGCAGTGCTCTGAGGTAGGTACTGTTATTATCCCCTTTCACACATGAGGACACTGAAGCACAGAGAGGTAAGTAACCTACTGAAGGTAAGTAACACACAGCTCGTACATGACAGATTTTGAAATGATATCAAGAAGGTATGGCTCCAGAGTGTAAATAAATCAGAAAAGAGAAATGTGTTTCTTATAAATTTATGTTAAAGTTTAACGGCCAAATTTGTGTTATTATGATGTAAAGTATCTTTCGGTTTTGCATTTTGCATGTCTTTGAATAGTGCAATCCATGGATTTCTCTCTTTTCCTTAGAAAATTAAGGTAATTAAACAGTGGTTTCCTTTATTTGGTCTAAATACTAATCTCTGCAGCTTTCACGGGATATACCCATGCTTATAGAATTTCACTCTGCCCTGTGATCTACACGAAAGGGAAATTGTGCTTTGCCAAGTGACACCTGGTTCATAAAAAGCAGAGCAGAGACCTGCATTTTTAAGGAATCACATGTAGTTTAGAGAGCTGAGTCTTTGTTTCCAGGAAGTCTGAAGGTGGCAAGAAACAAGGCCAAAGGGGGAGACAGAGGTCAGGTCACAGAGGGGAAGCTTCCATTTCACGCTGGAAACAAGGTAGACTGTTTGAAGGGTTTTCAACAGAGAGAGACAGAGACTGATTTGATCAAAATCACTTCAAATGCCTTGTGCTGGACAAATTGAAGAGAGGCAAATGGAGGAAAAAACAATTGACAGGCCGCTCTTGTCATGACAAGAAGTGACAAGGACCCACCTAAGAGAGTGGGAATGGGAAAGATGAGAAGTAGATACACTTAATTTCAAGTATACAACAGAGTCAGTAGTTGAATAGATGGAGGAGATGAGGGGGAGGGAGGAGTCAGGGTGACTCCCAGCTTTCTGGCTTGGAAACCTGGTAAGAGGGAATACTTTTTACTGAGTCACAGAAGGAGGAGCAGGGGGACAGGTGGAAGGATGTAATCCAGTACCAAGATGTACGCCCTGATCTGCGTGCACGTACATGCACGCACACACACACACACACACACACACACACAAAATGGCCAGAGGAGAATGACAAGAAGAACTCAAGATAGGAAAGGGCCTGGCTGCAGAAAGAAGGGCCTGCGTCAGTGAGACACTGTCTCTCTCGGATGCTAGAAATGGGCCCCCAGGATATTTTCTCTGCCCACATGAAAGGCAGGGCCAAGCCTGCTGCAGCCTGACTCTGTGGACCAAAACTGGAAAAAAGGAGGCCAAGCCCGGGCCAAAAAAGGGTGTCATTATCAATGAGCCCATCCATGGAACCACTGCTGCCAAAGGGAGAGAGCTGAGATTGACGCCTGGAGATGTAGAGCTATGGGACCGGAAACTGGAACGAAACCAATCCATCAGGGCCAGGGCACAGGAAACAATGAGGAGGTGAGCAGAGCCGGACTAGGCAGAGGTGTTGCAGAACCTGAATTATTCAGCCAGAATTCCCTGTTCTCGTGGCTGGGATGTTCTGCTGGACTGAGGTGGGGCCTCAAAGAGGCTGGAACGAACCAGAAAGCTAGGACACAAATCAAGGCCCTCCATGCTGAAGGATCCACCATGTTGACCGTTGGCCAGTTTCTGTGATCACCACGTAAGAGATCTTGGTGGTCCCCAAAGATCAAGACCTTGACACCACGGCCTTTCTGATCCTTTATATAATATTAGTATTTCAACTCCCTAGTGAGACGTTGGGCATAATACACACTGTTCGTCAAATCAATGAACCATTCATTCACCAAATACTTATTAATGCATTGCGATTACTGTTGGAGATACATTGTTAAATAATGTAGACACTGAAATGTAAAACTGACTAATTCCATCTCTCTGATCCTGGGCAAGTCATTTTACCTGGGAACATTAATTTACCTCCTAGGATATTTCTGAGACCCTTCCAACTCATCCATCCTAAGGTTTCCTTACATTATTCATTAAATATGTGCATACGGAGCACATACTCTGCATACAAGTATGTTATTTTCCTGATCCAAATAAAAACATATATGACAAAGAGCTATTTCCTGGTTTTAGGATTGATATGAAAAATCTTACAAATATATAATCACTAAGATAGAATTTTATATTTATCAAAAAGAATAAAATTATAAGACATAGAGACTATGTCAGAAAATTAACCATGTTATAATCAACATGTGTTAGAATTTGGTTTAAGTCCACCAAGACATGGTATGAATTTGGTTTAAAATCAACAGGACATTCAATAGGCACATGAAAAGATGCTCAACATCACTAATTATTAGAGAAATGCAAATCAAAAGTACAATGAGGTATCACCTCACACCGGTCAAAATAGCCATCATTAAAATGTCTACAAATAATAAATGCTGGAGAGGGTGTGGAGAAAAGGAACCCTCTTACACTGCTGGTGGGAATATAAATTTGTACAACCACTATGGAAAACAGTATGGAGGTTCCTTAAATAACAAAAAATAGAGTTACCATATGATCCAGAAATCCCACTCCTGGGCATGTATCCGGAAAAGATGAAAACTCTAACTGGAAAAGAAATAAGCACCCCAATGTTCACAGCAGAACTATTTTCAATAGCTAAGACGTGGAAGCAACCTAAATGTCTATTGACAGATGAATGAATAAAGAAGATGTGGTATACAGACACACAAACAAACACACACACACACACACACACACACACACACACATATGCATGCACAATGGAATACTACTCAGCCATAAAGAATGAAATAATGCCATTTGCTGCAACATGGATGGACCTAGAGATTACCATACTAAGTGAGTAAGTCAGAGAAAGACAAATATCGTATGATATCACTTATACGTGGAATCTAAACTATGATACAAATGAACTTATTTATAAAACAGAAACAGACTCACAGACATAGAAAACAAACTTATGGTTACCAAAGGGGAAAGGCAGGGGCAGGGTTGTGGAAGGGATAAATTAAGGAGTTTGGGATTAGTAGATACAAACTACTATATATAAAATAACAAGGACCTACTTATAGCACAGGGAACTATATTCCAATATCTTGGAATAAACCTTAACAGAAAAGAATATGAAAGAATATATATAACTGAATCACTTTGCTGTACACCAGAAACTAACACAACATTGTAAATCCACTATACTCCAATAATAATCTAAAAATAAATAAAATCAACAGGTCTAGATTTTTGAAGAGACAATTACAAAGATAACTATCACACAATGTGGAAAGTGCTGTAATGGCAGAGCTAAATAATAAAGTCCGTTATCAGAAACGTGATTGACTCAGCAGTTTCCATTTCCTTCTTCTCAACCTCCTCAACTCAGAGACGCCTGCTCTCAGAAACTAAATCACGAGTGTGAACGGGGTTCCCCCAAGAAGTAAATGAGGGAATTCAATTCAGGGTATCGACTGAGGGCTGGGGCAGAGGGGGTGGACGTTGAGGAGGAGGCATTGTCTGTGACCTGGAGTTTCCAGTGAAGCAAATGATAGACTCCATATTCTGGAATTGACAGTAACAAAGGAAGACAGCTGGATGCTACCGCCCCAGTGAAACCTGCCATTGCCCCAAATCTTGCCTTTGCTGCACCTCCCTCGGACCAGCATTAGCAATCATAGGGATGGGATGGAAACACAGCCCATGTGTTTTAAGAGAAGTAACTCTACGGACACAGGAAGGACAGAATTCCTCAGGTGTGGTCTCACTTTGCTTACGTCTTATCTCTTCCATTGTTCTAACTCCATTTGGGGGAATTCAAAGCCCTCTTGGTTTGGTCCTAATGCAGCTTCTTCATCCATATTTGCCCCTCCACTGTGCAGCTACTCTGAAGGACTCACTCCTCCCTCTGACCCAGCAATTTCACACCTGTGACTCTGCATTAGCAGGCCAGGCCATCTACTGCCACAGCATCTATATATGTTCAAATCCTGTGTCTCTTTCAGGACCCAATCAAAATTCCATCCCTTCCGTGACGCCTTTCCCTATCCTCCCAAGGGAGACCATGACTCCCTCTTCCTCACATTCTGAGCTTTCATTTATTTTTCTCCTGAGAATCTTAGCAGTTTCTGTTAAGTGCTGTGGTTATCTGTTTATACTCTACCTGCTCCTACTAGACTGGGGGCACCTAGAGGATAAAGATCATTAGAAAAGATAAACCATAATTCAAAAGAATATATATATATATGTGTATAACTGAATCACTTTGCTGTACAGCAGAAATCAACACAATATTGTAAATCAACTATACTTCAATAACATTTTTTAAAAGATCACTAGAAAGAACTAAATCTATTTCTCAATGTAAAATGTGATTTATGCCCACTAATTCTGTAACAATAAAGGATGGAAAAGAAAATATATACATCTGGCTAAGAAAGCAGACTCTTTCACACCACTGAAATTATGAGTTGAAAAGAATAGGAAAGGAACACTGCTCCGAATTTGGCATTACTTATGTAAATATCTTACAGGTTCCTCAAAATAGTTCAGAGAAATGGAAATCAAGACTTCATTTTAGCAAAGACCATTCGAAAGAAACCTTAGTATATTTATCCAAAAATTCTTTCAAATTAAACATCTGCCAACAACCTACCTTCCAACTGGTGGTGTTGGAAATGTTTTAAGACAGAATGTGTTCATAAATCTGTGGGCTGACCAGGAAGGTAATACATTCTTACTCCAAAAAAAAAAAGAGAAAATTCCAGAAAAATAAGGAAAACAAAATCGCCCATTCATCCGTCACACAGCGTTAAGTACTAATGATGCTTTGGGCATTTATTGCCAATGTTTTTTATTTTTTCCATGCCTAGACCATATATCTGTGTGTGTGTATACACACACACAATTTATGGTTACAATATTTATCGTATATGTGTATATACACATATACACATATATATTTGTATAATTCTTCATCTTATTCAGTTGGTATAATTTTTATCTTACTTTTTAACAACTGATGTTACGATTATATTTATGCTACTTCATTTAGTTTAAGGGCTTAATAACAAACATTCCAGTGGATATATCATAACTGAGTTTATCATTCCCTGATAGAGGAAAATTTAGGTTTCCTTATTTAGAGTTATAAATGTTGCTGGGTCAGCACCTTCCTGCCTGAAGATGCCTCCACATTTGGGCCTGTTTCTTTAGAACTCTTTCCTAGAAATGCGATCTCTAGGTTAGTGGGTATAAATATGTTTAGGCTTCTGACATATTAACACCCGCATCTAATGCCTCTTTATGATTTTCAACTAGTGTTTAACCCAGTGCCCCTGGTCACTCGGTGACTGACGACTGGACACATGACGGAAACATGACCTCATGCTTCCTAGTCCCCTAGCGTGGATTCCTTGATTCAGTCCCTTGCATCCAAGGGAAGCTTGTGCCACCCTCCAGGGCAGTATCACACCTGCCCTATCCTTGTGGTTAGAGCAGCTGGGGAAACGCAGCAGTTTCAGCTCTGTGGAAAGGTCAGAGCTGGAGAAGTCATGAGGGGAAGGGACCAGCTGAGAATAGCCCTGGGTGGACACACACCCCTCTGCCGCCGCTCACAGGGGAAACCATTTCCTCACATGAAACCAGAACAAGTCATGTGTTGCGGGCTGAGACTCGTAGCTGACAGCTGCTATTCTTGGATATCCTGAGCCCCTGTGGTTGCCACGGACCCTGAGTTATGAAACCGTGTGAAAGCATCACGACGCTTAAAAATTTCCTTCCTCACTCCCAGATTCCACTTCCCCATCCATCAGGGCTGCCTATAAAGAGCTGGGGAGATGGCCTCTCACTAAAGAAGGACGCAGGCAGCAGCGAGCACCCAGTCCCACACTCAAGGCCACACTCTGTCTGCGCAGCATCATGGAGGTGCCTGCTGCTGCCCTCGCCGTCCTCCTCTGCCCCACGGCCCTCTGCGGCCAGGTCTTCTCGGCACCATGTGAGTCTGTGCAGTAGTTGCAGGGGTCCCCACACCAAACTTTACTTGGCCTTGAGAGCCCCCAAGAGAAAATAAAGATCTTCTTAAAGGGTTATGAAACATTTTGGCCTTTCTCTTCAAGATTTTAATTTTTATCTTTATAAAGGGGTCCTCAGATCTGGAGCCAGGGTTGGGGAGTTACAGTCCCATTTTACAGATGGTAAAATGGGGACCTAAACAAAAGAGTTGGCAAGAGGCAGAATCCAAATCTGGTTACCGCCCCATGGCGTCAGTCTTCCAGTAACTCACGCTAAGTCCCCCCAAGGGTTTGTCCCTTGGATGTCTCATGAGAGCTGTCCAAGGTTTTTCTTTTGCTGGGGTGTGACTTCTTGAACCAGAAACAATTTCCTGAAGGGAGATGTGATAAGAACAGTCTGTTTGGATGTCTGGAGCACACAGAGAAAGAGAGAGCCCACAGTGCAGAGTCAAAAATAAAGAAGGATGCAGACAGAAACAAGGACAGAGACAGGGATATTTCTAGGGAAAAATGCCCAGCGCCTTCCAGTGACCTGTCTCCCAGTCTGTGCCCTAAGCCAGGCTGTCTCTCTCCTTCCGAGTCTTCCTCATCCTGTTCTGAACTATGACTCAGCCTCATTCTGTCCCTTCCTCCACAGTTGAGGTTGACACCCTAACGGCCCGCTGCTTCTCCTATACTGCCTGGCAGCTTCCTCGCGAATTCGTAGCTGACTGTTTTGAGACCAGCAGCCAGTGCTCCAAGCCCGGTGTCATGTGAGTGCCAGTCTTCCCACCCACCTCTGGGGAGATGGGATGTTGGATGGGAGTCAGCACCCAAGGGCACAGACAGGCCAGGGGCGCCATCCTGGCAAGCCCAGCCCTCCGGGGCCTATCAAGTATACAGGACCCAGGTCTCTGAGCTGTGACCTGACCCGGCCAGGCTTGCAGAGTCAGGGGGTGCTAGGCCAGCCCAGAGGGAGGGAGGGGAAGAAGGAGGCTGCATCCTCTGAGGGGCCCCCTGAGTCAGGGAGAGCGTCTCTCTGGACTGAGGTAGGCAGAGGGTCCCCGAGGGAGTGGCAGGCCCTGGGCCTCCCAGGAGAGAGGGGTGGAGGGGCCACAGGGAGCCCAGGATCCCCCTGCTGGATTCCTCAGTGTGTAATTCTTTTGTCCTTCTCCAAAGCTTCCAAACCAAAAGAGGCCGGCAGCTCTGTGCCAACCCCAGTGAGGACTGGGTCCAGGAATACATCACTGACCTGGAGCCGAATGCCTGAGTGGCCTGGGAGTTTTGAGGAACCCAGTGACCTCAGTGGCCCGACTGGGCAGCAGGGGTCTGAGCCTTGGAAACACCCCTGTCACCTCCACAGCTACCTCTCCCGTGTGCTGCTTGTTTCCAAACAGCAACACTCCGGGACTCGCTCCTAACTTAGATGGCAACTTATTTATATATAGTATTAATATTTAATTTTTGTAATTTAATTGCAGTGTCCCACTGTGTCTGGGACTGTGTGCTCCAAGAGGTCCCAAGACACCTTTTCACAGACCTTCCCCTCCCCATTCACTTGCACTCTGCTGACAATTGACTGTCGGCAGCTTGTTCTACGCAGAGATGGTGCCAATGCCACCAGACTGACAATCGTGTATTGGATGTTTCCGTTCAGTGCTGTGTTCAGCAAAGCGAAATAATACAGATGCTCTTTTGAAAAGTAAACTGGCATTGAGTTTGGTTTTGTTTATCTGGCAAATCAGAATCACTGGTTGACTTTCTCCGAAAGACAAATATCATGATATTGCTTATATGTGGAATCTAGAAAAATGGTACAACTGAACCTATTTACAAAACAGAAATTGAGTCACAGATATAGAAAACAAACTTATGGTTACCAACGGGGAAGAGGGGGATAAATTGGGAGATTGAGATTGACATATACACACTACTATATATAAAAGATAACTAATAAGAACCTACTGTAGAGCACAGGAACTCTATTTGGTGCTCTGTAATGTCCTATATGGGAATGGAGTCTAGAAGAGAGTGGATATGTGTATACGTATGGCTGATTCACTTTGCCATACAGCAGAAACTAACACAACATTGTAAATCACTATACTCCAATAAAAAAATTAATTAACAAAAAGAATCACAGGTTGAAAGGAATAGTAGGTTAAAGAATAGGAAGATGGGAAATGGAGGAAAATTGGGAGAGATGGAAGGGGGCTACCACAGAGCTACTCTGCTTTACACTTGTGAATGAAAACTGTTGCCTGCTGTATCAGTAAACAAAGAATGTTGCAGCCATCAAGCCATCACCTTACAGCCGCCCCCCTCCGGAGGTACGCCCTGAGGGAATTCAGGATAGAAACAAGTTGCCCACCATCTAGCAGTCAGCTGCTGCTGCCACCCTCAATGGTGCATCCTGAGGAAACTCAGGATGAGAAAACACAAGATACTGGCCCCAGATAGCTGAGGTTCATATCAAAAGAATGATCTCAGTGAGCCCAGTCTCCTGCATCTTCCCATACATACAAAAGCACTAAATTCCTTAACCTGAGACAGCTGGTTTTCTTTAATTAACAGTAATCTTTTGATGTTCCGACTACCTGGTCTTTGTTGCAAAAACTCCTATATATCCCGGCTCCCCTCTTGCCTCTTCAGAGCAGTCCCTCAGAGTTATCTGAGGTGCTGTGTCCTGGGCTTAAGTGCTCAGTTTTGTCTATCAATAAAACTTAACTCTTAACTTTTAGGTTGTGCATTTTTTTCAGTCAACACTCGGGAGCCACATTTCCAGAACATTTAAATTACGACTATTTTATGAATCAAATCATAATGTACATGAATGGATACCATTAAGAAGAGTATTCATAATACATATTTACGATAAATCAAACTTTCTGAATAACAGTTACTAACATATTAGAGACTTACTCCAGGCTGAGTGCTTTTCCTGCCGTGTTCATTTGCTCCTCACAATGAAATAGTACAGTTTAAGTACTACTAATATTTTCATTTGACAGAAGAGTAAACTGGGGCTGGGGCTCAGAGAGGTTAAGCAAATTGGCCAAGATCACACAGCAAGTAAGCGGCACAACTGAGTTCCAAAACTAGATTTTGATGTAACTACAGACTTTGCTCTTAACCAGTAACCAAGTTATTTCCCAAAATGTAATCCACCTGTACTCAAATTACAAGCAATGATTGTTTAATCCACTCACGTCAGAATTTTTAGGTGTGGACCTGGGAATTGATATTTCTACCAAGCTTCAGGTGTTCCACATGCATGTTAACAGCTGAGAACCACTGAAATAGTCAATAGAATTCACTGCTCTTTTCCAAATGCAGTGCACATCTGCATATGGTAACAGGTATATTGTACATTATTTTCCATGCTCCACAAAATACATGGCTAATGTTAGAGAAGGAAAAGATAACCAGCCTACATGTGGAGCAGGATTCTGTTTACAGATTTACTGTGACAACTCAGTTATTTAATAGATAGGTTGCCTGAGTTATAACTATAAGAAATGTACACTGAGCTCGGGTCCTTCCGGCAGAAGGAGGAGAAATGCTAAAGACTTGTGTGAAAACCAAACATGTATTAATTTTTATGACCCACAATTGTTTCATGTTGTTTAAAATAATCTAATTTTTGTACCCCAAATTAGTTTAGAATTGTAGTGATGAAACTTTTAGAGTACAATTCAACACTACTGCTAAGCAAACATTAAAATGCACACACTATTGGACCAAGATACCGTTTGCCCTGATTCCATTTCTAGGCATCTGTTTTGTAGCAACACTGCCAGAGGACAGGACTATATATAGACACAAAGATATTCTTTTTTTTTTTGCGGTACGCGGGCCTCTCACTGTTGTGGCCTCTCCCATTGCGGAGCACAGGCTCTGGACGCGCAGGCTCAGCGGCCGTGGCTCGTGGGCCCAGCCGCTCCGCGGCATGTGGGATCTTCCCGGACCGGGGCACGAACCCATGGCCCCTGCATCGGCAGGCAGACTCTCAACCACTGCGCCACCAGGGAAGCCCTCCTTTTTTTTTTTTTCATCTTTATTGGAGTATAATTGCTTTACAATGTTGTGTTAATTTCTGCTGTATAACAAAGTGAATCAGCTGTATGTATACATATATCCCCATATCCCCTCCCTCTTGAGCCTCCCTCCCACCCTCCCTATCCCACCCCTATAGGTGGTCACAGAGCACCAAGCTGATCTCCCTGTGCTATGCGGCTGCTTCCCACTAGCTATCTATTTTACGTTTGGTAGTGTATATATGTCAACACTACTCTCTCACTTTGTCCCAGCTTCCCCTTCCCCCTCCCTGTGTCTTCAAGTGCATTCTCTATGTCTTTGTCTTTATTCCTGTCCTGCCCATAGGTTCATCAGACACAAAGATATTCTTTGCAGCACGGTTTGTAAACAACAAGCAAATGGGAACAACCATTTAAACCAGTAGAAGATTACATCAGAAGAGAATTGAGATGCCCACCAATGGACTATTCTGTGGTTAGTAAAAAGGATAACACACATCTATACCTATGGAAAGTGTCCATAGTATTAGGTGCAAAAGGTATATCTGTTTACATCTAGTATATGCATATATACTCTACATATATGCTACAGAACTATATGTATCGAATGACATTATTTTTGCTTTTATTTTAAAAAACCATATATACATATATATTTACAAAGGCACATATTTGGAAAGATACATATCAAATAGCTAACTATGGTTTCTTAGAGGAAATGGGATTTTTATTCTTTTTTCTTTAAAGGAATGGGGACTCTTCCTTTTTATTTTCTGTACTTTTTATGTGATTTAGTTTTCAATGAGCATGTATTGCTCACCTCTCCAGTCTCATCTTACCCACCCTTCGACAGGTGATATTCCATCCATCAAAACTACTTTCTGGTTGAGATTCTGAGTTGACACAAAGAAAAGAGAGCTAGCTTAGCTCACAGTCTTGATGCCATAATGGCTTTTATATAACGAGGACAATACAAGGAGCAAGTCCTTTCGCCCAAGACTTTCATATCACCCGCACACACGCACACACGCACACACACACACACACACAGAGCTCCTCCTAGAGAACATTTTATGATCCCCTTCCTTTACGGGGGCCCCATTCCCCTAACACCATTACCACCCACACCATGACAAGTGCGAAGATTCTATCAGGAGAATGAGAGGAACAAACTTTGTCCCCAAAGAAGCAGTGAGGCTGTCATCACTTCTTCTCTATTGGCTTCCAGCATCTAGGGACAAACGAAATCTGCTCGTTTATGCTGCACTGCTTCTCAAGGTCCAGCAGCCCAAAGGCTGATGAAAGCTAACCCGTGCCCGATCACTCAACACAAGTGTTGCGAACAAAAAGTGTAAATAGAATAAAGACCCCTGTGAGGGAGCGGGGAGCGTGGGAATTGCACTATTAACCAATGTAGAGGGCATTTCTGAGTCCGAGACTTGACTGAAGTGCTTAGTCAGCCTCTCGGGTTGACCTCCCTGGGGGTTGACCTCCCTGGGGACTGTCCTCTGTGGACACATGTGTGCCAGCGAGGAGCCCTTTTCGGGAGCTGCCAACTTCTTATCCACGTGAGTTAGGAGCCTGGAGTTTGCCTCAGGTGTTGGGCAGCTAACTTCGGCTGTGCTGTGCTGCGCTGCATGCGGGATCTTAGTTCCCCCACCAGGGATCGAACCCGTGCCCCTTGCATGGGGAGAGCAGAGTCCTAACCACTGGACCGCCAGGGAAGTCCTGCAAATAATGCCCATCTAATGACAGCAGGCTTCTGATCTATTCCATGAGCTCAATAACCCAAAAGGGAGAGCTTGCCTGGTCATACACCTTGCATTTTACCTGGTGTTGGGAATGTGTTTCCTAGCATGGGCCTCAATACTACAGTCACCCCTACACCCCTACCTCTAGCCGCGTGGCGGGAGAGCGCTGCCTCCATTCCGGCCCCTGCAGAGATGGAGCAACATGCAAAAGTGATGAATATTTGATGCCCAAAGCCACGCCTTCCCTGCGCCTTTACAAGGAGCTGACTGTCCACTTCAAACAAGGAAGACAAATATTTCACAGGAGACGGTGGAGAGAGGGACTTAGGACCCATAGTCAGAGCTCAGGATTCTCTCCTGTTAAGTCTCTCACCTCCCTGCCTCTATTCACATTAACTTTAGACTGAAGTCGAAATATCTGCATTTACAGCCCTTCGAGACTCCAGATTACTGACAACAGTTGACAGACTGGAAAGGCCTTTCTTAGCAAAGCTGAATTGTTTCCCTTTTTCGATGTCAGATAAGCCCATTTCAAAGCAGCCTGAGCTCTTTCTTAAAGAATTTTACTTAAAGGAAAAAAAAAAAAAGATTTTTACTGAGATGCAATAGACCACAGGTCAACCAGCACCAGGTCAACCAGCACCACAGGTCAACCAGCACCACCACAGGTCAACCAGCACCAGGTCAACCAGCACCAGCAGTACCATATGAGAGCGGTTCTCAAAAGGTCCTGCCCAGACCACAGCAGGAGCATCTGGGAACCATTAGAAATGCAAGTTCTAAGCAAACACCCATCCCCACCCCCGCCCCGGGCTTCCCCCCTTAGGGGGTGGTGCCCAGCAATCTGTGTCTAACAAGACTCCAGGTAATTCCCAGACACACCAAACCACTTCCACTTAACAAAGTCCTCACCAAACTCCTTGCTTTTTCAGTTCAGCTAATCCCATGCTTCAGTCACGAGCTGTTACTTTTAACAGACTCTGTATCTCTGCACAGATACAGAACTCTGTATTTCTCAGGATATTAGTAGTTGCAAGAAGGAAAACAAACAAGCAAACCTACCTCAAAGAGACTGGAATAAATGAACCCTGTGGTTCCAAGATCAAAGGGGACAGGGAGGCTCTGGCTCCAGGAAAGGCTGGATGCAGCAGCCCTGTGATGCCCTGCAGGTCCCGTTTTCTCTTTCTGACCTCCCTTCCATGTACGAGTCCCAGGATAGCTGCCGGTACCTTCCAGTGTCACATGAATTCTTGTTCATTTTCTTCAGGGAAGAGAGAGAGAGAGACACACGCTGTGTCTCCCTTGGGAAAAAAAATCACTAGGTTCTTTCAGATTTGACTGACAGGTAAGAAATCCAATTCCTAACCAATCACTGTGGCTAAGGGGATGGGTTTCATTGATTTGCTTAAGCTAATCAAGGCACATACCTGCATCATGGTTGGATGAATTTCACATAAATCTGAGAATTATGAGCAAGAATCGCTTCCCAAAGGAACTGTGGGTTTCTGGTATCAAGAAGGATGTAGAGTAGGTGCTGGTCAGGAAAAACATGTTCTCACTATGTGTTTGTTTTTCCTATAGATTTTTTCCTTGAGTTAACAACACTAACACTTTGGGTGTGATAAACATGTCTTCTCCTTTGCTCTCTAGATTAGAAACTTTTAGTCTTCTCCGTTCCTGAATGACTTTACTTTTAAGAAAATGCTGATTTGTATATTTCCTGTTGCCCTATAAATGACTATTGCCCAAATCTGAGGCAAAAGAGACATTAAGCTCTTCACAGTGGCACAGTCACCACCAGAAAATAGGGCTACATGTTCATTCATCCCAGGACACACTAAGTGGGGTAGAACTGGTCCTGCCACAAACACTACCCACCCTGCTTCATAAAAGCAGAAGACGGGGGAAAGAGGAAGATGAGAGAACTCTCAGAATAATGAATCATCATTACTGAAATTGCCCATATTGAGGAAGAGAGGAGAATCCTTTACTATTAGACAGACTAAGGGGTAGATGGCAGGGGACACATCATACCTGCTGCTTCTGTTCCCCCTCTTTCCTGGGAACAGCATCCACAAAAAAATATTATATAGAATTGACCACATCCCCAGACATGGGGTAGGTCCTGATTAAAATAAGCCTATTTGCATCTTGGGTATTTTTTTTTTTAACTTATCATTAGAACTTAAGCATTTCCCATGTCATTGTATTGTTTGTAAAGGCTCCCTAAGAGCCAACCAAGTGAAGATACCATAATTTTCTTTGCCATTTCCATATTGTAGACGATTTAAATTGGGTCCAATTTTAAATTGTTATGAATATGCTGGGGACCAAATACTCTTATGCATAAACTTTCTTCCATATTTGAATGTATTTATATAGGAAATAGATTCCTAGACACGGATTATCTTGGTCAAGGGCTAAGCATTTTAAGGTTCCTTATGTATGTTACCCCCATACCTAACATGTCTTTTTTTTTTTTTTTTTTTTGGCTGCATTCGGTCTTTGTTGCTGCGCGCAGGCTTTCTCTAGTTGCATCGAGTGGGGGCTACTCTTTGTTGCAGTGCGCACACTTCTCACTGAGGTAGCTTCTCTTTGTTGTGGAGCACAGGCTCTAGGTGCATGGGCTTCAGTAGTTGTGGCGCACGGACTTAGTTGCTCTGTGGCATGTGGGATCTTCCCAGACCAGGGCTCGAACCTGTGTCCTCTGCATTGGCAGATGGGTTCTTTACCACTGTGCCACCAGGGAAGTCTACCTAACATGTCTTTATCCTCTTTGCTTTGTGTTTATTGAGAGCCCTTGATGAACCTCTCTTGAATGAGTGAGTGTCTGAAAAGCAGCCTGCCCTCTCATCACTCCTGAAGCCCAGGCTTTGATAATACAACTCTGTCTACTTGGGTGTGGTTTAAATTGGGTTGTGCTGCTCAGGACTCATGGCATCATTGCAAACGCCACATCTATGCAGTTAGAACAGCTGTGGAATAACAGAAGTTTCTGCTGGGGGAAATTATGACTATAGGGCTCTACAGAGAAAGAACCAACTAAGTGTGGTCCCACAATGACACATCTCACCTCCTCTCGCCGTGGAAACCACTTCCCCATAAACAGCCCCAGTTAAGTGAGCACTTGAACTATTCTTGCAAATACCCTGAGCCCTGTGGTTACCCAAGACCCCTCTTGCATATACAAGTCAACAAGGCACAACTGGGCTTAAAAACTTCCTCTCTCATCACCCCGAGTTTCTATCTCCCAATAGTCCACCACTTAGGTCTTAAGAGTAGGGGACATTAACACACCATTGTAAAGCAATTATACTCCAATAAAGATGTTAAAAAAAAAAAAGAGTAGGGGACGTTGCTTAGACCCCAGAAGGAGGCTGGCAACAGCAAGTTGTTCTGGCCCACACTCTTGAGCCCTTACTGCCCTCCTCACCAGGGCTCTCTGCTCCCAGCCCTCCTCTCACAAGTGTCCTCCTGCTGACATTTGCTGTTGTCCCCCCACTTTCTGGCTCAGATCAGACCACATCACTAAAGCCCTATGTACAGAGGTACCAAGTGAAATACAGGACTTCCCAAGGGGTTTTCAAAAATGCCCTGGGCTATCTGTTCAGGGGGGCTTCTCTTTCCAAAGGAGTTCTAGCTTTCTATTCTATGTACCCAGAAGGAAGGGTGGGGGCTTGTCCTATAGTGGGAGTGGGAAAATTGGGTGGGTTTTCAATAGGAGGCAGAATCCAGCTTCAGGTGGTTCCCAGTGATCAGCTAAGTAACCTCAGTGCCACCTTATAGGTGATTTACAGAGATAGTCTCTTGCTGGAAAAAATCTCTTCTTAGACCAGGAAAAATCTCTTCTTAGAACAGATTAAGGTTCCCAAATGGAACTGGAACAAGAGACAGACTGTTCAATTAGCTGCATTCTCTGCAGAAGGAGATGGAGACTAAACCTAAGATTAGAGCAAATAAGCGATAGAGGAAGTGGTCCAAGATGGTGATTTAGGGATATCCAAAACTCACCTCCTCCCACAGACATGCTGTATCTGTAGCTACGTACCGAACAATTTCCTCTGCAGAAGACCTGAAAACTACCTGAGCAGCTACTTCACATCAGCAAACAGAAAAGAGCAACAGTGGATAGCAGGGCAAGATGGCAGAATGGAAAGACCCTGAGCTCACCTTCTCTCACAGGCACACCAAAATTACAACTACAACTATAGAGCACCTATCAATAAAAAAGACAAGAACCTACCAAACTAGATGTTCTATTACTAAAGATATAGAGAAAGAACCACAACAAGACAGGAGGAGAGGATGCACCGTACAGTCAAGACCCATACACCCAGGTGGGCAACCCACAAACAGGAGAATAATTACAATTACAGAGGTTCTCCCCAAGGAGTGAGGGGTCTGAGCCCCACATTGAGCTCCCCAGGCCAGGAGTCCTGGGCCAGGAAGACGAGCTCCTAGAACATTTGTCTTTGAAGGCCAGCTTTTGGGAGTCCCAGAGGGCCGTGGGAAATAAAGATTCCACTCTTAAAGGGTGCACACAAAAATCTCACATGCTCCAGGACCCAGGATGGAAACAGTAATTTGATAGGAGCCTGGGTCAGACGTACCTGCTGATCTTGGAGAGCCTCCCAGAGAGGCGGGAGGCAACTGCAGGTCACCCCGGGGACACAGACACCAGCAGCAGCCATTTTGGGGAGCTCATTCTACCATGTGGACACTGGTGCTGGCAGGTGCCATGCTGGAATCCTCCCTCTAGCTTATTAGCCTCAGATCCAGCCCCATCCATGCCCATCAGCCCATAGACACCAGTCCTGGGACACCTCAGGCCAAGCTACTAACTGGGCAGGGACACAGCCCCACCCACCACCAGATAGGCTGCCTTAAGACCCCCTGAGCCCATGGCCTCCCCTGAACACAGCCTTACACACCAGAGGGCCCAGGACCAAGCCCCACACACCAGTGAGCAGGCACTAGATCTGGGACCCCCAGAGCCCTATAGCCAGAGACCCCGGGACCCAGGTCCACCCACCAGAGGGCAGACACCAGCCTCAGAATGTCCAGCTCCTCCCACCAGCAAGCCTGCTCTAGATTCAAAATCAGTCTCACCCACCAGTGTGTTAACATGAGCCCCAGGAAAACCTTGCCCAATACCTGTGGACCCAGCCTACTCACCAGCAGGCCAGCACCAGCCCTCAGACCAGCTGGGCCCTGGCTCCACCCACCAGTGAGCCTACTCTAAACTCAGAACCAGCCTCACGCACCAGCAGGCAGGTACCAGGCCTAGGAAAACTGCAGCTCCATAGCCTGCAGACCCAGCCCACCCACCAGCAGGCCAGCACCAGCCTGGGATTGACCAGACACAGGCTCTGCCCAACAGCATGCCAACACAAGCTTTGGGATACCCTAGACCCCACAGCCAGCTGTGTCAGAAATCATTCCCACCCACCAGCAGTCTGACACCAGCTCTGGGATCCCTGGGCCCTGCAGCTAGACCCCAGGATCCAACTCTGCCCACCTGTGGGCTAGCACTAGCCTCAGGACCTAGATTCAACCACTGGTGGGTGGGCACCAGTCCAGGGATCTCCTGTGTCCCAACTCCACCCACTAGTGAGCCAGCATTAGTGCCAGGGTCCCCCCAGGGTTCTGCAGCCAGCCTGACCCTTGACCCTACCCTCTGACCCGGCCCCCCCAAGGAGTGGCTGGCGGCCTCCACACAAGGGCGGGCCTGGCAACCAAACAGACCAGGAGCCAGCCAAGCCTACCAGACCACCCACAGTAGTCAGCCCACCACAACAGAAGGATCCAAGCAGCCCACATAGGGCACACCCCTAGAGGATATAGCTCTAGTAACCAGAGGGGAGTGCACTGCTGAGACTCACAGGACATCACTTCACATATAAAGACACACAGAATGAAAGAGAGGGGATGGAAAATGTTATTCCATGCAAATAGAAATCAAGAGAAAGCTGGGGGGACTTCCCTGGTGGCGCAGTGGTTAAGAACCCGCCTGCCAATGCAGGGGACACAGGTTCAAGCCCTGGTCCACAAAGATCCCACATGTTATGGAGCAACTAAGCCCATGAGCCACATCTACTGAGCCCACGCGCCACAACTACTGAAGCCCATGCCTACAGCCCATGCTCTGCAACAAGAGAAGCCACCACAATGAGAAGCCCATGCACCGCAATGAAGAGTAACCCCTGCTCGCCGCGACTAGAGAAAGCCCACGGGCAGCAACAAAGACCCAACACAGCCAAAAATAAATAAATAAATAAGTATTTTTTAAAAAGAGAGAAAGCTGGGATAGCAATACTTATAGCAGACAAAATAGACTTTAAAACAAAGACTGTTACCAGAGACCAAGAAGGACATTACATGATGATCAAGGAATCAATCAAAGAATATATAACAATTGTAAATATATATACACCCACATAGGAGCACCTATATACATAAAGCAAATATTAACAAACATAAAGAGAGAAACTGACAGTAACACAATAATAGTAAGGGACTTTAACTCCCACTTACATCAATGGACAGATCATCCAGACAGAATATCAACAAAGAAACACTGGCCATAAATGACACATTAAACCTAATAGATATATATAGTACATTCTATCCAAAGGCATCAGAGTACACATTCTTTTCAAGTGCACATGGAACATTCTCCAGGATAGATCATATGCTATACCACAAAACAAGCCTCAGTAAATTTAAGAAAACTGAAATCGTATCAAGCATCTTTTCCAACCACAGTGCTATGAGACTAGAAATCAACTACAAGAAAAAAACTGCAAAAAACACAAACAAGTGGAGGCTAAACAACATGTTAATAAACAACTAATGGCTCACTGAAGAAATCAATGAAGTAATCAAAAAATACCTGAAAACAAATGAAAACCAAAACCCAATGATCCAAAATCTATGGGATGCAGCAAAAGCAGTTCTAAGAGGAAAGTTTATAGCAATGCAAGTTTACCTCAGGAAACAAAAAATATCTCAAATAAACAACCTAACCTTACACCTAAAGGAACTAGAAAAAGAAGAACAAACAAAACCTAAAGTTAGTAGAAGGAAAGAAATCATAAAGATCAGAACAGAAATAAATGGAATAGAGACTAAGAAAACAATAAAAATGATCAATGAAACTAAGACCTGATTCTTTGAAAAGATAAACAAAATTGACAATTTTTTAGACAGACTCATCAAAAAAAAGGGCTCAAATTAATAAAATCAGAAATGAAAAAAGAGAATTATAACTGACATCACAGAATTAGAAAGGATCATAAGAGATTACTACAAACAATTAGATGCCAAATAAAATGGACAACCTGGAAGAAATGAACAAATTCCTAGAAATCTACAATTTCCCAAGACTAAACCAGGAAGAAATAGAAACTATGAACAGACCAATTACTGGTAATGAAATTGAATTGGTAACAAAATAAATTCCCAATAAACAAAAGTCCAGGACCAGATGGCTTCACAGGTGAATTCTACCAAACATTTAGAGAAGAGTTAACATCTATCCTTCTCAAACTATTCCAAAAATTGCAGAGGAAGAGATGCTTCTGAACTCATTCTATGAGACCAGCATCACCCTGATACTAAAAGCAGACAAAGATATCACAGAGAAAGAAAATTACAGGCCAGTATCACTGATGAACACAGATGTAAGAATCCTCAACAAAATATTAGCAAACCAAATCCAACAATACATTAAAAGGGCGATACACTATGATCAAGATGGATTTATCCCAGGGATGCAAGAGTGGTTCAATATTTGCAAATTAATCAAAATGAATCAACACCACATTAATAAACTGAAGAATAACAGACGCAGAAACAGCTCCTGACAAAATTAAACATCCATTTGTGATAAAACCTCTCCAAAAAGTGGGGATAGAGGGAACATACCTCAACATAATAAAGGCCATATATGACAAACCCACAGCTAACATCATACTCAATGGTGAAAAGCTGAAAGCATTTCTTCTAAGGTCAGGAACAAAACTAGGATGCCCACTCTCCCCACTTTTATTCAACATAGTATTGGGAGTCCTAGCCACAGCAATCAGACAAGAAAAATAAATAAAAGGAATCCAAATTGGAAAGGAAGAAGTAAAACTATCACTATCTGCAGATGACATGATATTATACATTAAAAATCTCAGACACCATGAAAAAACTACTAGAGTTCATCAAGGAATTTGGTAAAGTTGCAGGATACAAAATTAATGTACAGAAATCTGTTGCATTTCTATACAGTAATAATAAACTGTCAGAAAGAGAAATTAGGGAAACAATTCAATTTACAATTGCATCAAAAAGAATAAAATACCTAGGAATAAACCTACCTAAGGAGGTAAAAGACCTGTATTCAGAAAACTATAAGACACTAATGAAAGAAACTGAAGAAGATACAAACAGATGGAAAGATACCATGTTCATGGATTGGAAGAATTAATATTGTTAAAATGACCATACTACCCAAGGCAATATACAGATTTAATGCAATCCCTATGAAAATACCAATGGCAATTTTAACAGAAAGAGAATAATTTTAAAATTTATATGGAAACAATAAAGTCCCCGAGTAGCCAAAGGAATCTTGAGAAAGAACAGAGCTGGAGGAATCACGCTCCCTGACTTCAGACTATACTACAATCTTACAATAATCAAAACAATATGATACTGGCCAAAAACAGACACAAAGATCAATGGAACAGCATAGAGAGCTCAGAAATAAACCGATACACTTATAGTCAATTAATCTGCAACAAAGGAGGCAAGAGTATACAATGGAGAAAGACTGTCTCTTCAATAAGTGGTGCTAGGGAAACTGGACAGCTACATGTAAAAGAATGAAATTAGAACACTTTCTCACACCATGTACAAAAATAAATTCAAAATGGATTAAAGACCTAAATGTAAGACTGGAAACCATAAAACTACTAGAAGAGAACATAAAACTACTAGAAGAGAACAAAGGCAGAACATTCCTTGACATAAATCATAGCAATATTTTTTTTAGATCTGTCTCCTAAGGCGAAAGAAACAAAAGCAAAAATAAACAAATGGGACCTGATTAAACTTAAAAGATTTTGCACAGCAAAGGAAACCATCAACAGAATGAAAAGACAACCCACTGAATGGGAGAAAATATTTGCAAATGATATGACTCATAAAGAGTTAATATCCAAAATATATAAATAGCCCATACAATTCAACAACAACAATGAAAAAACAAAAAACCCAATTTAAAAGTGGGCAGAAAGCCTGAAGATAACTTTTTCCAAAGAAGGCATCAGATGGCCAACAGGAACGTAAAAAGATGCTCAACATTTTTTTTAAAATTTTTATTTATTTGTGGTTTTTTTGTGGTACGCGGGCCTCTCACTGTTGTGGCCTCTCCCATTGCAGAGCATGGGCTCCAGACGCGCAGGCCCAGCGGCCATGGCTTACGGGCCCAGCCGCTCCACGGCATGTGGGATCTTCCCAGACCGGGGCACGAACCCATGTCCCCTGCATCGGCAAGCAGACTCTCAACCACTGGGCCACCAGGGAAGCCCAATGCTCAACATTTTTAATCAACAGGAATGCAAGTCAAAACCACAATGAGTTATCAGTTCACACTGGTCAGAATGGCTATCTTCAAAAACACCGCAAATAACAGATGTTGGCAAGGACGCGGAGAAAAGGAAACCCTTGTACACTGTTGGTGGGAATGTAAATTGATGCAGTCACTATAGAAAATAGTATGGAGTTTCCTCAAAAAACAAAATTAGAACTACCATATGATCCAACAATTCCACTCTTGAGTGTATATCAGGAAAAAGAGACAATACTAATTCGAAAAGATACATGCACCCCAATGTTCATAGCAGCATTATTTACAATTGCCAAGGTATGGAAGCAACCTAAGTGTCCATCAATAGATGAATGGATAAGAAGATGTGGTTTTATATATACGATGGAATATTACTCAGCCATTAAAAAAGAATGAAATTTTGCCACTTGCAACAACATGGATGAACTTGGAGGGCATTACACTTAGTGAAAGAAGTCAGAGAGAGAAAGACAAATACTGTATGTTATCACTTATATGTGGAATCTAAAAAATAAAACAAACTAGTGAATATTACGGAAAGGAAACAGACTCACAGATACAGAGAACTAACTAGTGGTTACCAGTGGAGAGAGGGAACAGAAGAGGGGCAAGATGGAGTAGAGGATTAAGAGGTACAAACTGGGGCTTCCCCGGTGGCGCAGTCGTTGGGAGTCCGCCTGCCGATGCAGGGGACACGGGTTCGTGCCCCGGTCCGAGAAGATCCCACATGCCGCGGAGCGCGTCCGGAGCCTGTGCTCTGCAACGGGAGAGGCCACAACAGTGAGAGGCTCGCGTACCAAAAAAAAAAAAAAAAAAAAAAAAGGTACAAACTACTATATGTAAAGTAAATAAGCTACAAGGTATATACAGCACAGGAAATATAACCAATATTTATACTAACTACAAATGGAGTGAAATCTATAAAAATTTTGTATCACTATGTTGTACACCTGAAACTAATATAATATTGCAAATATACCTCAGTTTTAAAAAAATGTACCACACGGGAGGAGGGTAGAAGAGTCTGAACTGTGGTCTGGCCATTAACCCCACCCCCAGGGTGACCACCCATAGTCAGGAGAGAACTCACAAACCGGGAGCTTCTCCCTGAGGAGCAAAAGGTCTGTAACCCATCAACTTTTCAGGCACCCCAACTTTTAAGACCTGCAACTGAGAGGTGATCCTCCCCAAAGATCAGGCTTTGAAAACCAATGGGACTCGTGTCCATGAGATCCAAACAGCTGTGGCAAACTGAGAAACCCCTCTTAAGGGTCTCACGCTGCAGATTCACTCGCCCCAGGGCCCAGCGCAGAAGCAGCCATTGGAAAAGCATCAGACTTGAGGCCAAAAAGACGCATTTGCTCAACTTAAAGCACTGGCCTGAGGGGCCGGCCATTGGGATAATCTCTAGGATGGAGGTATGGTAGAACCATTTTTGCTCTCTCTCTCTGTGCTCTACTAAAGCCAGCAGTTATTGTTTTTTCTTTTTCTTCTTCTCAGCATAAGGCATCTTTACCCTCCCACCAGTGGACACCATCTTTGTGCTCACCCCCTGCCACACTCCACAGCACTGGTATCTCCCGGAGACAGGTTTTTACACATTCCTGGTGACCATGTTTTTCCATCTGGTGTCCAGGCTTTGTGGCTGCTGCCAGGGGATGCCCTGTGAACCTCTGACTCTAGTGGCCACAGGGGTTTGCATTCTTGGGTCTCTCAAGACTGTAACAATCATGGAAAACAGGCTACCAGCCTCAGGGCACAGCACAAATAACAGGTTGAAACACACCCCAGCTCTCTGTAAAAGAAGCCTGTTTGCTTGTTCTTGTGCCTCAGCTTGAGGGCCAGGCTTCAGGTTCGTCACACATCTAGAGGCCACATATTCCTGAAAGTTAAAAATGAAAGGTGATTTTGGGACTTGTTTGGTGGTCCAGTGGTTAAAGACTCTGCACTTCCAATGCAGGGGGCATGGGTTTGATCCCTGGTCAGGGAACTAAGATCCCGCATGCCGCCCCACACGGCCGGAAAAAAAAAAAAATTCCAGACTGTTTTTGTAAACAAAGTCTTAGGGGAACACAGCCATGCCCGTTCCATGATATACGGTCTGTGGCTGCTCTCACTACGGTGGCAGAGTTGAATAACTGCCACTGAGTCTGTATGCCTGCAAAGCCCCAAACATTTACTACCTGACCCTTTATGGAAAAGTTTTCTGAGTCCTGGCCTAGATTATGCTTTTAAGCGTAAGAAAGTTAGATTAAGTCAGAGTCTCTGTTGTAAAATTCAGGAGAGAGAAATTCCACATGCTTATGAGAAATGCAAATGTATATTAATTTTTTGTTAAGCCCTACTTACTTTGTTTTGTTTTAAACTCTTTATTTTTTAGTATCACAAAGTGGAATTTTGATAGGGTTTTTGAAGAGTAATTGACACAGTTTCTAGCAAATTTTTAAATGTATGCATTCTTCAATCTATCTTATTTTGAGGAACCTATTTTGAGAAACACTATCTAAAGACATAAAGGTATAGGCATACAGATGTTCTTTGCAGCCCTGTTTGTGAAAGCAATGAAAGAGAAACAAATTCATCAAAAATGGAATAGCTTAAAGCATCATAGTACAGCCACATAATAAATATGAAACCACTGAAAATGATGAAGTAGATATAAATGTACTGAGATGAAAATGTATCCATGACATTAATTTAAAGCTATGTATATAAAATATACCCTTCATATGTGTATCTGTAAATATACAAATATCTTTGTTATAACATAATTGTTTCAGAACTACATGTAATAATGCTTGCTTTGGTAAAAGCTCTATATGTTTACATAAACATAAGAAGGACATGTGATGTGATACCTCTCAACCTGTTAAATGTGATTTCCTCTGGGAAACACAATTTTTAAGAAATGAAGAGCTCCACTTTTCATTTTCCACTCTTTGTCCTTTGATTTTCATACATATGAGTGTGTGAATTTTTTCATTTAAGAGACAAGACTTTTTAAGTTGGGGTCTTACTCCAAAAACTTGCCCCTTCTTAGCTCTCTTTGTCCTCATCTCATCCTCCCACAGCCCACCCCCAGCTATATGTGGTATCCCAGATATTTGAATCCCCTGCTCAAGATCTAGATCCACCATTGAAGGGATGAGCCTTTCAGACTTCAGTGCGGCTCAGAAAACTTTGGAATGTTGGTTAATGTCATGCTGTCCATTGTATCAAGAGATCAAGGTAACAAACATATCCTGTCTAGCTCCAAGGGGTACATTTTGACCCAGGATTCTCCCTCTCTCTCTCTCTCTCTCTCTCTCTCTCCACACACACACGCACACGCACACGTACCTGCACACAGAGCTCCTCCCATGCAACATTTTATAATCCTTTCCGATTCTGAGATATTCTCCCTTCTGCCCAAAAACATAGCAAACCACCCATGACAAGTGTGTGGGCATTATTAGGAGTGATCACAGGAGGAACCTCTGCTCTTGTTGAAGCCATGGAGTCTCCTCCTTGCTTCTGTGGACTCTCAACATCTGACGACTTACACTATTGGCCTATGAGCATTGAAATGTTTCCCAATAGATCTAGGGTTTAGTCCACATCTTGACAGCACGAATATTGCATGAATACCTCATATGTAGGATGAGTACTAAACTGACAGTCATCTTTTAGTAATAAGGGGGTTAGGAAAAGAAAAAGCAAAATACTCTCATAGACTACAAGTTCACATTGGTCAGGAGTTCCCCGGCGGTCCAGTGGTTAGCACTTGGTGCTCTCACTGCTGAGGGCACGGGTTCAATCCCTGGTGGAAGAACTAAGATCCCGCAAGCTGCGTGCGCGGCCAAAAATAAAAGTTCACATTGGTCAGACCTCTCTCCTTGGTTACCCTTTTGTTTGAGAGTAAGTGGCAGAGACAGTGCTCCCTAAATAGTCCATATGTTTCCCTACATTGCAGCTGGGTTGGTCTCTTGTGACTAATTCTGCTCAATGGTCTGTAAGCAGAAGTGACGTGTGTCACTTCTGGGCCAGAACAGTTAAAAGCAGTACGCCTTTTCCGTCTCCTTCTCTCTCATTCCAGAAGCTATAGCTACGGGATGGAAGCAGCCTAGATTCCTGAGTCACCAGGCAAGCTGCTCTGGGATCAGTACAACTCAAAGAACAGTTCATGGGCCAGCGGCAGCAGCATCACCTGAAAGCCCAATAGAAAAGCAGAGCTGAGCCATACCCCAGACATATAGAATTAGAGCCTCTTGGGCTTAGACAGGCCCTCCAGGTGATTCTGGAGCACACTAAATTTTGAGAACCAATGATCCAACCTACATCAGATCTTGTGCAAGTGAGAAACTTTTATTTCGTTAATGTACTGGGGGGTTGTTCATTACAGAACTATAGCCTGTCCTATCCTGACTCTTACAGAAAACAAACATAAAATGCTGAACTTTTCTCCCACTGCTGGTTCCACCTTAACAACATTTTGGGGCAGATCCCATAACTTTCTGGCCACATTCAGTAATTAAAATTCTTTCAGTTTAAAACTTCAATCTCAAATTTGATCTCATCTCCACTTCTCCCCACCTCCACACCTCCCATTGGTGCAACTTGGGCTCAGAGGAGTTGGAGTGAGATGAGGCTTTAGTTTGGTCCTGGATCCCTTCCCCTCCTCTCTTTTAAAGGCCTAATTCTTCTGGTATGGTGGCGAGGTGGGTGGTCTATGTGGGGTGATACTGGAGTAAAGAGAAAACTTAACAGATGTAGTCCCTTTTCCCTTCTGTCTGTTATCTCTGCTTCTCTTTTTAATACCAATAAGCCACTGATGCTCTTTTGGGCAGCACATGCATTTCTTTGCACAGAAGGGGTTTCTGTGGGTCCTCTCTTTGCATAGTTCCCTGATGTTGACATCCCACTCCTGCCCGCACCCTTCATCTCTCCCTCAGTCCACACCACTGGCAGCACACCTGGGCCTTCGCTAGCCTGAGCATGTTAAGAAAAGTCTCCCTCTTGGAGCACACCTGGCCCTGCGTTGGGTGTAAGAGTTTACAGGTGATGTGCAGACTGGACTTCAGCATCCTTTGCCCACACAGCCAGGGACCTTTGTGGACATCAACCCTGAGCTCCTGCCGTTAGAGACCTTTCAAGACTTAGACCTCCTATTGGTAGGATGACCGTTCTGAGAGTCAAAGAGGATACTATTAGTAATTATGCTGGCACAACCAGCATCAACGGGGTCTTCCCCAGAAAAGGTGGGATATATGATTCCCCAATCTGTGCTGTGTCGTTGAGAAGAAGGCTCAAGCTCCAGAACCTTCCACAGGGTCGCTTGACCAAGAGGAAACTCACTCCTTTCTCTGCTCTGCCCCTTAGCTCATTTTCTTCTCTCCTACTCAGTCTGGCTCAGGAAGTCAACAAGCACATTCTATATCTATAGGAAGACGAAAGAGAGCGGACCGCCTAGCGGGTTCCACCTGTGTGAAGAGAGGTCATTCTCCTCTTGAAACGCAGTGAAGGGGTCTTGAGGGGTGGGGGGAACTCATAACATCTGGAAGTGCCTGCAAGCAAAATGACTCACTTTACAGTTGAGGTCCTAGGATGAAGCTCTCAAACGAAAGGGAGATCAGAAATTCAGAAAGAGGGCTTCCCTGGTGGCGCAGTGGTTAAGAATCCGCCTGCCGATGCAGGGGACACGGGTTCCAGCCCTGGTCCGGGAAGATCTCACGTGCCACGGAGCAACTAAGCCCATGAGCCACAACTACTAAACCTGCGCTCTAGAGCCCGCAAGCCACAACCACTGAGCCCACGTGCCACAACTACTGAAGCCTGCACACCTAGAGCCTGTGCTCCGCGACAAGAGAAGCCACCGCAATCAGAAGCCCACGCACCGCAAAGAAGAGTAACCCCCGCTCACCGCAACTAGAGAAAGCCCGCGTGCAGCAATAAAGACCCAACACAGCCAGTAAATAAATAAATAAATAAATAAAATCTATTTAAAAAAAAGAAATTCAGAAAGAAATATGGTTTATGGTGATACTTTAAGGACCACTGGATCAAGCTTTGCCTGAAGGTAGTCAATCAATACTTCCTGAAACTTCAGTTAAGTGAACTAACAAGTTTCCTTTATCGGGTAAGTCAGATTGAGCCAGCTTTTCTGATACAGTAACTCAAAACATCCTTAAGTGACACAGACTGCAGTGTTGCAGACATCAGACCCCAAAAGTGGAATTGGCTGAGGGCAGGAGCTGAATGCAAAATCAGTAAGGATACTTCTAGTCAGCACAACAGCGGGTCACCCCCATGGCCTCATGTATTCTCACCAAGGTCATCTGCCTACCAAGGTTGCATCCAAAAGCAAAATTCAGGATGTTGAAGACTGATTACTTCTTGCATACATGAGCAAAGCCCACTAAGAAAGAGATTAGCTCACTTTGAAACTGGCTTCTCCAATAGCAGAGAAGGAAAAAAGTATAGTTTGCTTAAGAGAAACCCTTTCTGCTTGCTGCCTGCAAATCAAGCCGATTGAGAATCAGTCATCTGGAAAAGCAGAATTCTCTCCTCCAAGCTAATGTTAGTATAAGAAGAAATGGGAAGATGAGAGAATAGAGAGGACAAAAAAGTGGGGTCCATATACAGCCTGATTCATCCCGTTCTCAGACCCCTCCTTTAAATATTTATCTTGTGGACAAAATGAACCATCATGTTCTCTGTGAAGACGCAGGCAACTGGGATGCAGTTGGAGGCAACAACTGCGGCAACATACTTGGAGCTAATTAAGGAAACCTCCATGCCTGTGGCATCGTTTCATCAGCAGAGGGCCATGGGGAGATAGCAGCCAGTGGCATGGGAGAGAGGGGTGTGACGGTAAAGGGGACACCCAGAGCTCCCAGTACTGTGCTATGAGAGAGGAGTTCCAAAACCCCGTTCTAAAAGTAACAGTAGCTGACGGATTTTCTGCTAATTAACCATCCAGTGGAATTGACCAAAAACATATCAGAACTTTGAAAAATGGGAAAGGAGCTGTATTGCCTCTGAAACCCCAAGACCAGCCAAAAACAGACAAGGACTACACCCCAACATTGGTTCTCAAACTACCTGTGCATTAACATTTTAAAATTACTGCTGCCCAGTTCCCACCTAAATCTCATTAAACCCATAACTTTGGAGGTGCTCTCCAGGCAATGGAGTTTTTTAAAAAGCTCCTGCAAGTAATTCTATGTGAATTCAAGGTTGAAAAGCACTGCTCTTCCCTCAAGCCAATCCTATAGCACCCATCTCCAGCAGGAACTAGGCAGCCATTATGACAGGTATGCACCCCAAGTAGGGTTACCAGATGAAATACAGGATTCCCAGTTAAAATTGAATTGCAGATACACGACAAATACTTTTTGTATAAGTATGTCCCATCTATTGCATGGGACATCCTTATAGTGAAGAATTCTTCATCCTGTATTTATATTTAACTCTGGCCACTCTGGCCCCCAAGCCTCAGCTCAGGTGTGGCTATGGAGAACATTCCCGGAGAAAGCAAAGTGCAGAACAACAGAGAAGGTGACCAAGGCTCTCAGGCAACTGGCGGGTAGGGTATCCTTGACAGACTGCAGGCAGGAGTGGCTAGACTGTCACTAATGTGAGCACTTAGCACAGCACTAATGTATGCATTTAGCGAAGAACCCAACACTTGGTAAGCCCTCAACAAGTGTTAGCCATCATTCTGAGGAAATCATTTATGAAAAGGAACTTGTGTACACACATTCGCATCACCATGGTATTCATTTAACTAGGAAATTTTCCTAGACCATATCCATTGTGATTTGGTTACAAAGTAATATGTCAGTTTCAACTTTCCAGGAAAGTATCTCCAGGGAGATGTCTGGTGTCCCTCTACTAGTACTTTTATCCCTTTCTCATTGCTTTCTGCCCGTTTTCATATTTCCCTACTTCTTCCCCCAGTATTCCTCTCAACCTGTGATTCAGGTTAGTTGGGAAAACAAAATCAAGAGAGTCAGTACAAGGAAAATGCTGGGTTACCTTTTATATAAGAGCCTTCGATATTTTGAATCATGGTGCCGGGCAAAAGCACTCAATCAGCATGTGTTGTTTGTTGTGTGTGATGCCATTTCTGCCAAGAGAGCGCTAATCACACTGATTGGTCCACATATCGAGAGTGAGGAGAACTGAAGAGGAAGGAGGAGGGATGGATGGTGAAGAGGATGACATGCGGTGTCAGAGCAAATATTCATTACATCACCCACTTCGACAGTGGAAATAAATGACAAAAGTTAAATAAGATACATCAAAGTTAAGGAGGGCCCCAGAGTGTGGCTGGGGGCGGGGATGTGACCCACAGAAGAGGTGCCTTTTGGAGTCCCAGGGTTACTGTCCTGCTCCCCCATCTACCATAGATGCAACACCTTCCCTGCAGCTCCCAGGCCACTCAGGCACTCAGCTCCAGGTCAGTGATGTATTCCTGGACTCTGTCCTCATTGGGGTCGGCACAGACCTCCTGGCCTCTTTTGGTTTGGAAGCTGTGGAGAGGAGTGGAAGGATTACACACTGAGGAATCCCACAGGGGAATCCTGGGACCACTGTGACCCCTCCCTCCTTCTCTGCCCCAGACCTCTCAGAGCCTATCCACATGCTTTATATCATGTCCTTATTCTTGGGGTTTACAGACCATCCCTGTGTCTCATATGGGGGTCCCTTGGGAAAGCCAACTTCCTGCTGTCACTCTTCCCTCTGCCCGGTGGGCAGACCCTCCAGGACTCTCTGCAGGCCCCAGAGCAGGTCAGAAAACACGGCAGTGGCCTCTCCTGGTGTCCTGAGCTCTGAGGAGGTGCCTCAGGCCAGACCCCCAGTCTGCTTCCCCAGGGTGGGCAAGGAAACTGGCCCTTACATGACACTGGGCTTTGAGCACTGGCGGCTGGTCTCATAATAGTCATCCATGAATTTACACGGGATCTGCCAGGAGATGTAGGAGAAGCAGCAGGCGGTCGGGGTGTTGGCACCAACCGTGAGAAACAGGACAGATTGATCCTAAGTCCTTGTTCAGAGGAAAAGGTGAACCAGCTGCAGCTGGAGGGTCATGCGGACCTGAAGGAGACAGTGCTGCCGGAGGGGAGGATGATGGGCGGGGGGGATCCAGGAGGAAGTTGGCATTTCCTCTTTCCTTCGACATTTTTATTTCTGTGTCTCTCTTTCGGGGTTGTCTGTCTTGGTTTGGAGTCTCTGTGCCTCTCTATGGAGGATTTAGTTTTCTGAACAAACTAGTTCTTTTTCTATCTCTCACTGGGGAGTCTCAACTGGATTCTTAAGGAGAGTGAAGGCCACACCACTGGGAGCCAGCTCGACACAGGTTCCACCTCTTGTCAGAATCCCATCTGGGTCTCATTTTCCCAGGAATCCCTCCCACTCTCTCCCAGAGCCGGAGATTAGAATTGCTAAAACCCCTTGAGAAGGGGAATTCTGCTCAGGAAACAGTGTCTGAAATCTCTCTGAAGTCGTCTACTTACAGGGCTCGGGCACAAGATTTTGGCACTGTGGCCCAAGCCGTGGCCAGAGAGTGGGGAGAGGGGGCGGCAGGGGACAGTGCAAAAGAAAGGGAGGACAGACTCACGGGGGGCTGCGGAGAGGAGCGGGACAGCCAGGGTGGCCCCGGGGACCTCCATGATGCTTGACAGCCGAGTGAGAGCCCAAGTGGTGGCCAAGAAGAGTTGGGACTTGGCGACTCGAAGCTGCAGCCTCCTTCTGGGGTCTAAGCCATGTCCCCTCGTTATAGGCAGCCTTGGGGCATTCAAAGATGGAAACTTGGGTAGACCAAGGAGGAAATTTTTTATCACTGTGTTGGGATCATGCAGCGAATTGCACAAGCCAGGAAAGCTTTGGGTTGCCACAAAGGCTCAGGCTGTTTGCAAGAATGCTTGTGTTGCTTACTTGATGGGGAAATGGTTTCCACAGTGAGAGGAGGTGAGAGGTTGGTGTGGCCCTGTGACCAGGGTAGGTGGTGCCTTCTCATGAGAGCAGATCTGTAGACCAAGCATCTCTCCCACAGGGCTGAACCTTCTGGTACTCACCCCAGCTGACGGCACAGCTGTGATGTAGATGATAATGCCACAGAGTCTTAAGAAGCACACCCCAAGGGGAAACCATAGCCTGGATGGAGACAGCAGAACTGGAGAAGCCTCAGCTACAGAAGGGGCCAGATTGAGGCTGGCCTTTCAGACTCTGGCTCACTCCTCAAACATTCTACCTGACTGCTGAGGCATCCATATCAAAGAAATCTATCTCGAATAAGCACATTGCCCAATACACAACTAGATAAAGGGCCAGGCTGCCCTACCCATGAAGTTCCCCTTTTAGAAAGTTCTGGGTGACCTACATAACTGACCCCTTGAGTGACCCCACTTTTCCCTTCCCTGTTTAATTTCCTCTTTTATGTTTTAAATTCACCAATAAAGAGTGAACACATGAAACCCTGGGCACCCCACCCTCGCCCCAATAAAGGCAGAACCCCAGGTCTGAGCTCGCTTTTTCTCTACTGGCAACCTCGCCGTGTGGCCCCAGCAGTGCCGTGTACCTTCCAGGACCGGGTGAGTAACAATTCTTGTCTTTTCAAAGTCCCCTGATGTTTGTTGCTGAGGTGTGTCTTGCAGTCATAATAAGAACCACAGTGGCTGGTCCAGCCTCAACATTGGCTCTGGTCAGGGAAATGTCTGTGGGGCTCCCACAAGGAGTACAGCCCAGGTGAGATCCTGCAGGGCATGCTGAACTGTAGCATCACCATCAACAGGCTGAGACGGACACAGAACAGCTGGTCCCTGGCTTAACTGGGCTTACTGGGAGCTAATATGACGAGCCTTAAAATGTTGTTACCCTTTGAACAGCAGAGCTCTCTGTCAGGGATCTATCCTATGGAAATAAACACAGAGATGACATCGTAGGCATCATGGTGTTTGTCACAGCTTATTTATAACAATTGAAAGATGAGCTACAGTTAAATACGTGATGGTGTATTCACCTCTTGCAATAATAATTCGCCCTTAGAAACTGTGAAAGTAAAGAAATTTTAAAAGGAAGTCCTCGTTATTTAAAAATCCTAGAACATTTCCTGTTTCCTTATTGTAAAGTCAAGCTGGCATTTCCAGGGTTTGCCTGGCAGCTCAATAATGTCATCAAGGACTCCCTTCTTAAACATATCCCCTTCCCCCATCATTTCATTGGCTTTTCTTCTTCGGGCTTGTTACCTCATGGTGATGAAATGGTGGCTGCTGCTCAGGTATCACATCTTCACAAAAAGTCTCAACCACAGGCATAGGAGGGAGTCTCACAGGAGTAGAGAAAAAGCAGTGTTGCTAGTGTTTTTAATTCAAATTGGGGTTTTTTTGCATAATTTGTAATGTTAACTGTAGATGACCCTCAAAAGTGGTAAAAGCTAATTTTAACTATATATAAAATACAGAAAAGAAAAAAAAACTTGTTTCATTTCTGAAAGCTGGGTAAGCATGACAAGTGCAAGTAAGGATGTAGGAGGCTTTTGTCCACATTCTTCCTGTCTTATTGTGGCATAAATATATTCCGAGGCATAATCTGAGTAAAATTACATTGCTTAAAGGTAGGAAAAATTCTATTACCCAAACCTAACCACTATTAATTTGGTTTATTTCTTTCAAGTGCATTTCCCCCTAGGCTTATGATAGTTCCATTTACTTACTTGCTTTTTTTACCTCTTTTTACTATGTGTCTGAGAGGGGAAGGGACATTACTGTAGTCATGATGTGGATGCAATTTTGTATTTTTCTTATTTATACCTAACATGACAAGACTTTTCCAAATCATTCCAGTATTTTTAAGAGCTGCCTGATTTACTCAACCATCAGCCTAGTGCATTTATATTATCATGTACTATTGTAGCACATTTGGACTGGTTCCAATGTTTAATTGCTATAAATAAACTGCACCAAACATCTATATGCATAAAACTTTCTCCACAAATGAAGTTTTTTTCCACAGGATATTTTCCTAGCTGTAGACTTTCTGAGTCAAAAAATAAGAACAACTGAGGCTCCTGATCTATAGAGGCACCCTATATCTAATGCATGTCCATTTCGATACGCTATTGTTAAACCCAGTGACGACACATTGTAGGGACTTGTGAATGTTTGATGATTGAAACAGTCATTAAAAAGCGGATCTCATCCATCTTGTCATGCCTGTAGCCCAGGCTTCTCCAATTCCATTCTGTCCATCTGGGACTGGATCAAACATGGCTCAGGCTACTTTAGGCTCTGTGGCATCATTAGGTATGTCATGGTCAAAACACCTGTGAAGAACATTAGACATGTCTGCTCTGAGGAAGGAAACAGGGAATGGTATGGGCCGTAAAGAACTGTTCTTGGTAGAAAGAACCAGCTAAGCTTGGTCCCCTAGAGACAACAACTCCTGTCTTCCCCCGTTTTTGGTGAATCACTTCCTTAGAAGCACTCTGAGCAACATGATGTCATGGCCCTTTCCACCCAGGGTGCGGTTTTCATGGCGATTTGTGTGCTCACGGTGCTGGGGCATTACCCATAAATGTCACCTTGTATGATCAGAAGAGCTGTAGCAAAGCATCAGATCTGCTCTGTGGGTGAAACCATTAATCTCTAGATCTTTCCATGTACTTATAGCTCTAACCCTAACATCACGTCACCTCCTATCACTGTCCAAAACATTTCCAGCCAATCAGCCCCAACAAGTGAGCAACTGAGCTCTATCTCGGATGCCCTGAACCTCCGTGTGACCCCACAGACCCCGACATGTGCAACTCATAACACGACACCATCCGACAACTTCCGATCTGGTCATCCCCAGCCTCCAGCTTCTCATGCTTCAGAGTTGCCTATAAAGGGACAAGGATACAGGATGGACTCCAGAAGGATGGAGGCAGCAGCAAGTGCCCAGTCCTATCTTGGCTTTGCCCTCGCCTGCCCATCACTGATGAGTTCCCCATGGCTGCCCTTGTTCACCATCTCCTCACCACGGCCCTCAGCTCACAGGTCTTGTCTGCATCGCAAGACTCTCTGCACCCTCATCCTTTCTCCCTTTTAGAATTGTTTCCCAATGCTCTGGATGGATGTCTAAACCATATTACTTAAGCCCTATGGTTGAGATTCCTTACGTGAAAGCAAAGAATTCACAGAAGTTTTCAAAATATTCTGAACTATTTCCCAAGAAGTTTTAGTTCTCCTAGCCTCTGTATCTAAAAGGCAGAAGAGGACTAGGACCCATTTTTAGTGGGGAAAACTGAGGTCTAATTCAGGCATTAACAAGATGCAAATGCCAGGTCCAGCTGGTTCCTAGGATGAGCCAAATGATATATTCCCTCAGCTCTCCCAAGGAGCTCCACACTTTGGGTGATGTACAGAAGGTGGTATCTTGCTGGGAAATGCCTCTGTGCACCAGATGAAGTTCCCCCGAATGAGACGGAACAAGGGCTCACTGTTCCTATAGCTATATTCCCTGAAGAGGGAGCCAGAGACTGAGAACAAGACAGGCAGAGATTCAAAACAAAAATTCAAGGTAGGGACTTCCCTGGTGGTGCAGCGCTTAAGAATCCACCTGCCAATGCAGGGGACCGGGGTTCGATCCCTGGTCCGGGAAGATCCCACATGCCGCGGAGCAACTAAGCCTGTGTGCCACAACTACTGAGCCTGTGCTCTGGAGCCTGCGAGCCACAACTACCGAAGCCCGTGCGCCTACAGCCGTGCTCTGCAACAAGAGAAGCCACCGCAGTGAGAAGCCCCTGCACACTGCAACGAAGAGCAGCCCCCTCTCACCGCAACTAGAGAAAGCCCGGGAGCAGCAACAAAGACCCAACACAGCCAAAAATAAATTAATTAATTAATTTTTTAAAATTCAAGGAAAAGAAGAAATGCTTAGTTTCCTCGCTTCGTTTGTGCCCTACTCTGCAGCCCTGAGCTCTGACATCTCCACCAACTTCTAGGTGGCCCCCGCCCAGGGTAGAAAAAATTGATTGGCTTTTCTCGGGCTCTTGGTTGCCACTTCTTCGTGGTTAGGGCAGACACCTCAGTGCCTGCTGCTTCTCTTATTTCTCTCCAGATCTGTCACAAATTTGTTCATGGTCATGGTGACACACACAGCCAGTTTTCCTACCCTGGTATAATATCGGTATCACTCCTGCTTCCTAGAGACAGGCAGGGCTTGTGGAGGAGAGCCAACCCATGGGCCATGGGGTGAGGGGCAGACAGGCATATTTCTTTCTGGTTTTTTCTTCCTCTTCTCAGGATTTTTTTTTTGCATCTTGCTTGTTAATATTTAATATTAAAAATTAAGTCTTTTCATGTCATTCTATTTGTTTAAGAGGCTGGCACTAGGCTCTTAAACATTAACCATTATGTCTATCAGTGGGTTTACTTTATCATTCCAGCTCTGTAGAATATCTAGTTTGGTGTCAATTATTTGATCAAAGATAAGCTGCACCAGATAACAGTGTCCTTAAAATTTTCCATGTTCTGTGAGTTCATTTCCATAGGATAGGTTCTGAAAAAACAGAATTTCTGGCTCAAATAATATGGACGTTTTTAAGGCTGGACCCTTAGCCAGCGTTAAATCCAGACTTCATTGTAGGTATGTGGTGAGTATTTGACAAATAGACCAGTACTGGAAAGCTAATCCTTATTTCCACCGTTCTTGTACCTCCAGCCTTTCCAATTCTGTTCTTTCCATCTAGGGTGCGCTTAAGTTTGGCTTATCCTTCTTGAGACTCAGTGGCATTTTTACACTTAGGACAATTGTGGGAGTCCATCAGAGCATGCTGCTCCATGGAAGAAGGCTGTGATCACTCACTACAGAGAGATATCTGTCACGTGGAAAGGAAACAGCTAAGCCTGATCCCTGGGCGATGCCAACTCCTGGTCCCCCATCTGGAGAAACCACTTCCTCATAAGCACACAAGCAAATTGGCAATTGAACCATTGCTAGGTGCACCCAAAACCTCTCTAGTAACCACAGGCAACGCTGGGTTATACAACTCAAACGACACCACTACACTTAAAATTCCTTGTTTAGGCACCTCCGATTTTTATGTTCCCGCAGCCCAGGACCACCTATTAAAAGGAGCGAAGATAGCTCACATTCCAGAAGGAGGCCAGCAGTAAGGAGTTCCCAAGCCCCATCTCAGCTCTGTCCACACTCTTCTGCCTGCCTGTCCCGCATCATGAAGGTCATCGTGGCTACCATCTTTGTCCTTCTCTGCACCATGGCCCTCTGCTGCTATGCAAAAAGTAAGTCTGTTACCTGCCCTCCTTTAATCGTTGCTACCCACACTCTGGTCTGAATCTAGCCCAAGTGCTGTGGCCTAAGAACCCCCATGTGAAATTAAAGAACCTCAAACGGGGTTTCAAAAATGACATGGTTGTTTTCTTCAAGAAGGTTCGAAAGCTTCTATTGATTTGGGCTTCAGGATGGAGTTAGGAGAGGTTTTATCCTCCTTTTTAGATGAGAATATTGAAGTCTAATACATTTGCTTGAGGTAGAATCCAGGTCTATTTAGATCCTGGTGATAAGTTTCAGAATCCCAATTCAGCGATTCCCAAGAGTTGTGAAAATCATTCGTACTTTAACTCAGCCATCTTATCCTTCAATTGATCAGAAAAAATTCCACAAAGAGAGTTAGGAGGAGGGAGTAGCCTCTGCAGGGCTTAGTTCCCTGTAGAAAAAGATAGAGACCAAAATGGAGTGACAAGACCAAAAACAAGACGAGGGAAATTAATGAGAAACAAACAAACGAAAGAATCAAATGCTTTCCGGTTTCCTTTACCCCCAAACCTCAGCTCTGAGCTACGCTGTCTCTCTCCACTTCTTCCTGATCATCTGGGGCTTGCCTGTACTCCTGAGTAACTGTTGTTCTTGCTTCCCCACAGGCAGGGTTTACACCGCACCCACCTGCTGCTTCACCTACACCTCCCAGAAAATCCCCCGCAGAAAAGTGGTTAACTTTTTTAAGACCAGCAGCCAGTGCTCCAGACCTGGTATCATGTAAGTGTCAGTCCTCCTGCTCAGCCCTGGGGAGACACAGGATGTGGAGGCGGGGGGAGTATCCACAGGAGTCAGAGCAGGGAGCAGATCTCAAGCGTACCGGCTTGTAGATAAGGAGCCATCCTGGGAAGGCGCCCAGCCCTCTGGGGGCTTTCTGTGTATGCAGGACACAGAGAGAGAGGCCACTGGGCTGTTTCCTGACATGGGATGGGGCCTGCCGAGAGCCAGGGAGGATGTGGCCAGAAGTAGAGGGAAGAGAGGAGAGAAAGAGACAGCAGAAAGGAGATGACCTGAGGTTATCTCCATTAATCCCATAGGGATGAAGATGAAAGGGCCACAGGTGGTCAAGAACATCCTTACTCATTCTCTATATAATACTTCTGCCCTCTCCACAGCTTCTTCACCAGAAAGGGCTTATATATCTGTGCCAATCCCACCGATGACTGGGTCCAGGAATACTTCAGGGACCTGGAGAAGAGCCCCTGAGTGGTCCAGAAGGAGCCTGTTAGAGGTGTGGGTAGATTGGGCAGCAGGGACCTGAACCAGGGGACTGCAACCCCAGAAGTTCCCTCTCCTATGAGTCCCTCTCCCCTCCACTAACCACATTCTGAAAACTTTCTTTAATTTAGTTAAGCTAGTTAAATACTGTATATCATTTTATTCATTTGATGCTTTCTCTGAGAAATCATATGACACCCTCTCATTCCCAAGCACCTTCCCAGTCAATCACACAGTGGTTGACTCATGTTTGGGATGATGGTGAATGACGGTACTCCTATATCTGGGTAGACATTGGATCAAACCCATCAACAGATGCTTACTGAGTTTTTATGAGCCTTTTACTCTGTTCAAAATGTCAGAATAATAAAGATTCTTTTTGTTTCCTAAATATATCTTGGACTACTGGTTATTCTTTTTATCCCCTGACAAATCAGTTTCATTGGTTGGAAAGAATAAGAAAGAATGATTAGAGACACCTAAGTAGAAAGGGAAGGCAAGAGAATGAGGATATGTTATCCCAACAATACCAGGCTTTATACCAGGGAAACATTTCCCATAGACTCAAAAAGAAGAAAAGGGCTTCCCTGGTGGCGCAGTGGTTGGGAGTCCACCTGCCGATGCGGGGGATGCGGGTTCGTGCCCCGGTCCAGGAGGATCCCATATGCCGCCGAGCGGGTGGGCCCATGAGCTGTGGCCCCTGGGCCTGCGCGTCCGGGGCCTGTGCTCCGCGGTGGGAGAGGACACAGCGGTGAGAGGCCAGCGTACCACAAAAAAAAAAAAAAGAAAAGAAAAGAAAAGAAAAGTATTAAAAACAAATGCAAATTTATATGCACCAGGGAAATCCATCACTTACATTGCACCAAAGCAAAGTATTTGATCATGCATACTTATGTATTTTCATAAATTCAGCTTTCTTAAGAATAAAGACTAACAGTTTTTGAGGACTTACTACAAACCACAGACTGTACTAAGGGATTTACATGCATTGTCTCTTCTTCAAAATCACTGTGTTGTGTATACTAATTATCTTCCTTTGACATATGAGAAAACAGAGTTTCAGTGAGCTTTCCCAAGGTCACACAGCTAGTAACTTTGTGGTCAAACCTGCAGAGGAGAGCAAGTCCCACACTCTTAATTAAACACTAGGAAGTTGTCTCTCAGTGTTCCACCTGAAGCAGAGTTACCAGGAATGCACAATTCTCTAATAAGAGACAGCCTACCTCAGCAAATGAGAAGTAAGGAATTATTGGTTTAAGACCCCATAGAGGATAGAAATCCAGAGATGTGAGCCTGGCACTGAGACCTCTTCTAGACTGAGGATGTTTGCAATTCAGAAGAGGTGGCTAAGAAGGTGAGCTGAACATTTCTCAGCCTTGCCAGGCTGGAGGAAAACAAAGTCCAGGTTTGCCCAAGTGAAGGGACTGTAAGAAACCTTCCTCTGTTTGGGCTGATGGCTTAGGAGTAAAAGTAAATTAGAAGAGAACCATCCCTTGAACAGACAGGAGGCCAGCTCCAGTCACCTGGGTGGTTTAGAAAATCTCAAACTCTAAAATGTTTTTAAACATGATCCCAGATGTTAATGCTAATGCCTTACAAAGAAGCTTGAGCTTTTTGGCAAGGAACTGGAAACTATAATGAGTATCATTGCAGATTTGTAAAAGTCAGAAATAAAGTCTGGAACCGAAAAATGCAAAAACTGAAATAAAAACTCAGAGCAGATTAAACCCAACTGAAGAAATATCGGTAAATTTAAAACATATCAAAGTGAAGCAAGGAGAAACAGACGAATAAAAAATTACAAAAAAAGAAGATAAGAGAACATAGAGGATAGAGTAGGGCATCTGTCATCTGGTTAATTGGAATCTCAAAATGAGAGGAGAGAGAGAATAAGACAGCAAATGGATCTGAAGGGACAATGGCTAAAAGTTTTACAAAACTGATGAAAGATATAATTCTGAAGATTCAAGGAGGGAAGGAGGGAAGGCATCATCCCCATTGCTATCAGTGGGCCAAGTTTTGTGACAGCCACTCCTACCATCAGTCCTAGCCTACAGAGGAGAAACACAACTGATGCTGGTGCCTGTCTCACCAGTGAATCCTTATGGCTTTGATGAATAGTGTGTTCTCTGGGACTTCCCATGGAACATAATCTGGTGGGTCTTTCAGCCTCACATGGTATATCTACTCCAGCATGCCCACTTCCATGGTCATTTTCATCCCTTCCTTCTCCATCTGTCATGGCAATTCAAGTATTTTAACTTCACTCAGCATGAACTATTGTTTTCTCCAGGCTTCTGGAGCTTTCCTGGCTGCAAATTTGCACCAACCTCTGGGATCCTTGCCAGGAAGTTATAGCCTATATCCAGAAAGAGAACCCCCTGGTCAATAAGCTCCCTCAATCCATTCTTGTGTTCCAGCTTCCTTGATCAAGCATCCTCAAAATCCAAACCCAAGGTAATCTCCCAGCTCAGGCTGGTACATGCTTGCTAAATTTTGCTGTTCCTTTGGAGTATAGTCCCTTTTCTCCCTTATCAGAAATATAATTTACTGACATGAGAAGTCTATGTAACAAAAATATATGGAAAATATGAATGGTGTTATTTCTATTAAGGAATTAACATCAGTAATTTAAATCCTTTGCAAAAAAAAAAATCTTCTTACCTATTTGGCTTCAAAAGCAAGTTCTACCAAATAATAATGGAAGAGATAATGGCGAAAGAGTAACTTTTTAACAAATGGTGCCAGAGAAACTGGACATCCATAGAACAAAATCAAACAAACAAAACCAAAAAACCTTGACCTTAACTTCCCATCTTACACAAAAATTTACTCAAAATGGATCATGGACTAAAATGTAACACATAAAACTACAAAACTTTTAGGAAAAAACATAAGAAAAAATCTTCAGGACCTAAGACAAGGCAAAAAGTTTTCAGCTTTGATACCAAAAGCACAACCCATAAAATGAAAAATTGATAAATTGGACCTCATCAATTTTAAACTTTTGCTCTTCAAAAGACCCAGTCAAGAAGATGAAAAGACAAGCTATAGAATGGGAGGAAATGTCTACAAACAACATATTTGACAAAGGACTTGTATTTGGAATATATAAAGAATTCTCAAATCTCAACAGTAAACAAACAATCCAATTAGAAAATGGACAAAGGTCATGAACAGACATTTCACTGAAGAGGATATGCAGATGGCAAATAAGCAACGGTTTTGTGATTTTTTTTTTAATCCTTATTTTTTAAAGATAAAGGTTGAAATAGTGCAGTAGGCAGAATAATGACCCCCCTCCCAAAGAGGTCCACGTCCTAATCTCTAGAACCTGTGCTCTAGAGAACCTGTAACCTATGTTACATTACACAGCAAGGAGGAATCAAGATTGCTATCAACTGACTTTGAGATGGGGAGATTACCCTGCATTATCTGTGTGGGCCCAATGTAATCACAAGGATCCTTATAAGGGTGGCAGGAGTGTCAGAGTCGGAGTGATGCAATGTGAGAAAGACTTGACCAGAAATTGCTGGCTACAGATAAGGAATGTGGGCAATCTCTAGAAGCCAAAAAAGACAAGGAAATGGATCCTCTCTTGGAGCCTCCAAAAAGGAAGGCAGCCCTGCAGACACCTTGATTTTAACCCAGTGAGACCCATTTCAGACTTTTGAAATAAATTTGTGTTGTTTTAAGCCACTAAGTTTGGGGTCATTTGTTACAGCAGCAACAAGGATCTAATACAACTGAATCACTGTGCTGTACACCTGAATCTTAGACGATATTATAAATCAACTACATTGATTTAATCAACTTCAATTAAAATTTTTTACAATATATAAACATAAAAAATAAGAAGCTAATACAAATACTTACAGATAAAATGATACTATGGTGCTTTTAAAACATGGCCAAGATTTCTTTGACACTCCTCTCATGGAGAGGTAGGAGTCTAGTTCCCCTCTCCTTGAATCTGGACAGGCTTGTGACAACTTTGACCAATAGATTATGTTGGAAGAGGTACAATGGGATTTCTGTGGCTAGGTCATAAAAAGCTATTCGGGTTCCACCTTATTCACCAGGAACAGTCATCTTTGACCCCTAAGACTGCCATCTGGAAGGGCCACATATACACAGCTCCAGTTGACAGTCCCAGGTGAGCCTGTCCTGCAACTGTCCTAGCCCAGGCACCAGACATGACCAAGGAAGCTATGTTAGATCTTCCAGCCCAGATGGTGAGGGTTATCTTTAAACTGGACTGCTTGTGGCATCGTCATATATATCACACCTATGCAGTCAAGTCAGTTGTGAAAGAACATCAGCACCTTCTGCTCTGTGGGGGAGCAACAGTCAGCACACAGTTCACAGATACATCTGTCCTTGAAAGGAGGCCTGTCGCAATACAAGCTCCCGGCCACCCACTAACTAAGGATTCTTCAGAAAGACCTCAGAAAACAAATAATTTCATCAGAAGTGTCCCCAACCAATGGAGAAATTGAGCTATTCGTGCAGATGCTCTGAAACCCTCTGTTAACCAAAGGGTGTTGACAGCCCTGAGTTGTGCAACTCACAGCATGACACCAACGCTATTACTAAATATTCCCCTCCAGTCACCCCCGGTTTCCGTCTTCCAAGAAAAAAGGCCAGGGCTTGAACCCAAGGCGGTCTCTCTTTCAAAAGTGCCCAGGTTATCATATTCTACCAAGTGGTTCAGGGAGAAAGAACAAGGCAGGTTGATTCCACTTTATAAATAAGATAATTGAGGCCACATTCACTGAATAATTGGCAAGAGGCATACTCCAGGTCTAGTTATTTCCCATTGGTGCAGGTAAGTTTAGATTCATGTCAGCTATTCCCAAAAGCCCTGTTGTTGTGGAGACATAAGAGATATCTCAGGTTTGATCTCTGTTGTTTTGTGACATCATGGGCTAGATGAAATTCCCTCCTCCAAAAGATGGTAGGCATTTTAGTGAGCTAAGTCCCCTAAAGAGTAAGAATAAAAGCCAAAATGGAGAGATAGAGAGTGAGGGGAAATTTATTAGGAAAAACCACACGCCCCAGTTCATTTAAGTTCCCCAATTTTAAGAAATGTTATGTCTTTCTAGTTCCTTCTGACCTTTTGTGGGTGGAAGGCAAGGAGAAGTTGAGGTTGTTTGGCTTTCGAATGATTCAGTGTCTTGCTGTGCCTTCTCCTCAGCCTCCTGCTGATTTTGTAGCAGCCGCCAGGGCTCTAAGCCAATGTCCCGTAAGGGCCACTCGTCCTGCTTATTCTTGGGATGAGAAACTGGGAAGCCCCATAGAGGGGAGCTGCCTGCGTGAGTATAGAGAAGTAGATTGGGCACCATGGTAGAAATACTGTCTCTGAGTCCATCACAGATACAGAAGAGACTCTGAGGTGTTTTCTGAGCCAGTCCAGACCCAGCACGGAACCAGGAAGAGTTGGCCAGGTGCAAAAAGAAGAGAGCAGCAGGAGGGTGGAGGGGCAATATAGGAGTAGGGGTTTAAGAGGTACAAACTATTATGTATAAAATAAGATACAAGGAGAGGAGAAACATATGGACACCGAGGGGGGAAAGTGGGGTTGGGGGGGTGGTAAAAAATAATAATAATAAAAGATCTTGTACCACTGTCTCAAAAAAAAAAAAAGCTACAAGGGTATATTGTACAATGCAGGGAATATAGCCAATATTTTATAATAACTATAAATGAAGTATAACCTCAAAATTGTGAATCACTGTACTGTATACCTGTAACTTGTATAATACTGTACATCAACTATGCTTCAATAAAAAATAACTAAATGCCAAGAAGAAGAGAGAGCAGGAGGGAAGCTATTTGAGGAGATCCCCATGAGACTGTCAAGGAAATTGGGGTTCCTGAGGTATGAGAGCTGATTGCTGAGAAAGTGACAGATCCTGAGATGTCAAGTCAGAAAGAACGAAGGGGTCATCATGGCCAAGAAATCTCCCTGCTGGTTGTGTCCTTAATCATTCTGCTCTTCCTCATAGCTTCCATACTAAAAGAGATCAGCTGGTCTGTGCCAACCCCAGTGATGTCTGGGTCCAGGATTACATCAAGAGCCTGGAGTTGAATCTGAGGGGTCCGGAAAGAAAGAGCCAAATCCATCAGTAGATTAGGAAGCAGAAACCTGAGCCAGAAGAATGGGACCCAGCAACTCTCTTTTATGGGTCTAAACCCCACCTCCTACTAACCAAACTCTGGAGTCTTCCATGTTTAAATTTTAATTTATTTAAATTATTTCATCTTTATTAATGTAATTCAAAATTGGAAATATGTTTTCTACTGAATGTTTTCTCCAAGAAATCACATAGTACATACTTGTTCAAGGTGATGTTGGGTGCTTGTGTTAAATCTTCTCTCTAGATATTGGGCCAAATCCATCAACAAACAAGACTTTATAAATATTTACTTTTCAACAAATATTTGGACTTTGCACTATGTTATAACCCTTTGAATAATGAAGATACTTTTATTTATTTAAAGGTAAGCCTTGGGAGGACTTCCCTGGTGGCGCAGTGGTTAAGAGTCGCCTGCCAATGCAGGGGACGCGGGTTGGAGCCCTGGTCCAGGAGGATCCCACATTCCGCGGGGCAACTAAGCCCCTGCGCCACGGCTGCTGAGCCCGCGCTCTAGAGCCTGTGAGCCACAACTGCTGAGCTCATATGCCACAACTGCTGAAGCCCGGGCGCCTCCACCACCTGAGAGGCCGCCTCAATGAGAGGCCCGTGCACCGCAACGAGGAGTGGCCCCGGCTTGCCACAGCTAGAGAAAACCCGCGCTCAGCAGGAAGGACACAACACAGCCAAGAATGAATGAATAAATAGATGGATTTATAAAATAAAGAAATAAATAAAATGAAATGAAAGTAAGCCTTGGACTTCTGGCCATTATGTTGTTTCCTTGATCATCAATAATTCTGATTGAGAAGAATGAAAGGGGAAGTTTAGGAAAACTGGAAGAGTGAGAAAAGACAAAAAAAGGGAAGACATGCCACCTTAATGACATTGTGCCTTACAATGGAGACAGCATCGTAGAGAGCTAAAGCCAAAATATTATGTTATAAATTAAACTATAATTTCTATTTCCTAAAATAAAATCAGCACTTTACATGAACAAAAAAGCAAGACATTCCTTCATGTGCACCTTTGCTTTTTGAAAAAAAATAAATCAATCTTTCTTGAGAATAATGACATATTTATTCAGAGTCTAATATGAATTAAGAATTTTCATAGACACACAGACATAGAAAACAAACTTATGGTTACCAATGGGGGGAAGGGGGTGAATAAATTAGGAGTTTGGGATTAACAGATACACACTCTTATATATAAAATAGATAACCAACAAAGACCTACTGTATAGCACAGGGAACTATACTCAGTATTTCTTAATAAGCTATAAGGGAAATAATCTGAAAAAGAATATATACATATATATATATATATATATATATATATAACTGAATCACTGTGCTGTACACCTGAAACTAACACAGCACTGTAAATCAACTATACTTCAACTAAAACATGAATAAAGGAAATGTGGTATATAAAAATAATAATTTTCATGTATTGGCTCATTTCATCCTCAGAATGTTACTATGATGCAAATGCTGTTGCTCCTCCAGTTGACAGATGAGGAGACAGAAGTTCAGAGGGTTTAGATTAACTTCCTTATGGCTATGTAGTTAGCAGTGCTGGATAAACCTGGGTCCATCCATGTCACATGGTCTTAACCATCAGATCCCTGTCTCTCAAGGTGTTGTTCCACCTGGCACAGATTTAACCTGACATTCCCTGTTCCCTGATGTTGCTACTCTGCTTCCAGCTAACCAAGAGATCATCTACTTGGGTGGGCAAAGGCAAGACAGTTCAAGTCCCTCCACCTCTTATGGCATCTTCACTTTGCTCATGCTTATCAAGCAAAAGTCAGAGTGTAGGCAAAGTCTCTTTGCTTGCCATCTCTCTCCCCTCCCCTTACCCCTACTCAGGTACACTCAGGGCACATCAGCAGATATACTGTTTATGTTGGCTCCACCTAGGTATTGAGAAGACTCCCTCCTTCTTTGATGGCACGTCCAAGCTCTGCAAGTATTTCCCTTGGAGTTCTCTCATTTGCTATTTTTTTTTAAATTTATTTATATTATTTATTTTATTTTTGACTGCATTGGGTCTTTGTTGCTGCATGCAGGCTTTGTCTAGTTGCGGTAAGCGGGGGCTACTCTTTGTTGCGGTGCGTGGGCTTCTCATTGCAGTGTCTTCTCTTGTTGCGGAGCATGGGCTCTAGGCGCGTGGGCTTCAGTAGTTGTGGCTCGTGGGCTCTAGAGTGCAGGCTCAGTAGTTGTGGTGCACAGGCTTAGTTGCTCCACGGCATGTGGGATCTTCCCGGACCAGGGCTCAAACCCGTGTCCCCTGCATTGGCAGGCAGATTCTTAACCACTGCACCACCAGGGAAGCCCCTCTCATTTGCTTTTATGGGAGTAGTGAAGCAATAACATTCCCTACCCTGGGCAATGATTCTCTCCTCTCCCTTCTCTTCAATCTCCTGCTTTAGTAGACTGGAGGAATGTAACGAGGTATAGGGCTAGTCCTGCCAACTCCAGGGATATCGTCTGTGGAGGGGGTATACGGAAAGGTCTTTTTTGGATGAGACAACAGCGTTTTGAAGTAGGATAAATCCCAACCAACATCTTATTAAATTACACAGAAAATTTCAGGAAGATGGAGGGGAGTGACACTGCCTAGGGCTGGAAAATAAAGGAGAATAAGTACTCATAAGACTACACCAGAGGGACTTCCCTGGTGGCCACAACCACAACTAGAGAAAGCCCATGAGCAGCAACAAAGACCCAGCACAGCCATAAATTAATTAATTAATTTTAAAAAAAGATTACACCAGAACTCTGCAACTTAGATAAGAAATCACAAGTATGGCCCCAACTTCAGAAAAGATATACACAACTTGTATAATGGTTAATATTCTTCACATATCAAGAAAAAATAAGAAAAATAACAAATATATTACATACTTAAGTGTATTGAATATATAATTTTGCTTCTAAAAGACATTAAAGTTTTCCCTTTTCCCATTATATTTCCTTCCTGCTATTAGAACTGAAAATAAATGTTCATCCAGAGGAGGTCTTGGTGGCACTGAATAAAGCAAGTCGCCAGGGAGGTTGGGGTGCAAATGAAGAATGAGCTCCATGCCAAGTTCTCCTATCTGCAGACACGGTCAAGATTCCATCCACATCAGGACCCTTACATTTGCTCCCTCAGACTTCCCACTACTTTTATCTCTTATGTCCAAAGACTTGTACACAAATGTTTGTGAGAGTTTTATTCAAAACATCCCCAAACTTCATTCAAAATAGAACTCAAATATTCAAGTGGTGGATGGATAAGCAAATCGTGGTACAGTTATTCTGCTATAACATGAAACGTACATCCCTAAAAATCACTGCACTATAAGAAATCATGCAATAAAAACTACAGGGTTACGGGAAAATAGGGTTGAGGCCACAACACTCCAACAGTTCATCAGTGACACATTGGAAAAATAGGAATCTAATAAAAATGATAGCACAGTTTTACTCATGTTAAATAGTTAACATAAATACTACAACAAATATGCCACTTAACTTTGAAAAAGACCTGAAGTTTGCTTGTGGCAGTGAGAGTCAGAGGGTTACAGCTTGTGAGTTATTGTAAAGTGGTAGAAAGAGGGTTGTCTGAAGCCAGAAAGTTGTAACTCCAGTTGTGGATGAGTATGGCTCGTAACGCATGCAGTGAACAGAGGTAGCTAGTAGGTATTTGAGGGGTGTGTGTGCGCGTGTGTGTGTGTTGTGTATTCCTGTGAGGCTTATTCACCTGATGTTTTTCATGGATAAAATCACATGTAAGCAAATGGAATAATTTGTGTTATGCTCAACTTGTTTCCTAATATTTTAATCATATCGGAATAAATTCACATTTTCTAAACAAGCATTATAGCAGAACTGACTATACATCCATACAATGGGATATTATTCAGTAATAAGAAGGAGCCAACTACTGATACATGCAACAACATGGATAAACGTCACAAGCATATTAAGAATCCAGACTGAAAAGTCTATGTATCAAATTATTTTACTTACATAGTATGATGGAAAAGATGAAATTATAGGGACAGAAATCTGATCAGTGGTTGCCAAGGACTGGGGATGAGGGAAGGTGACTGAGTGAAAAAGGGGGCAGAAAGGAACTTTTTGGAGTGATGGAAATGCCTTAAATCTGGATTGTGGTGATAGTTACATGACTTTATGCAGTTGTCAAAACTCATCAAACTGTACATTTAAAAATGATCAATTTTATATGTATTTAAACTATATCTCAATAAATATGATAATACACACATACTCATAAGAAGGCTACAAATGGAAAAAAGAAAGCAAAATGAAGTAAACCCCAAAAAGCAAACTTCTGAACTTTAACTTCTAATAGCCATGTGTGAGTTAGCATAATATATTAGAATTCCAAGGAGCTCCAGACACAGAGCAAGCCTGCACACATCTGCCATCTCTTTCCTACAAGACTTCTTCAAGACCATGATTAGCATACTAAAAGCTAGGGGCAGCAGACCGGAAAGAGAACCTCCTGAAATGTGTTGGACTCCCAGCAAGTTCGAAGCAACTACATGCCAAGGCAGGAGGGGTGGGGGAGAACAGATGACAGAAATTCATCCAAAGTTCTCCAACTTTTCAGCTACCAAAGGCTGAGAACATGGCAGGAAATCTGAGATAAGTCCACTCAAGGCACTATAGGCTTCAGCTATTGAAGGTAGGGGGTAGAAAAGCTGAGAAGAAATCATTCTGGAATGCTATGGGCTTTCAACTACTGAAGTCAGGGGCAGGAGAGCACAGAGAAACAACTCTGGGGCATTCTACTCCTTCACAAATGATAAGGCAGCTGCCTTCCAAAATCTATGATTAGAGCAAAGAAGCAAAGAAAAACTCTCCTGAGGTACCAAAAGCTGAGAGCAGTACTATAAAGAGAAATAACCAGTGACCTAGATGGGCAAATGGGCTATAAATTTAAAAGATCTCATATGGTTCAGAAAGTTAACAGCACAAAGAGATGTTGAGAATTGTGCCAGTGCTCAGATCTCAAACCCTGCTGAAAGAAAAGTCCTGATCCTCCCCTCAGAATATTTAAAGCCAGTACAAACTGAGTCAAACTAAAGCTGCAACAAAGCCCATAGCCAATTCAACTACAGATCAGACAGAATCAGCCCCATATTTAGCAGCCTGAAAGAAGAAGAGGCATGCACGTTCTGGGTAAATTATTTGCTTCAGTCCCTATTGTTGTTGTATACAAAATGCCCAAAACACAATAAAAAAATTATGAGACAGGTCTAGAGGGGGGATCACTGAAGTGTGGAGTTCTGGAGTTTGGAGCCGTGTGGCCGACAGGGTCTTGGTGCTCTGGTCTGGTGTCAGGTCTGAGCCTCTGAGGTGGGAGAGCCGAGTTCAGGATACTGGACCACCAGAGACCTCCCAGGCCCATGTAATATCGATCGGCGAGAGCATTCGCAGAGATCTCCATCTCAATGCTAAGACCCAGCTCCACCCAACAGCCAGGAAGCTCCAGTGCTGGATGTCCCATGCCAATCAACTAGCAAGACAGGAAGAAAACCCCACCCATTAGCAGAGAGGCTGCCTAAAATCATACTAAGTTCACAGACACCCCAAAACACACCACTGGATGCAGCCCTGCACACCAGAAGGACAATCCAGCCCCACCCACCAGAACACAGGCACCAGTCCCCTCCACCAGGAAGCCTACACAAGCCACTGGACCAACCTCACCCACTGGGGGCAGATATCAAAAAGAATGGGAACTACAAACCTGCAGCTTGTGAAGAGGAGACCCCAAACACAGTAAGTTAAACAAAATGAGAAGACAGAGAAATATGCAGCAGATGAAGGAGCAAGGTAAAAACCCACCAGACCAAACAAATGATGAGGAAATAGGCAGTCTATCTGAAAAAGAATTCAGAGTAATGATACTGAAGATGATGCAAAATCTTGGAAACAGAATGGAGAAAATACAAGAAACGTTTAACACAGACCTAGAAGAACTAAAGAGCAAACAAAAATTATGAGCAACACAATAAATGAAATTGAAAATTCTCTAGAAGGAAACAATAGCAGAATAACTGAGGCAGAAGAACGGATAAGTGACCTGGAAGATAAAATAGTGGAAATAACTACCACAGAGCAGAGTAAAGAAAAAACAATGAAAAGAATTGAGGACAGTCTCAGAGACCTCTGGGACATTAAACACACCAACATTCAAATTATACGGGTCCCAGAAGAAGAGAAAAAGAAAGGGTCTGAGAAAATATTTGAAGAGATTATAGTTGAAAACTTCCCTTACATGGGAAAGGAAATAGTCAATCAACTCCAGGAAGTGCAGAGAGTCCCATACAGGATACAGGATACAAGGATACAGGATACAAGGAGAAACACACCAAGACACATATTAATCAAACTATCAAAAATTAAATACAAAGAAAAATATTAAAAGCAGCAAGGGAAAAGCAACAAATAGCCTACAAGGGAACCCCCATAAGGTTAACAGCTGATCTTTCAGCAGAAACTCTGCAAGCCAGAAGGGAGTGGCAGGACATATTTAAAGTGATGAAAGGGAAAAACCTACAACCAAGAATACTCTACCCAGCAAGCATCTCATTCAGATTTGATGGAGAAATTAAAACCTTTACAGACAAGCAAAAGTTAAGAGAATTCAGCACCACCAAGCCAGCTTTACAGCAAATACTAAAGTAACTTCTCTAGGCAGGAAACGCAAGAGAAGGAAAAGACCTACAATAACAAACCCAAAACAACTAAGAAAATGGTAATAAGAACATACATATCGATAATTACCTTAAATGTAAATGGATTAAATACTCTAACCAAAAGATATAGACTGGCTGAATGGATACAAAATCAAGACCCGTATATATGCTGTCTACAAGAGACCCACTTCAGACCTAGGGACACATACAGACTGAAAATGAGAGGATGGAAAAAGATATTCCATGAAAATGGAAATCAAAAGAAAGCTGAAGTAGCAATTCTCATATCAGACAAAATAGACTTTAAAATAAAGACTATTACAAGAGACAAAGAAGGACACTACATAATGATCAAGGGATCGATCCAAGAAGAAGATATAACAATTGTAAATACTTACGCACCCAACATAGGAGCACCTCAATACATAATGCAAATGCTAACAGCTGTAAAAGGGGAAATCGACAGTAACAAAATAATAGTAGGAGACTTTAACACCCCACTTTCACCAATGGACAGATCATCCAAAAGGAAAATAAATAAGAAAACAGAGCTTTAAATGACACATTGAACAAGATGGACTTAATTGATATTTAGAGGATATTCCATCCAAAAACAACAGAATACACTCTCTTCCAAGTACTCATGTAACATCCTCCAGGATAGATTATATCTTGGGTCACAAATCAAGCCATGGTAAATTTAAGAAAACTGAAATAATATCAAGTATCTTTTCCAACCACAACACTATGAGACTAGATATCACCTACAGGAAAAAAACTGTAAAGTATACAAACACATGGAGGCTAAACAATACACTACTAAATAACTAAGAGATTACTGAAGAAATCAAAGAGGAAATTTAAAAATACCTAGAAACAAATGACAATGAAAACACGACGACCCAAATTCTATGGGATGCAGCAAAAGCAGTTCTAAGAGGGAAGTTTATAGCAACACAATCCTACCTCAAGAAACAAGAAACATCTCAAATGAACAACCTAACCCTACACCTAAAGCAATTAGAGAAAGAAGAACAAAAATACCCCAAAGTTAGCAGAAGGAAAGAAATCATAAAGATCAGATTAGAAATAAATGAAAAAGAAATGAAGGAAACGAGGGCAAAGATCAATAAAACTAAAAGCTGGTTCTTTAAGAAGATGAACAAAACTGATAAACCATTAGCTAGACTCATCAAGAAAAAAAGGGAGAAGACTCAAATCAACAGAACTAGAAATGAAAAAGAAGTAACAACTGACACTGCAGAAATACAAAAGATCATGAGAGATTACTAGAAGCAACTATATGCCAATAAAATGGACAACCTGGAGGAAATGGACAAATTCTTAGAAATGCACAACCTTCTGAGACTGAACCAGGAAGAAATACAAAATATAAACAGACCAATCACAAGCACTGAAATTGAGACTGATTAAAAATCTTCCAACAAACAAAAGCCCAGGACCAGATGGCATCACAGGCGAATTCTATCAAACATTTAGAGAAGAGCTAACACCTATCCTTCTCAAACTCTTCCAAAATATAGCAGAGGGAGAAACACTCCCAAACTCATTCTACGATGCCACCATCACCCTGATACCAAAACCAGACAAAGTTGTCACAAAGAAAGAAAAACTACAGGCCAATATCACTGACGAACATGATGCAAAAATCCTCAACCAAATGCTAGCAAACAGAATCCAACAGCACATGAAAAGGATCATAAACCATGATCAAGTGGGGTTTATCCAAGGAATGCAAGGATTCTTCAATACACGCAAATCAACCAATGTGATACGCCATATTAACAAACTGAAGAATAAAAACCACATGATCATCTCAGTAGATGCAGAAAAAGATTTTGACAAAATTCAACACCCATTTTTGATAAAAAACTCTCCAGAAAGTGGGCACAGAGGGAACCTACCTCAACATAATAAAGGTCATATATGACAAACCCACAGCAAACATCATTCTCAATGGTGAAAAACTGAAAGCATTTCCTTTAAGATCAGGAATAAGACATGGATGTCCACTCTCACCGCTATTATTCAACAGAGTTTTGGGAGTTTTAGCCACAGCAATCAGAGAAGAAAAAGAAATAAAAGGAATACAATTGAAAGAGAAGAAGTAAAACTGTCACTGTTTGCAGATGACACAATACTATACATAGAAAATCCTAAAGAAGCTATCAGTAAACTACTAGAGCTAATCAATGAATTTGGTAAAGTTGCAGGATACAAAATTAATGCACAGAAATCTCTTGCATTCCTATACACTAATTATGAAAAATCTGAAAGAGAAATTAAGGAAACGCTCCCATATACCGCTGCAACAAAAAGAATAAAATACCTGGGATTAAACCTACCTAAAGAGACAAAAGACCTGTATGCAGAAAACTATAAGATACTGATGAAAGAAATTAAAGACAATACAAAGAGAGGGAGAGATATACCATGTTCTTGGATTGGAGAAACAACATTGTGAAAATGACTATACTACCCAAAGCAATCTACAGATTAAATGTAACCCCTATCAAACTACCAATGGCATTTTTCACAGAACTAGAATAAAAAATTTCACACTTTGTATGGAAACACAAAAGACCCCAAATAGCCAAAGCAATATTGAGAAAGAAAAATGGAGATGGAGGAATCAGGCTCTCTAACTTCAGACTATACTACAAATCTACAGTAATCAAGACAGTATGGTACTGGCAAAAAAACAGAAATATAGATCAATGGAACAGGACAGAAAGCACAGAGATAAACCCACGTACATAAGGTCAACTAATCTATGACAAAGGAGGCAAGGATATACAATGGAGAAAAGACAGTCTCTTCAATAAGTGGTGCTGGGAAAACTGGACATCTACATGTAAAAGAATGAAATTAGAACACTCCCTAATACCACACACAAAAATAAACTCAAAATGGATTAAAGACCTAAATGTAAGGCCAGACACTATAAAACTGTTAGAGGAAAACATAGGCAGAACACTCTATGACATAAATCACAGCAAGATCCTTTTTGACCCACCTCCTAGAGAAATGGAAATAGAAACAAAAATAAACAAATGGGACCTAATGAAACTTAAAAGCTTTTGCACAGCAAAGGAAACCATAAACAAGACCAAAAGACAACCCTCAGAATGGGAGAAAATATTTGCAAATGAAGCAACTGACAAAGGATTAATCTCCAAAATTTATAAGCAGCTCATGCAGCTTAATAACAAAAAAACAAACAACCCAATCCAAAAATGGGGAGAAGACCTAAATAGACATTTCTCCAAAGAAGATATACAGACTGCCAACAAACACATGAAAGAATGCTCAACATCACTAATCATTAGAGAAATGCAAATCAAAACTACAGTGAGGTATCATCTCACACCAGTCAGAATGGCCATCAGCAAAAAATCTACAAAACAGTAAATGCTGGAGAGGGTGTGGAGAAAAGGGAACCTTCTTGCACTGTTGGTGGGAATGTAAATTGATACAGCCACTGTGGAGAACAGTATGGAGATTCCTTCAAAACCTAAAAATAGAATTACCATATGACTCAGTAAGCCCACTACTGGGCATATACCCAGAGAAAACCATAATTCAAAAAGAGACATGTACCACAATGTTCATTGCAGCACTATTTACAACAGCCAGGACATGGAAGCAACCTAAGTGTCCATCGACGGATGACTAGACAAAGAAGATGTGGCACATATATACAATGGAATATTACTCAGCCATAAAAAGAAACAAAATTGAACTATTTGTAGTGAGGTGGATGGACCTAGAGACTGTCATACAGAGTGAAGTAAGTCAGAAAGAGAAAAACAAATACCATATGCTAACACATATATGTGGAATCTAAAAAGAAAAAACTGGTTCTGATGAACCTAGGGTTAGGACAGGAATAAAGATGCAGACATAGAGAATGGACTTGAGGACACAGGGAAAGGGAAGGGTAAGCTGGGATGAAGTGAGAGAGTAGCATTGACATATATATACTACCAAATGTAAAATAGATAGCTAGTGGGAAGTAGCCGCATAGCACAGGGAGATCAGCTCGGTGGTTTGTGACCACCTAGAGGGGTGGGATAGGGAGGGTGGGAGGGAGGGAGATGCAAGAGGGAAGAGATATGGGAACACATGTATATGTATAACTGATTCACTTTGTTATAAAGCAGAAACTAACAACACACCATTGTAAAGCAATTATACTCCAATAAAGATGTTAAAAAAAAAAAAAAAAAAACCTGAATTCTAACTCAGGTCCACCATCTTCTCTGGCTGCTGGTTTTCTGAATAGGGTCACTATTCCTTGCCCCAAAAACTTCTCTCTCGATTTATTGGCCTGTTTTGCAGTGAGCAGTACAAGCTTGGAGTCGGTAATAAAACTACAAGAAAAGAAAAAGTATAGCATAAACAATATTTGGAAGAGAGATTGCTCAGAGGAAAAATGGAAAAGGGACAGAATTGCAGAAGGCCACATGAGGTGATGGGTGCAGGGATGTTTGTTGTGTTGTTTCTCTTTATTTTCAATCTATATTTTATGCCTACTCAATACTAAAAGAAAAATTATAAAACTATAACAATCAAATTATAGAAAAGAAGATTTAGTATGGCCCTATTTTTTGTTTAATGGTATATGTATTTAATATGCATAATGATTATATATAGGAAAATGACTAGAAAATTACACATCAAAATGTGAATAGTGGTAAACAGTGAGTTTTTTCCTCTTCTCTGATTTTCTTAAAAATTCTATAAGGGGCTTCCCTGGTGGCGCAGTGGCTGAGAATCCGCCTGCCAATGCAGGGGACACGGGTTCAAGCCCTGGTCCGGGAAGATCCCACATACCGTGGAGCAACTAAGCCCGTGCACCACAGCTACTGAGCCTGCACTCTAGAGCCTGCGAGCCACAACTACTGAGCCCGCGTGCTGCAACTACTGAACCCCGTGCGCCTAGAGCCCATGCTCTAGCAACAAGAGAAGCCACTGCAATGAGAAGCCCGCGAACCACAATGAAGAGTAGCCCCCCGATCACCACAACTAGAGCAAGCCCACGCGCAGCAACGAAGACCCAACGCAGCCAAAAATAAAATAAAATAACAAATAAATTAAAAAAAAAAAAATTCTATAAGAAGTATGCACCATTTTTGTTAAAAAATTATTTTAAGTCACATATAGAATTTTATAATGAAATAAATTGTATTATAATAAATAATATAATATTTATAATATTTATTGTAATTATATTAATATAATAATATAATAATATATTTATAATATATTATATATATCATAATATATTTATAATAATATAATATTGAATATAATATTTAATATATTATAATATATTCATATTATATCATATTTATATTATAATATATTTATTATAATAAATATATTTATATTTTATTTAATATAATATTTATTATATTATAAATTAGAATAATAAATAAATTGTATTATTCACAATTTGTCAAAGCATGGGCTATGAAACTGATTTTTTTGTGTATGATCCCAGCTGAGGAGAAAGCATGCAGAGGGAAAAGATACATCTAAAAGTGTCACTGTGGGACCACAGCATATTTCTGCTTACTTCTTTTTGCTTAAGTATTTTCTAAACTTCTCCATATTGTTGCTTTCTTAATAATGAATCATGATGAATGTTTTTCTTTTGCCTCATTTTAAGAAGAACGTGCCAAAGGCCTACTGCTTACTTAAACTTGCAGAAGACCCCAAGCATCTTGCTCATGGCTGAATCTCTGGTGCCTGGACAATGCTCAGCTCATTGTATGCATTCAGTAATTCTTTATAGAATAAATGAAAGGGTAAATGAGTGAATTAATGAATGAACAGTGAGTGTTAACTAAACAGGTGGAAGAGATAAAGCAGGGCACTTGGTCTCTAATTTTTATTTGACCCTTTTCTGTCCATTACAGTCTAAACGGGCATAATTCCCATGGATAAGAAGAAACTGAAGCCCAAGATGGGTAGGTGGATTGTAGGACATTTCATTTCTTGGCTTGGATGAAGTCCCTTCTAGCAGCCCAGACAACTTACAGTAGATACTGATCATCTTTGTGGATTTGGGGGAGGCAAAGAGGTTGTAGAATATAGGATGAGCATACAGCAATTGACTTTCCAAAGAAGGAATAGGAAAGAAGATGGATTCCATGAACTTGAGGGTGGTCAGCCACCTCTGTTATGGACAAGACTCCATATCTAAGCAATTCTTGGTAAGAAATCCTTTGTTGGCAACTTAAAAAGGAAGTGTTCACTGCAAGTCAGCATGGGTGCAGCTAGAGCAAGTGTGGCAGGAGCAACTCCACTTCCTTCTCTGGCAGCAGCAGTTATCTGAGGAACAGTGGGCTGGAAAGAGCTGTAAACAAAGGCTCTGATCTCCAGCATTTAATAAAAGTACCTGGAACCAGCTGGGAAAACAATAAAATTCAGGAAGCTAATATACAATCTATTGCAGGCTGACACATTATCGTATTGCCAGTACAAAAACAAAAACAGCACTTTTACCCAAAAAAAACCTCTTGGAGGCTTAATCTACCCCAAGCCCCCTCCCCCACTCCAGCCCTCCTTTTTTGAATAGAGAAGTAGAGTCAGTTAGGCAAGAGGGTGGAGGGTGCATGTCGCTTACAAAAGCATGGAAGGCAGATAACTCAGTGTCACCAGGAACTTAGATTCGAGAACCCAGGAGTTGGCATAGGGACCCAAGTTCTTGTATGAGTCAGCTTCTTTCATCCTTCTGCCCCTGCGTGTCCCACACCTCCCCCACATCTGATGTTCTGCTAACCAAGGGACAAAGGCCACTGTCTGCCACCCGCCCCGTCCTTTGCATACCCAGTCGCCCACAGTCAGCAGGGAGGAGAAAGGCAGCCATCAGAGGCATCCACTACATGCCTCTCCATCTCTCTGAACTTATAGAGAATGGGGAAAGGCACTGATCCCCACTTAGGCTTTTGTTTGTTGGGAGAAATCAGGCAGCTCAGACCCTCTCCATCTACCTACAGGAGGGAGACCGAAGTCTAAGGGGGATGATTCTGTGGTCTTCTCTTCCTTGTTTTCCCTTAAAGCAAATGACAAGTGTTCCTGTTACATCCACCCACCTGTTCTGCAGGATACAGCTACCTTCAGGGCCCACATGGATGAAATGGGATGCAAACTGTTGAGTGACCAGGCCCAAAGGACCTGGACGATGGACCTCACCTCCCTTCTCTCCAGTCACCTGTTCTTCTGTCTATTCCTCAAATGCCCCAACTCCATTCCCCCCTCCAGGTCTTTGCCCTTGATGTTCCCCCTCCCAGGACGAACCTCCCCTGATCTTTGCAAGTCCGGCTCCTCCTCAACAAGCCAGTCCCAACTGAAATGACACCCCCTCTGAAGAGGCTCCCCTCACTGGCTTGTTAAGCAATCTCCACTCAACCCTCAGGCTCTATCACAACACCTTGGTTTATTCTCTTCCTAACTCCATCTCCTACTCCCTTTTTGTCTGATTCCCCACTATAATTTGAGCACCTGAAGAGCAGAAGCCTTGCTTTTTTTTGTCTGCCTCTGTATCCCAAGGGCCTAGAAAGTGCCTGGCACACAGGAGAGGTTCAATAAACATGAGTAGAAAAAATTAAATTTTAAAAATAATTTTTAAAATAAATAAAAAATTTAAAAAGTAAAAAAAAAAGTTGCAAATCTACTGAATGAACTTCAGCCCTAAGGAAGGTCTAAATATGGACATATAAGGAAGATTTCACTCACTTAGATTATGTTATATACACCTTTCAGTAACCATGCAAAGCTTTAAAAACTTAATGAAATTACTCAAAAGTTCCCATAGCTTGTAAGCAGTGGACTCCAGGACAAAACAATGCCTCCCTCTGACTAGATCAAAAGTTCCTGCTCTTTCCATTAGAACAGGGCATTAAATTTTTCCTTTTAGTAGGGGTCATTTTCTTTGCAAACACACTGGAACCCTATTATATAAAACTGATAAAAACACAAGTGCTTAAAACCACAATGAGATATCACCTCACACCATTAGAATGGCTACTCTCAAAGATACAGAAAATAAAAAATGTTGGTGAGGATGTGGAGAAATTGGATCTGTTGTGCACTGTTGATGGGAATATAAAATGGTACAATGGCTGTGGAACAATGTGGGAGTTGCTGAAAAAATTAAACATAGATTTGCCATATGACCCAGCAATCCCAGTGCTGGGTACACAGGCAAAAAAAAAAAAAAAAAAAAATCAAAAACAGGTTCTTAAAGAGGTATTTGTATGGCCACATTCATAGCAACATTTATTCACAATAGCTAAAATGTGGAAGCTGCCCAAGTGTCCATGCACGGATGGACAAGCAAAATGTGGTATATGCATACGATGGAATACTATTCAGCCTTAGAAAGGATATTCTGACATATGCTACAAAACAGATGAACCCTGAAGACATTATACTAAGAGAAATAAGCCAGTCACCAAAAGACAAACTCTGTATGATTCCACTTATATACGAGGTACCTAGTATGATTCCACTTACGTACGAGGTACCTAGAGTAGTCCAATTCATAGAGACAGAAAGCAGAGTGGTGATTTCCAGTGGCTGGGGGAGGGGAGAATGAGGAGTTATTGTTTAATGGGATAGAGTTTCAGTTTTGCAAGATGAAAGAAGTTCTGTGGATGGATGGTGGTGATGGTCGCACAATGTATGAATGTACTTAATACCATTGAACTGTACCCTTAAAAATGTTTATGATAGAAAATGTTATGCTATATGTATTTTACCACAATGAAGAGAAATTTAAAAACCACACAGGTGCCTGATCTGAATTTGGTGGGAGTGGAGATGGGGACAGTCACCTCTGCCTGACCTCCAGGGGGGTGACCAACACATACCTGTGTCAGCACTAAAAGTCCCACATCCCAGGAACCCCCTGAGCCCCAGGCAAACCAAGATGGTTGGTACCCTACCTCTCGGTTACTAAGTCATTGTGGTGTCCTTTGCAGGGACCCTGCAGCACAAACTTGAGGGTGACAAGTTACAACTCTATTCTATGGAATACACTGCCCTGCCTCTGGCTCCCCCAGTTCAATCCAGAAGAAACATGTCCCTCAGACCTGGCTGAGCAGGGAGCCCCGTGCCCCTGTCTTGGTTGCCAAGGATCCGATCAAGCCCCCTGTGCTGGGCAGGGGGCAAGGGCTTTAAGCTCAGCCTAAGCGAGGGGTGCCAGTCCAATCCTGGCTGGTGAGGCCCAGTCATCCCAGGATCCTCTCTGGACCCAGCTCCCCACTGCCAACCCCCATCAGGCCTGAGTCTTGTGCTCAGGGTGGACACAGCACTGTACCCTCACATCCCCATCCTGGTGGGCCCTGTAGTTGCTGATCCTGAGACAGTCATCCAGGCCTCTGAGTTCATGGTCCACACCTGAGGCTGGGCTCACCCAGGGGGCTCAGCCAGGCTCCCTGGGGACAGGCAGGAGAGGAGGGCAGTTTCCAACAAAGCTGTTGGTCTCTGGGCCTCTCCTACCACCACCTTCAAGATATAAAGCAACTGTGAAACCTGGGGTCGTTCTCTGCCTTCCGCTTTTCTTCAGCTGAATTGACTTAGTTCTCATATTTTAGATACTTCGCTGGTCACAATTCCAAAGAATCAAAACTCCCGTGCAATCTTGGATTCTTCTATCTTGTGACTTCTTGAGCAGCAACCTCTTATAAATGAAGCTCAGAGCCTAGATTTAAAGGAGCCAGAGAAGCCCTTTTCCTGTAGCTGGTTGGCCACCGGAAGGATGAGGGTCAGCCTGGCTACCCTGGCCTTCCTCCTCACTCCTGCTGCCCTCCACTCCGAGGCCAATAAAGGTGAGACCTGTTAGTCTCATTGCTCTGAACAAAAAGAACACTGTGGCTGGAGCGGGTGGAAGAGGGGCTGCAGGGAGAGATGAGGGTGGCCTAGAAAAAGCAACCTGGAAGTTACTGCAAAACAGACAGCATCTTTACCAAGGATATCTCCCCATTTCTGGTTGGGACTCACTTCTGCCTCCCCTGGGGCGGGGAAAACCTGCCTCAATACAGCCTTCCTGGCCTCTGGTCCCCAACTAACAGAAGCTGATCCAGAGCCCTCCAGGCTATCTGCTCAGCTGCTTCCTGAGGACACACAGGAGCCAGGCATGAGCATAAACTGGGAGAGAGGAAACCACCAAGGATGAAACTGTCTTCATGGTTTAATGGGGTTTTATCATATTTGGATTGGTTGCCAACATTGAAAAACTGGAAACACTTAAAAATCTGTATTGCCCGGGGAGTTTACAAAATCAAGGACTGACGCGGCTTCCGGGAAGATGGCGGAAGAGTAAGACGCAGATATCACCTTCCTCCCCACAGATACACCAGAAATACATCTACACGTGGAACAACTCCTACAGAACACCTACTGAACGCTGGCAGAAGACCTCAGACCTCCCAAAAGGCAAGAAACCCCCCACGTACCTGGGTAGGGCAAAAGAAAAAAGAATAAACAGAGACAAAAGGATACGGACGGGACCTGCACCAGTGGGAGGGAGCTGTGGAGGAGGAAAGGTTCCCACACACTAGGAAGCCCCTTTGCGGGCGGAGACGGCGGGTGGCACAGGGGGAAAGCTTCGGAGCCACGGAGGACAGCGCAGCTACATGGGTGCAGAGGGCAAAGCGGAGAGATTCCCGCACAGAGGATCGGGTCGGCCGGCACTCACCAGCCCGAGAGGCTTGTCTGCTCCCCGCCGGGGCGGGCGGGGCTGGGAGCTGAGGCTCAGGTTTCAGTCCGAGCGCAGGGAGACGACTGGGGTTGGCGGCGTGAACACAGCCTGCAGGGGGTTAGTGCGCCACGGCTAGCCGGGAGGGAGTCCGGGGAAAAGTCTGGACCTGCCGAAAAGGCAAGAGACTTTTTCTTACCTCTTTGTTTCCTGGTGCGCGAGGAGAGGGGATTAAGAGCGCTGCTTAAAGGAGCTCCAGAGATGGGCGCGAGCCGCGGCTAAAAGCGCGGACCCCAGAGACGGGCATGAGATGCTGAGGCTGCTGCTGCCGCCACCAAGAAACCTGTGTGCGAGCACAGGTCACTATCCACACCCCACTTCCGGGGAGCCTGTGCAGCCCGCCACTGCCAGGGTCCCAGGATCCAGGGACAACTCCCCCAGGAGAACGCACGGCGCGCCTCAGGCTGGTGCAACGTCACGCCGGCCTCTGCCGCCGCAGGCTCGCCCCGCACTCCGTGCCCCTCCCTCCCCCCGGCCTGAGTGAGCCAGAGCCCCCAATCAGCTGCTCCTTTAACCCCGTCCTGTCTCAGCGAAGAACAGACGCCCTCCGGCGACCTACATGCACAGGCAGGGCCAAATCCAAAGCTGAGCCTCTGGGAGCTGTGAGAACAAAGAAGAGAAAGGGAAATCTCTCCCAGCAGCCTCAGAAGCAGCGGATTAAAGCTCCACAATCAACTTGATGTACCCTGCATCTGTGGAATACATGAATAGACAACGAATCATCCCAAATTGAGGAGGTGGACTTTGAGAGCAAGATTTATGATTTTTTCCCCTTTTCCTTTTTTTGTGAGTGTGTATGTGTATGCTTCTGTGTGAGATTTTGTCTGTATAGCTTTGCTTCCACCATTTGTCCTAGGGCTCTATCCGTCCGTTTTTTTGGTTTGTTTTTCTCTTAATAATTATTTTTTTATTTTAATAACTTTATTGTATTTTATCTTACATTATTTTATTTTACTTTATCTTTTTTCTTTCTTTTTTTCCTTCCTTCCCTCCTTCCTTCCTCCCTCCTCCCTCCTTTCTTTCTTTCTTTCTTTCTTTCTTTCTTTCTTTTCTTTTCTTTCTACTTCTACTAATTCTTTCTTTCTACTTTTTCTCCCTTTTATTCTGAGCCGTGTGGATGAAAGGCTCTTGGTGCTGCAGCCAGGAGTCAGTGCTGTGCCTCTGAAGTGGGAGAGCCAACTTCAGGACACTGGTCCAAAAGAGACCTCCCAGCTCCACATAATATCAAACGGCAAAAATCTCCCAGAGATCTCCATCTCAACACCAGCACCCAGCTTCACTCAATGACCAGCAAGCTACAGTGCTGAACATCCTATGCCAAACAACTAGCAAGACAGGAACACAACCCCACTCATTACCAGAGAGGCTGCCTAAAATCATAATAAGTCCACAGACACCCCAAAACACACCACCAGACGTGGACCTGCCCACCAGAAAGACAAGATCCAGCCTCATCCACCAGAACACAGGTACTAGTCCCCTCCACTAGGAAGCCTACACAACCCACTGAACCAACTTTAGCCACTGGGGACAGACACCAAAAACAACGGGAACTACGAACCAGCAGGCTGCAAAAAGGAGAAACCAAACACAGTAAGATAAGCAAAATGAGAAGACAGAAAAACACACAGCAGATGAAGGAGCAAGATAAAAACCCACCAGACCTAACAAATGAAGAGGAAATAGGCAGTCTATCTGAAAAAGAATTCAGAATAATGATAGTAAAGATGATCCAAAATCTTGGAAGTAGAATAGACAAAATGCAAGAAACATTTAACAAGGACCTAGAAGAACTAAAGATGAAACAAACAATGATGAACAACACAATAAATGAAATGAAAAATACTCTAGATGGGATCAATAGCAGAATAACTGAGGCAGAAGAACGGATAAGTGACCTGGAAGATAAAATAGTGGAAATAACTACTGTAGAGCAGAATAAAGAAAAAAGAATGAAAAGAACTGAGGAGAGTCTCAGAGACCTCTGGGACAACATTAAACGCACCAACGTTCGAATTATAGGGGTTCCAGAAGAAGAAGAGAAAAAGAAAGGGACTGAGAAAATATTTGAAGAGATTATAGTTGAAAACTTCCCTAATATGGGAAAGGAAATAGTTAAGTCCAGGAAGCACAGAGAGTCCCATACAGGATAAATCCAAGGAGAAATACGCCAAGACACATATTAATCAAACTGTCAAAAATTAAATACAAAGAAAACATTAAAAGCAGCAAGGGAAAAACAACAAATAACACACAATGGAATCCCCATAAGGTTAACAGCTGATCTTTCAGCAGAAACCCTGCAAGCCAGAAGGGATTGGCAGGACATATTGAAAGTGATGAAGGAGAAAAACCTGCAACCAAGATTACTCTACCCAGCAAGGATCTCATTCAGATTTGATGGAGAAATTAAAACCTTTACAGACAAGCAAAAGCTGAGAGAGTTCAGCACCACCAAACCAGCTCTACAACAACTGCTAAAGGAAGTTCTCTAGGCAAGAAACACAAGAGAAGGAAAAGACCTACAATAATGAACCCAAAACAATTAATAAAATGGGAATAGGAACATACATATCGATAATTACCTTAAATGTAAATGGACTAAATGCTCCCACCAAAAGACACAGATTGGCTGATGGATACAAAAACAAGACTCATACATTTGCTGTCTACAAGAGACCCACTTCAGACCTAGAGACACATACAGACTGAAAGTAAGGGGATGGAAAAAGACATTTCATTCAAATGGAAACCAAAAGAAAGCTGGAGTAGCAGTTCTCATATCAGACAAAATAGACTTTAAAATAAAGACTATTACAAGAGACAAAGAAGGACACTACATAATGATCAAGGGATCGATCCAAGAAGAAGATATAACAATTGTAAATATTTACGCATCCAACATAGGAGCACCTCAATACATAAGGCAAATACTAACAGCCATAAAAGGGGAAATCGACAGTAACACATTCATAGTAGGGGACTTTAACACCCCACTTTCACCAATGGACAGATCATCCAAAATGAAAATAAATAAGGAAACACAATCTTTAAATGATACATTAAATAAGATGGACTTAATTGATATTTATAGGACATTCCATCCAAAATCAACAGAATACACATTTTTCTCTAGTGCTCATGGAACATTCTCCAGGATAGATCATATCTTGGGTCACAAATCAAGCCTTGGTAAATTTAAGAAAATTGAAATTGTATCAAGTATCTTTTCTGACCATAATGCTATGAGACTAGATATCAACTACCGGAAAAGATCTGTAAAAAATACAAACATATGGAGGCTAAACAATACACTACTTAATAAGGAAGTGATCACTGAAGAAATCAAAGAGGAAATTTAAAAATACCTAGAAACAAATGACAATGGAGACACGACGACGCAAAATCTATGGGATGCAGCAAAAGCAGTTCTAAGAGGGAAGTTTATAGCAATAAAATCCTACCTTAAGAAACAGGAAACATCTCGAATAAACAACCTAACCTTGCACCTAAAGTAATTAGAGAAAGAAGAACAAAAAAACCCCAAAGTTAGCAGAAGGAAAGAAATCATAAAAATCAGATCAGAAATAAATGAAAAAGAAATGAAGGAAACGATAGCCAAGATCAATAAAACTAAAAGCTGGTTCTTTGAGAAGATAAACAAAATTGATAAACCATTAGCCAGACTCATCAAGAAAAAAAGGGAGAAGACTCAAATCAATAGAATTAGAAATGAAAAAGGAGAAGTAACAACTGACACTCCAGAAATACAAAAGATCATAAGAGATTACTACAAGCAATTCTATGCCAATAAAATGGACAACCTGGAAGAAATGGACAAATTCTTAGAAATGCACAACCTGCCAAGACTGAATCAGGAAGAAATAGAAAATATGAACAGACCAATCACAAGCACTGAAATTGAAACTGTGATTAAAAATCTTCCAAGAAACAAAAGCCCAGGACCAGATGGCTTCACAGGCGAATTCTATCAAACATTTAGAGAAGAGCTAACACCTATCCTGCTCAAACTCTTCCAAAATATACCAGAGGGGGGAACACTCCCAAACTCATTCTATGAGGCCACCATCACCCTGATACCAAAACCAGACAAAGATGTCACAAAGAAAGAAAACTACAGGCCAATATCACTGATGAACATAGATGCAAAAATCCTCAACAAAATACTAGCAAACAGAATCCAACAGAACATTAAATGGATCATACACCATGATCAAGTGGGGTTTATTCCAGGAATGCAAGGATTCTTCAATATACGCAAATCAATCAACATGATACACCAAATTAACAAACTGAAGGAGAAAAACCATATGATCATCTCAATAGATGCAGAGAAAGCTTTCGACAAAATTCGCCACCCATTTATGATAAAAACCCTGCAGAAAGTAGGCATAGAGGGAACTTTCCTCAACATAATAAAGACCATATATGACAAACCCACAGCCAACATCATCCTCAATGCTGAAAAACTGAAAGCATTTCCACTAAGATCAAGAACAAGACAAGGTTGCCCACTCACACCACTCTTATTCAACATAGTTTTGGAAGTTTTAGCCACAGCAATCAGAGAAGAAAAGGAAATAAAAGAAATCCAAATTGGAAAAGAAGAAGTAAAGCTGTCACTGTTTGTAGATGACATGATACTATACATACAGAATCCTAAAGATGCTACCAGAAAACTACTAGAGCTAATCAATGAATTTGGTAAAGTAGCAGGATACAAAATTAATGCACAGAAATCTCTGGCATTCTTATACACTAATGATGAAATATCTGAAAGTGAAATCAAGAAAACACTCCCATTTACCACTGCAACAAAAAGAATAAAATATCTAGGAATAAACCTACCTAAGGAGACAAAAGACCTGTATGCAGAAAATTATAAGACACTGATGAAAGAAATTAAAGATGATACAAATAGATGGAGAGATATACCATGTTCTTGGATTGGAAGAATCAACATTGTGAAAATGACTCTACTACCCAAAGCAATCTACAGATTCAATGCAATCCCTATTAAGCTACCACTGGCATTTTTCACAGAACTAGAATAAAAAATTTCACAGTTTGTATGGAAACACAAAAGACCCCAAATAGCCAAAGCAATCTTGAGAACGAAAAACGGAGCTGGAGGAATCAGGCTCCCTGACTTCAGACTATACTACAAAGCTACAGTAATCAAGACAGTATGGTACTGGCACAAAAACAGAAAGATAGGTCAATGGAACAGGATAGAAAGCCCAGAGATAAACCCACGCACATACGGTCACCTTATCTTTGATAAAGGAGGCAGGAATGTACAGTGGAGAAAGGACAGCCTCTTCAATAAGTGGTGCTGGGAAAACTGGACAGGTACATATAGAAGTATGAGATTAGATCATTCCCTGACACCATACACAAAAATAAGCTCAAAATGGATTAAAGACCTAAATGTAAGGCCAGAAAATATCAAACTCTTAGAGGAAAACATAGGCAGAACACTCTATGACATAAATCACAGCAAGATCCTTTTTACCCACCTCCTAGAGAAATGGAAATAAAAACAAAAATAAACAAATGGGACCTAATGAAACTTAAAAGCTTTTGCACAGCAAAGGAAACCATAAACAAGACCAAAAGACAACCCTCAGAATGGGAGAAAATATTTGCAAATGAAGCAACTGACAAAGGATTAATCTCCAAAATTTATAAGCAGCTCATGCAGCTTAATAACAAAAAAACAAACAACCCAATCCAAAAATGGGCAGAAGACCTAAATAGACATTTCTCCAAAGAAGATATACAGACTGCCAACAAACACATGAAAGAATGCTCAACATCACTAATCATTAGAGAAATGCAAATAAAAACTATAATGAGATATCATCTCACACCAGTCAGAATGGGCATCATCAAAAAATCTAGAAACAATAAATGCTGGAGAGGGTGTGGAGAAAAGGGAACCCTCTTGCACTGTTGGTGGGAATGTAAATTGATACAGCCACTGTGGAGAACAGTATGGAGGTTCCTTAAAAAACTACAAATAGAACTACCATATGACCCAGCAATCCCACTACTGGGCATATACCCTGAGAAAACCATAATTCAAAAAGAGTCATGTACCAAAATGTTCATTGCAGCTCTATTTACAATAGCCCGGAGATGGAAACAACCTAAGTGTCCATCGTCGGATGAATGGATAAAGAAGATGTGGCACATATATACAATGGAATATTACTCAGCCATAAAAAGAAACGAAATTGAGCTATTTGTAATGAGGTGGATAGACCTAGAGTCTGTCATACAGAGTGAAGTAAGTCAGAAAGAGAGAGACAATTACCATATGCTAACACATATATATGGAATTTAAGAAAAAAAAATGTCATGAAGAACCTAGGGGTAAGACAGGAATAAAGACACAGACCTACTAGAGAATGGACTTGAGGATATGAGGAGGGGGAAGGGTAAGCTGTGACAAAGCGAGAGAGAGGCATGGACATATATACACTACCAAACGTAAGGTAGATAGCTAGTGGGAAGCAGCCGCAAAGCACAGGGAGATCAGCTTGGTGCTTTGTGATCACCTGGAGGGGTGGGGTGGGGTGGGGAGGGTGGGAGGGAGGGAGACACAGGAGGGAGGAGATATGGGAACATATGTATATATATATGACTGATTCATTTTTTTGTAAAGCAGAAACTAACACACCATTGTAAAGCAATTATACTCCAATAAAGATGTTAAAAAAAATAAAAACAGAAAAAAAAATCTATATTGCCCGTTTCTTTCGCAAATATGGAAGACCAAGCAGACCTGAGCCCAAGTTTCCATGAGCTAACCTCCAACTGGAACTGAGGTGGTGATGCTGTCCCCTTAGGGGTGCTGCCCAGGCCTCAGGGGTCCCCACTTCCAGGCCATACCCAGCTGCTCTCTCTGACAGGCCTGCGGGGGCATTTGAGCCTGAGACACCCGTGTCAACTTCCCTCCTCTCCCTATAAGACTTGTCTCATTGTGTATACAGCACAGTCGCTCCTGGCATGTAGTAGTCTCTCAATAAATATCAGTAGAATACAGGAAGAGGAAGCAGCAGGTGACTCTGAAAGAGGCAGGGCTGGACCCCAGGTGTCCTGACTCCCAGCTTACTGCCCTAAACAGGCCCGGTTGCCTCTCTGCTGTGGGTTGGAGCTAGGGGAGAAGGTGGCAGAGCCGGGGCCCTGGGAGGTTTCCCAGGAAACCACTCTCCCAAGCTGAGTTGCAACCAAAATCAGAGACAGAAAACACTCCATGCTAGGACTACCGTGTGACATCCTGCCAGTTCAAGGGATGATGGCTATTTTCCAGGAACTTTGACTGCAAAAGGGCTTTTTACTGCTCTCCCATAATTTCAGTTCTCATTGTATGACTTCTCATCTGGAAATGGGATAAGTAGTAATTTCTCAAACGGTTGTGTGAGGAAGGGAGATAAGTCACATCAGGAACTAAGCCAGGCACCTGGCCTGTAGTAGAGGCTTAGTACAGGCTTTCCTCAATTTACGATGGAGTTACCTCCCAATAAATCCATTGGAAATTGAAAATACCAGAAGTCAAAAATGCATTTAATACACCTAACCTACCAAACACCATGGCTTAGCTTTGCCCACCTTAAATGTACTCAGGACACTTACCTTAGGCTACAGTTGGGCAAAATCATCCAATACAAAGCATATTTTATGATAGAATGTTGACTAGCTCATGTAATTTTTTTAACACTGCACTGAAATGAACACCAGAATGGTTGTCTGGGTACAGAGTGGTTATAAGTGTGTCAGTGTTGAGTCTGGTGATCCCATGTCCAACCCAGAGCTGCAGCTGTTTTGCCCAGCATCACAAGAGAGGATCTATCACCTATCACCAGCTCAGGACAAGATCACAATTCAAAATTCAAAGTACAGTTTCTACTGAATGTGTATCACTTTCACACCATCGTAAAGTCAAAATATCCTAAATCAGGGACCGTCTGTAAGTACAAGCTTTTTTGTCTTCAGAGAACAGCAAAACAGAATGGAGAAATTAACTGGCTTTACAGTCAGGAAAACATAGATTCAAAATGAATTCATTCATTCATTCAATAAGTATATATATATACATTAAACGCCTACTCTGTGCCACTCACTCAGGCAACATCCTGGAATGCAGCAGTGGGCAGAAGCAGACACATCTGTTCGTAGGAAGCCTCAGTCTGGAAGCTCCACATTGGTCAGCTTGTGACCTTCTGTGCCTCGTTTAGCCTTGCTGACCCTCAGCTTCCGCGTCTGTTCCACAGCGGTAGTAAGGCCTTTATTGCACGAAACAATCATCAGTATAAAAATCAACTTGCACAGTACTTGCCCCATTACTACTATTTGCCATTTTAAGGACAAAGTTTCAGAAAGGGTGAGTGTCCTGCCTGGAGTCACACAGCTCTCAGGAGCAGAAACAAGGACAAGTCAAACTTTCCTGCCTCCTAGCCAAGGCCCTGCTCCTCTGGGCCAAGCAAACTCCCCTCTTCTAGCATCCCCCCCTCCTCCCTGAGACCTGTGAGGGAGGGTCCTCTCAGATGCAGGGCAACAGTCCCACCCTGCTGTGGCCCACCTTGGGCATCTACTAGCATTTTCATGTGGGAATTCCTTCTCAGCATTTCTCAGGAAATTATATGTTTTTCTAAATTCCAAGTCCCGAGAAAACTCAGTTGAGCAATTGGGAAAATGGAAAAAAGTATTATAATTCTCCTGAAAGTATAAAGCTTAACACTCAACAGAGAGAAGTTACTGACTTAAAGGAATTTGCTGACATCAGGAGCAACGGCAGGAAACACTTGGCACCTGGAGTTCAAGGTTAAGATCAGCATGTGTGGAGATCAGGGCAGGAGCATGTATGGGAGAGGTGGTCTCCATCCAACAGCTTGAGACTGTTGCCATGGTACAAGTTCATAGCTCTGCTGCTAAGAAATGCTAATGAGTTTGTAAAACTAATAAATTTTCACAACTCATATAAGTAGTATTTCAAGAAATAACAAGCTCGGGAAACAAAATATATCCTTAAATGGGCAACTTCAACTATGTTTCTTGCTAGGAGATGTGGATGTTATGTTATTGAATAATAATGTCTGCTGACATTGCCCAGTGTTTGAATAATTGCTAAAGGCTATAGTTCTTTATAAATGCTTTAATAGAAGAAATACAAAGAGAAAATGCATAAATGTCATGGAATACTAGGACATGAAACCAGAAACATTGGCTAACTTTTTTTTTTTTTTGCGGTACACGGGCCGCTCACTCTTTTGGCCTCTCCCGTTGTGGAGCACAGGGTCCGGATGCGCAGGCTCAGCAGCCATGGCTCACGGGCCCAGCTGCTCCGCGGCATGTGGGACCTTCCCGGACCGGGGCACGAACCCGTGTTCCCTGCATCGGCAGGCGGACTCTCAACCACTGTGCCACCAGGGAAGCCCCAGATTTCTAGTTTTGAATGATAACTTTTAAATATTAAATAGTTGTAGCATTTTTTTCCATTTTTAAATGATTTTCATTGGCCCTTTACTTTGTGTTAATGTTCCCTTCTTTTCATGTGTTCTATTATCAACCGTCTGTATGTGCTAGAGAACATTCAATGTGTTATTGAGTCTATAATCTTGTCACTACACATAGAAACATCATTTATGAGAAGAAACCAAGATGGCGGAGGAGTAGGAGGATATGGAGTTCATCTCTCTTCACAAATGCATCAAGAATACATCTACACGTGGAACAATTCTCACAGAATACTGGCTGAACACTAGCAGAAGACCTTGAACACCAGAAAGGACAAGAAAGATGCCCACATAACTGGGTAGGATGAAAGAAAGAAGGGAAAAAGAAGAAGGGAGGAAGCGGGATGGGATCTGAGTCCCTGGTAGGGAGATGAAGCAGAGGAGAGGTTCCTGCATCCTGGGAATCTCCCTCACCGATGGGGAAATCAGTTGGGACAGAAGGGGAGCATCTGAGGCTGTTGGAGGAGGGTGAAATGGCCGGTTTGTGGCAGACAGGACAGAGTGAGACGTATGCAAGTGGTCTGTGCCACAGCCCTGTGTGCCCCAGACTGGGACATGTGTCTGCCAGTGCACACAGTGGCTGAGAGCTGGAATGTGGGGCTTTGAGCACAAACCTGGGTGGAAGACTGCTGTTGGATGTGAGGAGACAGCCTGAGGGGATGGGAGGGAGGAAATCCGCAAGCAGGAATGCTTGTGGAGGAGACCCAGACTGCCATAGAAGCAAGGCACCACTGTTGAGTGACGTGCAGGGGGTGGAGCCACCATTGCAGCCTCTCTCTCCCCACATGCCAGCCCTCTGCCCCACCAGGCACTAGGAAAAGCCCCCACCAGGGCTGACCTTCTCATGCCAGCTGCCAGGTGCTAAGAAAGGCTCCCACTAGGGCCGGATCTCTCGTGCCCGTGGCTGCCAGCTTTTCTGCGCACCTGTCACCACTGGGGCCCCCATAACCCAGGCAGTCGTGCCACCTCCATGTCCTGTACTCACCAGGGCAGACCCAATTGCTCCAGGGCAGCCTCAGGAGCAAACTCCTGTTTCGGTAACAATGGGGTGATTAAGGAAGAGGAACAAAAATCTTTCCATGCAGCTGCACAAAACACAGATTAAATCACTGCGATTGGCTTGGTAAACTCTGTATCTATGGAATATCTGAATGTATGAGTGTTCCCACAAATGAAACCCATCTAGCTCCAGCAGCTGTGAACTTTCAGGACTAGTACATTCAGGAGTTATGACAGGTCAGAGTCTGAGCTGCCCCCACAGTGCCCACAGAGGGACCAGAGACCTACCTACAGGTTTTGGATGGCCTCCTGGGGGAGAAGAAGTTGGCTGTGACTCACGGTAGAGGCAAGGACACTGAGAGCTGAGACCCCAGGAAAATATAATCATTACTATTTTTTCATATTTTGTTTTGTTCTGTTGCTGTTTTTATTATTATTTGTTTTTATTTTTGTTTAGTTTTTTATATTTCTATTTCTATGTTACTTTTTTGTTGTTCTGTGTTTTTTCCTTGTTTTTCTTTTTCCTTTTTTTTAGTTTGCTTTTTTTCTTTGTTCTTTTCTTATCACTTTTTATCGTTTTTGTGTTTGTTTTGTTTTTTCCTTCAGTTTGCATTCTGCTTTCGTTTTCCATTTTATTTCTTGTGTTTCTTAGTTTTGTTTTTAATTGTTCAATTTCATTTTGTGATTCTTTTGTTTGTCTGGTTGTTCTCTTGTTTTTGTTTTCTCTGTTTTTGTTTCTGTTCCTTATGTTGTATGTGTGTGTTTTGTTTGTTTGTTTTTATTTGTATGGTTTTGCTTTTACCATTTTTGTGGGGTTTTGTTTGTCTGTTTGTTTGTTTTTAACTATTGCTGTTGTTGTATGCTTGTTTTTGTCTTTGCTGTTTGTCTTGTGTTTCGTTTGTCTGTTTGTTTTCATTTGTTTTCTTCCTGCCCTTCTTTTTCTTTTATTTTTTTCCCCCTTTTTTGCTGAGCCATGTGACTTGCAGGGTCTTGGTTCCCAGGCCAGAGGTCGGGCCTGAGCCTCTGGGGTGGGAGCACCGAGTCCAAGACGCTGGAATGCCAGAGAATTCCCAGCCCCAGGGAATGTTAGCTGGCGAGAGCTCTCCCGGAGGTCTCCATCTCAACTCCAAGACTCAGTTCCACCCGACTGCCTGCAGGCTCCAGTGCTGAATGGCCCATGCCAAACAACAAGCAAGACAGCAACACAAACCCACACTCATCAGACAGTCTGCCTAAAGTCAGACTAAGCCCACAGACACCCCAATACTCACCACCTGATGCAGCCCTGCCCAGCAAAGGGAAAAGATCCAGCTTCACCCACCAGAATGCAGATACCAGTCCCTCCCACCAGTAAGCCTAGGCAAGCCACTAAACCAACCTCACCCACTGGGGGTAGACACAGAAGCAAGAGGAACTATGACCCTACAGCCTGCAGAAAGGAGACCTCAAACACAGTAAGTTAGACAATATGAGAAGACAGAGAAATATGTTGCAGATGAAGGAGCAAGGTAAAAACCAACAAGACCAAATAAATGAAGAGGAAATAGGCAATCTACCTGAAAAAGAATTCAGAGTAATTATAGTAAAGATGATGCAAAATCTTGGAAATAGAATGGAGAAAACACAAGAAACATTTAACAAGGACCTAGAAGAACTAAAGAACAAACAAACAGTGTTGAACAACACAATAACTGAAATTAAAAATGTACTAGAAGGAATCAGTAGCAGAATAACTGAGGCAGAAGAGCGGATAAGTGAGCTGGAAGAACAAATGGTGGAAATAACTGCCGCAGAGCAGAATAAAGAAAAAAAGAATGAAAAGAATTGAGGACAATCTCAGAGACCTCTGGGACAACATTAAACGTACAAACATTCAAATTATAGGGGTCTCAGAAGAAGAAGAGAAAGAGAAAGGGTCTGAGAAAATATTTGAAGAGATTATAGTTGAAAACTTCCCTAACATGGTAAAGGAAATAGTCAATCAACTCCAGGAAGAGAGTCCCATATGGTATAAACCTAGGAGAAACATATCAAGACACACATTAATCAAACTAATCAAAATTAAATACAAAGAAAAACTATTAAAAACAGCAAGAGAAAAGCAACAAATAACATACAAGGGAATCCCCATAAAGTTATCAGCTGATTTTTCAGCAGAAACTCCACAGGCCAGAAGGGAGTGGTAGGATATATTTAAAGTGATGAAAGGGAAAAACCTACAATCAAGATTACTCTACCCAGCATGGCTCTCATTCAGATTTGATGGAGAAATCAAAAACTTTACAGACAAGGAAAGCTAAGAGAAATCAGCACCACAAAGCCAGCTTTGCAACAAATGCTAAAGGAACTTCTCTAGGCAGGAAAAACAAGAGAAGAAAAAGACCTACAAAAATAAACCCAAAACAATTAAGAAAATGGTAATAGGAAAATACATATCAATAATTACCTTAAATGAAAATGGATTAAATGCGTCAACCAAAAGACACAGACTGACTGAATGGATACAAAAATAAGACCCATATATATGTTGTCTACAAGAGATCCACTTCAGACCTAGGGACACATACAGACTGAAAGTGAGAGGATGGAAAAAGATACTCCATGCAAATGGAAATCAAAAGAAACCTGGAGTAGCAATACTCATATCAGACAAAACAGACTTTAAAATAGACTGTTACAAGAGACAAGGAAGGACACTACATAATGATCAAGGGATCAATCCAAGAAGAAGGTAAAATAATTGTAAATATTTATGCACCCAACATAGGAGCACCTCAATACGTAAGGCAAATGCAAACATCCATAAAAGGGGAAATCAACAGTAACACAGTAATAGGGCGGGACTTTAACACTCCACTTACACCAATGGATAGAGCATCCAGACAGAAAACTAATAAGGGAAACACAATCCTTAAATGACACACTAGACCAGATAGACCTAACTGATATTTATAGGACATTCCATCTGAAAGCAGCAGAACACACTTTCTTCTCAAGTGCACACAGAGCATTCTCCAGGATAGATCACATCTTGGGTCACAAATCAGGCCTCAGAAAATTTAAGAAAATTGAAATCGTATCAAGCAGCTTTTGCGACGACAATGCTAAGAGATTAGAAATTAATTACCAGGAAAAAAAAAACCTGTAAAAATCGCAAACACATGGAGGCTAAACAATATGCTACTAAATAACCAAGAGATCACTGAAGAAATCAGAGGAAATCAAAAAAGACCTAGAAAAAAATGACAATGAAAACACAAAAACACAAAACTTATGGGATGCAGCAAAAGCAGTACTAAGAGGGAAATTTATAGCAATATAATTCTACCTCAAGAAACAAACAAACAAAAAATCTCAAAAAACAGCCGAACCTTACACCTAAAGCAACTAGAGAAAGAAATACAAACAAAACCCAAAGTTAATAGAAGGAAAGAAATCATAAAGATCAGAGCAGAAATAAATGAAATAGAAACAAACAAACAAAAACAATAGCAAAGATCAATAAAACTAAAAGCTGGTTCTTTGGGAAGATAAACAAAATTAATAAACCTTTAGCCAGACTCATCAAGAAAAAAGGGAGAGGACTCAAATCAATAAAATTAGAAATGAAAAAGGAGAAGTTACAACTGACATCACAGAAATACAAAACATCCTAAGAGACTACTACAAGCAACTCCATGCCAATAAAATGACAACCTGGAAGAAATGGACAAATTCCTAGAAAGGTACAACCTTCCAAGACTGAGCCAGGAAGAAATAGAAAATGTGAAGAGACCAAACTCAAGTAATGAAATTGAAACTGTCATTAAAAATCTTTCAACAAACAAAAATCCAGGACCAGATGGCTTCACAGGTGAATTCTATCAAACATTTAGAGAAGAGCTAACACTTACCCTTCTCAAACTCTTCCAAAAAATTGCAGAGGGAGGAACACGCCCAAACTCATTCTTCAAGGCCACTATCACCCTGATACCAAACCAGACAAAGATATCACAAAACAAGAAAATTACAGGCCAATATCACTGATGAACATAGACCCCAAAATCCTCAACAAAATACTAGCAAACCAAATCCAACAACACACTAAAAGGATCATACACATGATCAAGTGGGATTTAGCCCAGGGATGCAAGGATTCTTCAATATAGCAAATTGAAGAATAAAAACCATATGATCATCTCAGTAGATGCAGAAAAAGCTTTCAACAAAATTCAACACGAATTTATGACAAAAACTCTCCAGAAAGGGACATAGAGGGAACCTACTTCAACATAATAAAGGCTGTATATGACAAACCCACAGCAAACATTATTCTCAATGGTGAAAAACTGAAAACATTTCCTCTAAAATCAGGAACAAAACAAGGATGTCCACTCTTGCCACTCTTATTTGCAATAGTTTTGGAAGTCCTAGCCACAGCACTCAGAGAAGAAAAAGAAATAAAAGGAATCTAAATTGGAAAAGAAGAAGTAAAACTGTCACTCTTTGGAGATGACATGATACTATACACAGAAAATTCTAAAGATGCCACCAGAAAACTACCAGAGCTAATCAATGAATTTGGTAAAGTTGCAGGATACAAAATTAATGCACAGAAATCTCTTGCATTCCTATGCACTAACAACGAAAGATCAGAAAAATTAAGGAAACGATGCCATTCATTCACCACTGCAACAAAACGAATAAAATACCTAGGAATAAACCTATCTAAGAAGGCAAAAGACCTGTACACAGAAAACTATAAGATACTGATGAAAGAAATCAAAGATAACACAAACAGATGGAGAGATATACCATGTTCTGGGATTGGAAGAATCAAGATTGTGAAAATGACTATACTACCCAAAGCAATCTACAGAGTCAATGCAATCCCTATCAAATTATCAATGGCATTTTTCACAGAACTAGAACAAAAATTTTACAATTTGTATGGAAACACAAAAGACCTCGAATAACAAAAGCAATCTTGAGGGAAAAAAACGGAGCTGGAGGAATCAGGCTCTCTGACTTCAAACTATACTACAGGGCTACAGTAATCAGGACAGTATGGTACTGGCACAAAAACAGAAATAAAGATCAATAGAACAAGATAGAAAGCCCAGAGGTAAACCCACACACCTATGGTCACTTAATCTATGATAAAATAGGCCAGAATATACAGCCTCTTCAATAAGTGGTGCTGGGAAAACTGGACATCTACATGTAAAAGAATAAAATTAGAATACTCCCTAACACCATACACAAAAATAAACTCAAAATGGATTAAAGACCTAAATGTAAGGCCAGACACTATAAAACTCTTAGAGGAAAACATAGGCAGAACCCTCTTTGACATAAATCGCAGCAAGATCTTTTTTGTCTCACCTCCTAGAGTAATGAGAATAAAAACAAAAATAAACAAATGGGACCTAATTAAACTGAAAAGCTTTTGCACAGCAAAGGAAACCATAAACGAGACAGAAAGACAGGGACGTCCCTGGTGGTCCAGTGGTTAAGAATCTGCCTTCCAATGCAGGGGACACAGGTTCGATCCATAGTTGGGGACTAAGATACCACATGCCGCAGGGTAACTAAGCCCGAGCACTGCAACTACTGAGCCCATGCGCTCTAGAGCCCATGTGCCACAACTAGACAGCCCACACACCGCAACTGAGCCCACAGGCTACAAAGAAGATCCCACGTGCTGCAACGAAGATCCTGCCACAACTGAGACCCAATGCAGCCAAATAAATAAATAAATAAATTTTAAAACAAAAAGACGAAAAGACAACCCTCAGAATGGAAGAAAATATTTGCAAATGAAGCAACTGATAGGGATTAATCTCCAAAATGTACAAACAGCTTATGCAGCTCAATATTAAAAAAACAAACAACCCGGAATTCCCTGGTGGCACAGTGGTTAAGAATCCGCCTGCCAATGCAGAAGACACAGGTTTGATTCCCGGTCCGGGAAAATCCCACATGCTGTGGAGTAACTAAGCCCATGCGCCGCAACTACTGAGCCTGCGCTCTAGAGCCTTTGAGCCACAACTACTGAAGCCCACACGCCCTAGAGCCCATGCACTTCAACTACTGAAGCCTGAGCACTCTAGGGCCCCTGCTCTGCAACAAGAGAAGCCACCGCAAATAAGAAGCCTGCACACCACAACAAAGAGTAGCCCCTGCTCACCACAACTAGAGAAAGCCCACGTACAGCAATGAAACCCAACACAGCCAAAAAACAAACAAACAAACAGCCCAATCAAAAAATGGGTAGAAGACCTAAATAGAAATTTCTCCAAAGACATACAGATGGCCAACAAACACATGAAAAGATGCTCAACATCACTAATTATTAGAGTAATGCAAATTAAAACTACAGTGAGGACTCACCTCACACCAGTCAGAATGGCCATCATCAAAACATCTACAAACAATAAATGCTGGAGAGGGTGTTGAGAAAAGGGAACCCTCTTGCACTGTTGGTGAGAATGTAAATTGATACAGCTACTATGGAGAACAGTAAGGAGGTCCCTTAAAAAACTACAAATAGAACTACCATATGACCTAGCAATCCCACTACTGGGCATATACCCTGAGAAAACCATAATTCAAAAAGAGTAATGTACCACAATGTTCACTGCAGCTCTATATGCAATAGCCAGTACATGGAAGCAACTTAAGTGTCCATCGACAGATGAATGGATAAAGAAGATGTGACATATATATACAATGGACTATTACTCAACAATAAAAAGAAATGAAATTGAGTTATTTGTAGCGAGGTGGATGGACCTAGAGACTGTCATACAGAGTGAAGTAAGTCAGAAAGAGAAAAACAAATACCGTATGCTAACACATATATATGGAATCTAAAAAAAAAAATGGTTCTGAAGAACCTAGGGGCAGGACAGGAATAAAGACGCAGATGTAGAGAATGGACTTGAGGACATGGGGAGGGGGAAGGGTAAGCTGGGACAAAGTGAGAAAGTGGCATGGACATATATACACTACCAAACAGCTAGTGGGAAGCAGCCACATGGCACAGGGAGATCAGCTCAGTGCTTTGTGTCCACCTAGAGGGGTGGGATAGGGAGGGTGGGAGGGAGACGCAAGAGGGAGGAGATATGGGGATATATGTATACGTATAGCTGATTCACTTTGTTATAAAGCAGAAACTAACACACCATTGTAAAGCAATTATACTCCAATAAAGATGTTAAAAAAAGAAAGAAAACAATTGCACTTACAATAGCCTCAAAAAGAATAAAATACTTAGGAATAAATTTAACAAAACAAATGCAAGACTTGTACACTGAAAACTAAGAAACATCATTGAAAGAAATTAGAAATAAGCTGAATAAATGGAAAGATATCCCATGTTCACGGATTGGAAGATTTAATATTGTTAAGTTAGTAATACTCCCCCAATTCATCTATAGATTCAGTGTAATTGCTATCGAAATCTGAGGTAGTTATATTGCAGAAAATAACAAGTTGATCATAAAATTTGTATGGAAATACAAGAGACCAAGAATAGCAAAAGAAAAAAAATCTTGAAAAAGAAAAACAAAGTTGGAGCACTCACAATTCTTGACTTCAAAACAAACTACAAAGCTAATCAAGACAGTATGGTACTGGTATTAGGATAAACATATAGGTAAATAAAATGGAATTGAGAGTCTAGAAATAAACCCTTACATTTATGGCCAAACGATTATTGACAAGGGTGCTGTTAAAAGATAAACTGAGTCATATTAAACATTTTAGGAGTTATTTGAGCAAAAATCAACTAGAAGTGGGCAGCACCAAACCACAAGTGGTTAGCAGCGCTCCACCAACAGGAACTGGGGGAAAGCCTTTTATAGAGAAAAGGGAAAAGCAAAACAAGGAAATTATTTGATTGGCTATAGCTTAAGCCATTGCCTTATTTGGGAAACCTAGTTGGCTGTTTGTGATTGGTTTTCCTTAAGTTTCAATTTCTTAACCTTGAAGCACTTATAGGCTTAGATTTGGTTTGCTTATATAGGCAGCTAAGATATTAGAACTACCTCAGTCTAATGGCCTCCTTCTTTAATTCATTTACAGTGCCAGATCAACTCGATGGGGAAAGGATAGTCTTGTCAACAAATAGTGTTGGAACAACCGTATACCCATATGCAAAAGAATGAGGCTGGACCTTTCCTTATACCACACATGAAAAGTAACTTAATGGAGAATGCAAACAACGTACACATTTATTAGTAATGAGGAAAGCTGAAATAAATTTACAAATAGATGCAAATTTGGTCAATATACACAGGGCAATAATCAATGGTATTCCACCAGACAAAATTCATTTGCAGTTCTGTAGATAAGGATTATATGCGTGGCTATAAGTTTTCTACAATTTACTAGGTCCTAAAACAATGCAAAGACAATGAAAGGTACAAGCCCTTTCAAAATCAGATCATCCAGAAGAGGACCCTAGAGAAGACACCCAGCAACCTTTTATTTTTTTTGGAAGAAGGCAGTTCATTTCAAACTCCTTCAGTTTTTCTCAACATTCTTCTTGGAGTGCTTTCCTCCTATTCTGTCCCTAGCTCACTCTCACTATTGCAGATCGTAGCCAAAATGGCAATACCTAGGAGGGAACTCCCTTGCCCCCAAACCCAATTTAGGATTTCCTATTCTCTTATAGACCATCCTGGGCTTTTTCTTCAGATCACTTATCACATTTTATAATTTGAGATTATTTGTGTGGTTATTTCTTCACTATCTAGCTGCCATGAGAACACAGCTCCATTTTGCTTACCACTATTCCTAATTGTCTTGCCCTGGGCTTTCGTAGGCTCTCAGTAACCACTTGTTAGTCAGCTGGTCAATCAATCCACAAATAAATCAACTGATGGTAAATGCTACCCCAGCACCTGGTTGTCAACCTCATTTGTAAATCACAATTTTGAGAGAAAAAAATAGGTTTTCAGTTTGGGTTTCACCCTAAATTTTGCCTAATGGAAAGTTGAATATCTGACTCATAAGAAAAGATCAAGAGCTTATATACTTTTCTTGAAGATTTTGATTTGATATATTTAACTTTATTATTAGCAGAGGACAGAAGGTTGATTTTCCTAGGGCTTTGTTTTTTTGGGTTTTTTTTGGGGGGGGTTGGCTCTTTTTCTCTGTGGGACATTTTAGGCCAAGTTATTTATATAGGGAGAGACAAGCCTACTGATGAGGCTAAAATCAGTCTTAAAAACTACACAATTATTCAGAGCAGCTTTACTTGTAATAACCCAAAACTGGAAACAGTCCAAATGTCCTTCAATGGGTGAATGCTTAAACAGACTAGTACATCCATACCGTGGAATACTACCAGCCACAGCCATAAAAGAAACAAATAATTAATACACGCAACAACTTGGATGGAGCTCAAAGGCTTTACGCTAAGAGGAAAAAAAAGCCAATAACCCCACAGAGCAACAGCTCTTAGTGCTGTACACAGCCCTCGTCCACAGAGAGCCTCTCAGGGAGAAATGAACCACAGCAGCCAGTGGGCTGCACTCAGAGCAGTTTGGCTGGTGAGCACTCATGAGCCCTGGCTGTTAACCCTTTGCACTGACCGGCTGTTCTAAAGGGATTAACCCTAAGGCTTGGACAAAGGGAAGCCAAGGGGTAGATGATCATGAACAAGCCCTTGTGGGGTCAGGATAGGTGGAAAGACATTTGGGTTCACCTGCAAGACCTGAGGCAGTCCTCACTGTTTCCATGTTCCAACTCAGAAGGCACTGACACCCCCTGGCAATCAGGAAGCTGATGCCCTAGCCTGGGGTCCTGGTCTGGCCTGGCCTGCCCCCAGTCCATCTCCTCACACCTGACAGTGCTGCCTCCCCTGGCCAAGATGAATGGTGCGCACAACCAGGTCAAGTTCCTAAAGCTGCCACCTCCCTCTCCTCGAGGCCGGGGACACACATTCTGTTTCCCACCAGTACCATCATTTGGCCACCATCTTTGTCCCCTCCATCAGCCTGGAGGACACTGTAGCACACACGGAGGCCCTTATTAAATCCCCCAGCAAGCCCTGAATGAAGGCCCACAAAGCCTGTCCTTACTGAACACTGACATGTCTCTAATGAGAAAAGCTGTCTTCCAACATAGGATGGCCCTGGACATCATCACTGCCTCGCCAGGAGGCACCTGTGCCATTAGCCAAGCAGAATGTTGTGTGTTCATACCTGGTGAGTCTTCTGTCTGCTACTGTGTTGTCTTTATTAAATCACATGAGGACACAGTAATGCCCTGAGTGATCCCACCCCCAGCCTAGGGGACTTATAAATCAGTGGTTCTGAACAGGCGGCTCTTGGTGGGAAAAGCTGCCACTGATTTGGGGAATTATTGTCTTAACCTGTGCTTCTCTTGCATGTGCCTGTATTGTTGCTGAGGCATCTGCCTCCAATGTAGCCTGATAGCGGCCAAGAAGGATCCACTTCCGTGCTAGTGAAACCCCTTGGTTTGGTTCTCAGGACCCCTGAGGAAGAAGGGGGGCATGTGAGATTGTTAGAGCTGGTCATGGTCACTAGGGGTGGAGTGTAGGGGGAGGTCATTGAGAGGATGTGACCTTGAGTTTGACCTGCAAGCTGGACCTGGGTGATCATAGGCTGCTCACCCCCTTCCTCTGTCCTTGGAATGTGCATTCAGCTTCACTTCCTTGCTCCCAGAAGCTCCCCAAGGATGCAGCCTTGAGAGACTAAGGTGGTGTTAAGACCATCTGCATGGTGTCTGTGCCTGAGCCCAGTTACGGCCTCTATATAAACTCCTAAGATTCTGGCCGGGCAGGTGCAGAGATCTACTATCTTGCAGCGTCCAAGACGAGCCTCATGCATAAATTCTCTTGCTTTTTATTGAGTTTTATTTTATTTTATTGGTCACCCCTCATGGTATGCGGGATCCTAGTTCCCTGACAAGGGATGAACCCGCGCCCCCTGCAGTGGAAGCCCGGAGTCCTAACCACTGGACCGCCAGGGAAGTCCCTCCCTGGCTTTTTAAACCTGCCATCAACCAATCTGGAGCAGCCGCCTCTCTCTTCATTCTCTCCCTGCCCTCCAAGTATAGGGGCCAGTTTCAGATTACACCCTGGAGGCTCCAGAGAAGTTTGCAACCCAGCAGGTTATTTTAATCATCTGTCAAATGATGAAAATAAAACAATTTAGTAACGAAACCCCACCTTCAATACCTTCAATGTGAATTCAGGGATTTAAAAATTACAAAGTACCTTCTTTGTGAATCTGTATCAAGGTGGTATCATGCCGGTATGAGTAGTATTTACCATCTTTTTTGACATGTCTTTGGGGAGAGGAAGGAGGTTGCCCAATCTGAAAAAGGGAAAAATCAGGAAATGAGCAAAGTCTGCCTCTATTGTCCTCAGCTTTCTCCTTTAGGCCCTTTTAGGGCATCTCCACAGCCCTAATCCTTAGTTGCCCAGTGCGTTTAATTTTTTTCTCACTCAGAGGCCATCCTGAAATCAGGTCTCTGAGCCTCTCTTCATACTAAAGTGGGAGTAACTAACCAGAGCATTTTAACAGGGGTTGAAAGGCCAAAACCAAAAGTCAGGAATCATCCATGAAGTGAGAACATCTGGTAGCTTCCAGGCTTTGGGGCCACCTGAGTCTTCCAGGAAGGATGGAAGGGAGGGCAGGGGAGAATGGGGTGGGAACTCTTGGGCACAGGGAAAGGTCTGATGTTGCAGGGCCAACAGGTAGATTGGGCTTAGCAAGGGAAGAAGGCATCCAGGGGTGCTAACAAAACCCGAGACTTGTAATCCTACAGACAGCCCATTGCCACCTGGCCCACCAGGAAGGGGAGACACCTGGTCACAGGAGGGAGAAAAAGGGCTTAGATTTGCAGAGCACCTACTCTGTGCCAGGTATTGTGTGAGGTGCTCTATGGATGACACCTCAGTTGACACCCCCGCCCCAACCCTTGACATAGGTTCCCATTTCTGGATGAGGGTACTGAGACCCAGTGAGGCTAGGTCTTTTTTTTTTTTTTTTTTTTTTGCGGTACGCGGGCCTCTCACTGTTGTGGCCTCTCCCGTTGTGGAGCACAGGCTCCGGACGCGCAGGCTCAGCGGCCATGGCTCACGGGCCTAGCCGCTCCGCGGCATGTGGGCTTTTCCTGGACCGGGGCACGAACCCAAGGCTAGGTCTTTGAAGTAATGTGTCTTATTGGACAAACTCTAAGAGGATGGGCCTGCCCAGTTAACACAAAGCCACTGCTGTGGGTGGCTATGCCCATCTGGTATCTGAGTGACCCATTCTGAGGGAACTGAGTCATGGGTCTTGCCTACCTGGCAACGCAGACCTGCTGCTCCTCCAGGCTTCCTCACCACAGTAAGCAGCCCTTGGTCCCGAGACCCGACCCCACCCCACTTAGGCAGATGAGCTGGGCGTCCCAGCCAATCACTGCCATCATCAAGATCCTCCTTCCCATGGCCATGGCTGAGTCCAGCCTGATCATTTTCACCTGGAGGACTGCAGCAGCCTCCTAACTGGTGTCTCCACCGTTGGCCTCCCTGAATCCATTCTTCACAAACCACTCAGAGTGAGCTCCCCAAAATGTAAAACTGATCACGCTTTCCCTGTTTAAAACACACCAAAGGCTTTGTGTTGTCCTCAGGATAAACCCCATCTCCATAACAAGGCCTGGTGTTGCCTGTGCAATCTGACTCCTGCCCCCTCTCTAGCCCCATCAGGAAGTCCCTTCCCCTGCTCTCAGGGTTCCAGCCACACTCAGTTCCTGATATGTGCTAGGACTTCCTGCCTCAGGACCTCTGCACAAGCTATTTCCCTTACCTGTATTCCTGTCTTCCTTGCTTTTCAACCTACCTAACACTGCTCAGATGTTCTCTTATCAGAGAGGCATTCTCTGAGCTCCCAATATATTCCTTTCCATTGTGTTGTTTATTCCAATGTATAAGTATCTAGCTACTTTTGTGATTATTTATTTAACGTTTGTCTCCAGGAGAACAGGGACCACGATCTTTTGATTCTTTGTGGTATTCTTGGTGCCAAGCAGAAGGCCTGGCAAATGGTAGGCACTTGGTAAATATGTATTATATAGATGGATAGATGGACAGACAAACAAGTAGATGTTCTTACCGAAAGCTCACGCTGATTTTTCCTTTTGCCTCAGGCTCCAATATGGCTTGGCATAGTACTGTTACTGATCCTGTCTTTATTTAAAATTTTGATATTTTATTAAAATGTTATTTATGTTGATTACTGAGGTTTTTTTTTTTTGGTGCCCCCTTAAATTTTGTGCTCAAGGTCAGTACCTCACTAACCATTCCCAAGTTCCAGCCCTGCCCATAGTAAGGAATTACTAATAACTATTGCTAAAATAATTATTATCATATAGATAAGACATAATAGAACAATCATAGGCTTTAGAATCAGACAAACTTAGGTTTCAACCTGGCACATTCATTCATCAATCATCCATTTACTTAAACGTGCTCAATGATTTTTTGAGACCCCGCTCTGTGCCACCTATCTCTCAACATGCTGGGATACAGTGTGACAGAAACACAGCCTCTGCCCTCAGGGAGCTTCCAGTCTAGAAGCTCTGCTGCTGACCAGCTTGTGACCTTCTGTGAGTCATTAGGCTTCCTGAGTCTCAGGTTCTTCATCTGTAACAGAATAATAACAAAAACAACAACAATAACAATAATATCATCTGCCTGTATTGCCCAAAGGTTGCGAATTTTAGCAATCAGCTATGTCAATAGACATGAACCCATATCCCAATACAATGCCCCATCTGGTATTATTTGCAGTTTCAAGGAAGAGGCCCAGAAAAGGTAAGTGTCCTGTCTGGGGTCACACAGCCTTCAGAAGCAGAAACAAGGGCAAATCTAGTTTTCCTGCTTCATGATCAAGGCTCTGCTGCATACAGACAGATCTCCCCTTCCTGTCCCAGCATCTTCCTGAGATCTCGAGGACTGGGAAATGGTGGTGACCCATCCCTTTTGCAGGGAGGACAGTCTTGCCCTGTTGTGGCCCATCCTGGGCATAGTCCAGCCTTGGGGAGGGTCTGAAAGAAAGAGGAGTTAGCAGAGGAGGAAAAGAATAAATTAAAAGAGGAGGAGGAAGAGGCATCCAGAAAAGGGGCCAGGCCATACCCCCTCCAGGGTCTTGCCACCTCCTCCTCCTTCCTTTCCCCAACATTCCCAGGGACAGAGAAGCAGGTCTCAGTGTCCTAGTGGACACAGCTCAGCCTCATACCACCCTTCTCAGGGCAGAACCAGTGGCTGACCTGACCGTACTCTCTCTCTTCCATCTCTCAAAAAATCCCACACAGTTTGTGCCAAACTCTTTTAAGACTTCTGTCCTCTGCCCCAAAGCAATTGGGGCATCCCAGCTCAGGGTGCAGGAAAAGCAGATGCCCGAGGCCCCTCCTACTGTTACCGAGTCCAAGCTTGTACTGCTCGCCACACGACAGACCAATAAATCTAGAGATGAGGTGTTGGGGCAAGGAATAGTGACTTTATTTGGAAATCCAGCAGACCAAGAAGATGGTGGACTAATGTCTCAAAGAACCATCTTACCTAAGTTAGAATTCAGGCTTCTTTTTTAGTAAAAGGGGAGGGGGTGTGGTTAGTTGTTGCCAACTTCCAGGGGTTGAAATCCTTTGTTCTTGCGACTGTCCACATAGGTCAGGTAAACCGTCAACAGGACAAACGTTATTCTTTGTTCTGCAAATTTTTATCTCTATATGAATGGAAAAGTGTTACACCCTTAAAGGTCAGAGCCTTGAGAATGGGCTATCCTGTATATTTCAGGCTATAGGCAACATTCTTAACTTGTAGCAAAAACAATAGAATACAAAGGTCAAAGTAAAAGAAACAGTACAAATATGGAGTCAGATTTGTTCTTCCCTATTATACTACCCCACCCCCCTCACCTCAGCCAGAGCTTGGGAATTGTCCTGCTCTGGATTTAACCCCAATATCACTTTCTTTCAGCTCTCACTCACTGTGCTGGATTCTGTTCTCTTCCAAAACTTTGCCCTGACTCCCAGCCCTCCAGGGCCCCAAGAAGCCAGGGGGCTGCAGGCCTTAGGGTCTATTTGGTAGCAGAGCCTTGCAGGAAGTGCAAAGGGCCATTCCATCAAAACTGTGCTGGACACGTCAAGAATTTGTGTGGTTTCATTTGGGCCTCTGACAGGTCAGGAGCTTAGAAGTGAAGTCGGGCAGGTCAGAACCCTGAGCAGGACACAAGAAGGAGTCCAGGAGTGGGGGATGGAAGCTCCTTTACTTTTAGTCCCGTGTGACAGAAAGCCCACATTAAATGTCCTAGAGAAAAACAAAAATAGCTTATTGGCTTATGTCCCCAAATACTCAAAAAGAGCAAATGCCAGGGTGGCTCAGGGAAAACGAGTCCCAGGGCAAAGGACTCTTCAGCACTGTGGGGTTGACTCCACTTGCTCTTCTGCAGATGCCCCAAGACCACCACAGGACCCCCTCCCCGCCAACGGAGCTGCCTCCCCGCTTCCTTATAAGCTGAGAACTACTGAGGAAGGACCACAGCTGCTGGACTTGGGAGGTGGGTCCCCACCTGAGACAAAGGACTGACAAGAGCCCCGTGGGACTAACAGCTGCATGGGCAGAGAAGTTCCCTCAGAGAAGGAGGGCAGAGCTTCCAGAAGAAAGAAGGGTGCTGGAAAGAAAAAAACAGATGTAAATCTCCCTACTTTATTTTTTCTAAAAAACAAACAAACAAAAAACACCTCTTGGTCTTAAAGTATTGATCTACTTTAAGGAATTGTCTTAAAGTATTACCACGTTAAATGTTTGTGCTCACTTCTACATTATGTGCGTGGTGTGCACACACCCAAAACGTGCGTCACATTTTATCATTTCCATGCCTTTGCCTGAAAGAGTGAGCTCTCGTATCAGGAGACCTTGTTTTGAAGCCCAGCTTTGCCCCTTTCTAGCCGTGTGAGCAAATTACTTCACTACTCTGTGCCTGCGTATCCTCATCCCTAAAAGGGGATGATGATTGTACCTATTATACAGGGTTGTAATGAGGATATAATGATAAAATATTTTCAAAACAGTAAGTGGTTTGTGTCCTATTACAACTCTTTGTTATTACCACTATTTGCAGTTACCTCTGACTAGAACGTTCTTCCTTCTTTCTTTGCCTTTTAAAATTGGATACAGTCTCAGTCCAATTTTTGAGACCCAGTTCAAATGCCATCCCTTTCATGCATTTTCCTCCTCCTTCTAATCAAGGGATCTCTCTTGCCTTCCTCTGAAATCCTCACTGGGCCCTAAGGCCTCACAGCTCTAGATGGCAGGGACTTTCTCAGTCCTCTTCATCTCCACCCCAACTAGTATAAAACCATCTTTACTCATACTTACAGTAGGCCTTCTTAACAAGTACTAGCTTAATTAAAAGAAATAAGCCTAAATCTCCCAACAAAGAAAAACTCTGGACCACATAGCTTCACTGGTGAAATCCACCAAACACTGAAAGAAGAATTAACATGTCAAACTCTTCCAAAAAATAGAAGAGGAAGGAATACTTCCTAACTCACTCCATGAAGTCAGCATTACCCTGATCTATGAACATATTTTCATATAAATATGTGTACATAATGTTTATAGCAGCACTATTCATAATATCCACAAATTATGAAACAACCCAAATGTCCATCAAATGATGAATGGATAAACAACATGAGAGACTTCTCTGGTGGCGCAGTGGTTAAGAATCCTCCTGCCAATGCAGGGGACACGGGTTGGATCCCTGGCCCGGAAGATCCCACATGCCGCAGAGCAACTAAGCCCGTGTGCCACAACTACTGAGCCTGCACTCTAGAGCCCGCAAGCCACAACTACTGAGCCCGTGTGCTGCAACTACTGAAGCCTCCATGCCTAGAGCCTGTGCTCCGCAACAAGAGAAGCCACCACAATGAGAAGCCCACGCACCACAATGAAGAGTAGCCCCCACTCACTGCAACTAGAGAAAGCCCGAGTGCAGCAGCAAAGACCCAATGCAGCCAAAAATAAATAAATAAAATAAAATAAAATAAAATAAATAAATAAATATATGAGATAGAGCCATACAATGGAATATTATTCAGTCATAAAAAAATTAAGTACTGATCCCTGTTACAACCTGGATGAACCTTAAAAACATGAAATTAAACATTAAATGAAAGGATCCAAACACAAAAGGCAGCATATAATATTATTCCATTTATATACGAAGCATCCGGAATAGGCAAATCCATAGAGACAGAATGCAGACTAGTGGTTGCCAGGGCCTGGGGGAGGAGAGAAAGAAAGTGACTATTTACTGGGTGTAGGAAATACCTTTTGGGGTGGTGAAAATCTTCTGGAAGTAGACAGAGGGGATGGTTACACAAACTGTGAATGTATTAAATGCCACTAAATTGCACACTTTAAAAAGGATTAACAGTTAATATTATTTGTTTTACCTCTGTAACAACAAAAAGCAATAAGCCTCCTCTTGAATGAGGAAGTATTACTTTTACTTTCAGGAAACTTATACGGATTAGTCAATCTCCATTGCCCAAAGAGGAAATTATCAGTTAGCTTTTACTCATAACAAATCACCCTCAAATTTAGTAGATTAAAACAAGCATTGGGACATCCCTGGCGGTCCAGTGGTTGAGACTTCACCTTCCAGTGCAGGGGGTGTGGGTTTGATCCCTGGTGAGGGAGCTAAGATCCCACATGCCTCACAGCCAAAAAAAAAAAAAAACCCACCAAATCATAAAACAGCAGCAATATTGTAACAAATTCAATAAAGACTTTTAAAAAAATGGTCCACATCAAAAAAATCTTTACAGAAAAAAAAACCAAGCATTAACAACAAGATACCTCTGCACACCTACTAGAATGGCCAAAATCTGGAAAAATAACAACATCAAAGGCTGGCAAGGACGTGGAACAGCAGAAACTCCCATTCATTGCTGGTGGGGATGCAAAATGGTACAGCCACTTTGGAAGACAACTTGGAGGTTTCTTACGAAACTAAACATACTCTTACCAAATGATCCAGCAATCATGCCCCTTGGTATTTACCCAAAGGAGATGAAAACTTATGTCCACACAGAAACCAGTGCACAGATGTTTATAGTAGCTTTATTCATAATTGCCAAAACTTAGAAGCAACCAAGATGTCCCTTAGTAGGTGAACAGGTAAATAAACTGTGGTACCTCCAGACAGCCCTAAAGCAAATGAGGTATCAAGCCGTGAAAAGACAGGGAGGAATCTTACAAGCATATTAGTAAGTGAAAGAAGCCAATCTGAAAATGTTGCATACTGCATGATTCCCACTATATGACATTCTGGAAAAGGCAAAACTATGGAGACAGTAAAAACTCAGTGATTGCCGGGTTGGGGGTAGGTGGGTGGTAGGGGAGATGAGGAGGCAGAGCACAGAGGATGTTTAGGACAGTGAAAATAGTCTATGACACCATAATGATGGATACACATAACTATACATTTGTCCAAACCCATAGAATGTACAACACCAAGAGTGAACTGTAATGTAAACTATGGTCTTTGGGTGATTATGATGTGTCACTGTTAGGTTCACCAATTGCATCAAATGTACCACTCTGGTGGGGACTATTGGTAATGGCGGAGGCTGTGCCTTTTGGGGGTATGGGGTATGAGGGAAACCCCTATACCCCCCCTCAGTTTTGCTATGAATCTAAAACTGCTTTTAAGTGCCAGCATTTATTATTTCTCACAATTCTGTGGGTTGGACGGATGGTTCTCCTGGTCTGAGGCAACTCAGCTGGGGTTCAGTGGTCTAGGATGACCTCTCAGCTGGGACAGCTCTCCATGTGGTTGCTTAACCTTCAAGAGGCTACTATGGGCTGGTACACATAATTGCATAACGGTTCCCAGCAGAAAACTAGCACAAGTCTCAATGGGCCAGCACTCTTCAAGTCTCTGTTTGCATCACACATTCTACTGTCTCATTTGCCAAAGTAAGTCACATAGCCAAGACCAGAGTCAGTATGGGAAACAACTTCCCAAGGGTATGCATACGGGGTGGGGGCATTTATTGCAGTCATTTTTGTACATAAGCTACCAAAGGAAGGAAGAAGTCAAATATTTAAACCAAGACCTAATCTCTAATAGCCAAGCTAGAGTTAGGAGAAGTGCTTTGTACAAAACAGAAATCTCTTTATTTGACTTGATATCACCAAGGAATACAGGAAATGGTCAGAAGATATCTGAGGACCCCCATCCATGTGTGACCACAGAGCAGTTTCAGTTCTACATTATAAAACAGACTTCAGCTGTGGACTCTTTTTTTTTTTTTCTCATTTTTTTTTAAATTTATTTTTGGCTGCATTGGGTCTTCATTGCTGTGCATGGGCTTTCTCTAGTTGCAGCAAGCAGGGGCTACTCTTCATTGCGGTGCGCAGGCTTCTCATTGCGGTGGCTTCTCTTGTTGCGGAGCACGGGCTCTAGGCACACGGGCTTCTGTAGTTGTGGCACGTGGGCTCATTAGTTGTGGCTCACGGGCTCTAGAGCGCAGGCTCAGTTGTTGTGGCACACGGGCTTAGTTGCTCCGCGGCATGTGGGATCTTCCCGGATCAGGGATTGAACCCGTGTCCCCTGCATTGGCAGGCGGATTCCCAATCACTGTGCCACCAGGGAAGCCCAAGCTGTGGACTCTTGAAGGGAATGCTATTCTTCAGATTTGTTGTGTTTCTCTAAGGAGGGCGTGGGCCCAGTCTTGTAGACATCAGGAGAAATAAGAAGACGTGTGGGTTGGATCTTTTATTCCCCTTAGTACTTAAAAAGAAAGGCTTTCCCATGTACAATAGTGAGGCTGTTTAAGATCATACACAAGGGTGGAAGAGGTACACACGGATTATTTCCAAACACAGATATTTACAGTGAGGACACGGAGGAAGTGGTGTAGACCAGGAGTCACCTCACCAGCTACCTGTCTCTGTGGGTCCTGGTCAGGCCTGCCCTAACATTTACAGGACCCAGGGTAAGAATCCATAAGGAGGCCTCTACGTCAGGTGTGCCAATATTTGAACTTTATAAAAGAGCGAACAAACAGATTTAAAAGTACAATGAATTGCAGCCCTGTGAAGCTACTGCATATACAGCCCCAGTTTGGGAGTGCATCGCCACAGACCGGAGCACAAAAACAAGCAAGAAAATGAACATGGAGCACCGCCGGGGAAGAACTGCTTGTTTTTCAAGAACGTATGGCGTTCATACCATCTGCGAGGAAAGATTTTGACAAGCTAGCTGGCTTACCTTTTCTCTCACCTAAAGGCTTCTGTGGTTCAAATCTTCCCCGCGGTCCAAAGGGGTGTTGGCCTCCAGTGCTGGCAGGGGCAACCCATCAGCCTTCACAGCCTTTGGACGCACAGCCTTTCAAAGACACAGGGCAGGAGAGGTGGGAAAGCATTTTCCCTTGAGTCATGAACTGTGTTTGTCACAAGAGTGGATGTTTAGTATTGAAGGTCATGCCAGGCCAGGCCAAGAGACAGAGGTTCCTTTGTGTTCTCCGATGAATTTATTTAGTGTGTGTTTGCGATATGAAGAGTGCTCCAAAGCATGGGGTCCAGGCGTAGTCCCCTCCTGTCTGGGTCTTAAAGGAGTACCAGTCCTGGCACTTTGAAAGTTGGGACGTGTTAGGCAGGTGATAACTCTTGTCTGCCACCAGGAGCAGCTGTCCCAGGATGTCAACCTACGGCATGGTTTGTGCCAGAGTTGCCACAAAGGACACAACTTACACAGGCGCTGGATGGAATACTTTACTCACGTAGAGAAGAGACAGAGCAAGATGAGCTTCAACAGTGAGTGTCGTTCCTCCCCACAGGCAGTGGGTACCATCTTGCAGCCAACTTAGGAGAATGATCTGCAACCCCTCTTGGGCTACAAGTGAAGGGTCCCATTCCCTCCCCACTGGGAACAGGTGGTGGGAGGGTTGGCCTGGTGCCCTATGTCGTACAAGCTTAGGCAAAACAAAGGTGCACGCGTTGAGTCCAGAACACAGAAAGATAATCCCACATGAGGCAATAAACCCAGCACAGCTGTGCAGCGCTTTATCTCTTGGGAAGGAAGTGTTCCAGCCCCAAGGCCTCTCTTCTGTGGCCCTGAAGGGGTTGAAAGATCACATACCCCAGAATGCCTTTCCCAGTGGGATGCGCACCTGGCCTGAGAGAGAACTAGATCACTACCTCACCTTTGCTTGGGACAACCACCTGAACTCAAAGGACCTTTCTTGCTCACCACACATCCATCAGATGAGGCCAGACACCTGGGATGGTTTCACGTGGAAACTCAAGGAACAGCAACCAATGCAGGGAAGAACCACAACTTCAGGCCTCTCTCCTGAAAAGGGACCTGTGCATGGAACACCATCCAGATTTCAAGACCTGCCCAGCATGCAGACACATAACACATGGAGTGATGAGAAAGGAGGGAGGGCAAAGTTGAAAGTAACAGCAGAAAATTCCCATAGACTAAGTGCAGGTCTGAGAAAAAAGATGAGCTACCCCAGCGAGGGGACATCTTAGCTCAAATATGCTAACTTTGTAATAGGATAGGGCAGCTCAGCTTATGCTAGATAAACGTGTTGTGCAAGCCCAGATACTGGAGTGTGGCAAGAGCAGTGTTTACAGGCAGAGATGACAAGATATCTGGTATCTCTAAGGGAAGAAGCTAGCAGGTGTCCTAAGCAGTATTGTGAAATTATTATAGTGAGTGCTTCACGTAGCAAACACCTCGTCTCAAAGGAACTGCCCAAAGCACAGTTCCTGGAGCGTAGTAAGTGTTCAAGAAGCATTGGCTGTTGTTATCATCAGCTCTGGAAGACCGCTGAGGCTGGAGCAGCTGATGTGGAGATGCACAGCCTGCTCCCTCGGTTATGCCAAGCTAAGTAGCAAACAGAGCTGATGTGATTCTTAAATGTCACCAATGCTGCTTGGTGGTGGAGGAGAGGAAAATCAATAAAAGACTCAGGAAGTACACAAAAACTACTCACAAAATGTTTTCTATACCAGAGAGGTCAAGAAACGGCAGTATATTGTGAAATTGGACATTTGCGCCTTCACTGTTTCTTTTGCTGAACCAACATTCGTTCGGTACTGTGTCAGACACCTCTGTACACACCACTTCTAGTCTGTCAGTGCCATCTCTTACTCTGGCCACCACTACAGCAACCAGTCCTGCACAGGCCTTGTCCAGCTCCACATAGGTATAATCTGACAGCACCTCACCTTGCCATCATGCATACCCCTCTTTTCCTGTATCAGGGACTCTCTGATACTGACATAAAGGACCTGAAGGAATCTGTTCGGTACTCAGGCACGTGCAACTTGGAGGTACTGGACAAGGACTCATGACTACAGGGACTTGGAAGTCACTGGGTAACATCCACAACAAAGGAGAAAGTCAGCGAGTGGATAGAATGACTTGCCCCATGGGAGCCAGCCAGCCTCTTCCCTCAGTCACGACAGCGCTAGTGCAGCAAGCCCTTGGCTATGGTGGCAAGGACGGCGGCTATGCGTGGGCCCAACAGTGTGGACTCTCTCTCATCAAGGCCCCTTTAACTATTGCCACTGCTGAATGCCTAACCTTCCAGCAGCAGAAGTAGATGTCAAGTCTCAATATGGCGCCCAGCTCCAAGGAGAAAATACAGCCATATGGTGACCTGTTGATTATCTTGGACCTCTGCCACCCTGCAAGGGAGAACAATCCAACCTTTGCAAGACTGACACGTACTCCAGATGTGGGGTTTTTTTCCCTACCAGCAGTACCTCTGCCAATGGTCCAAGGACTTACAGAATGTCTGATCACTCAGTATGGTGTTTGTACAAGATGGCTCAAGTCAGGGGATCCATTTTATAGCAAATGGTGTGAGTCAGTGGGTATATGGGATCCACTGGTATTAGCATATACTTAATCACCCAGATCAAGAGAATGGTGGGCTGTTAATAATTTAGCTGAGGCAACAACAAACTTCAGGGTTGGGACCTTCCCAGAGTTCAGTATATGCACTGAATCAAAGGTTGTCAGATGATGCTCTGTCGCCAGTGGCTAAAACACTCAGGAACCAAGGGGTTGGCCCCTCTCCATAATTCCCAGTCATCTATTTGTGGTTCCCATCCCTGCAACATTAGGCTCTGCTGGATTCCTGGGGAGAAGGCGGGGGTGGGTAGTAGAGATGTACTAGTATGAGTACACAGTATGGGTTCTTTTGAACCTGGAAGAACTAATACAACCATCTTGAAGGAGGCTTTGTGATGGATTAGACGTAATAAAGGCACAAACACATTGGAGGGAAGCAAAGGGTGGACCGTATTGTGTATTACTTCACATCCTTGCAAACTCACCCTTTAACTCAGCCACTGCTCAGCCATCACTTTCTTAGATTTACACAAGCTTCCTGCAGGTCTCTTGCCTCAAAACTCTATAGCTTCCTGCCCTGGGGCTTTCTCTGATCCTGAGCTGTGGAAATCATGATAGAACATAACACACATGCATTAGCAAACCAGAAATGTGAGGAATTTAATATTTGTGATCCACCACTGGCCAGTGAAGGGTTGTCCCCACCATCTATTGCTGTGTAACAAACCACCCAAAGCTTAGTGGTATAAAATGACCACGATTGTATTCTACTCACAAATTCTATGGGTCAGAAATTCATACGGGGCACAGCCCAGATGGCTCATCTCTGCTGATGATGCCTGGGGCATGCTTGGGAAGACACAATTAGCAAGAAATGACTCAAAGGGATGGGCAACCATCTAGAGCAGTGTTGTCCAATAAAAATACAATGCAAGTCACATATGGAATTTTAAATTTTTTAATAGCCGTATTAAAAAAGTAAAACAGGGGAGTTCCCTGGCAGTCCAGTGGTTAGGACTCGGCACTTTCACTGCCTTGGCCCAGGTTCAATCCCTGGTTTGGGTATTAAGATCCCACCAGCTACGTGGCATGGCTTAAAAAAAAAAGTAAAACAGATGAAATAATTTTCATAATGTATTTTCTTTAATCCAATATATCCCAAACCTTATCATTTCCACATGTAATCGATATAAAAAATTATTGAGATGCTTTTACATTTTGGGGGGGTACTAAGTCTTTGCAACCCAGTGTATAGTTTATACTTTCAGAATATCTCAATTTAGATTAGCCCCATTTAAAGTGCTCAGTAGCCACATGTGGCTAGTAGTTGCTATATTGGGCAGTGCAGATCTACAGGCTTCCTCACTCCCATGTCTGGCACTTAGGCTGGGACGACTTGAAGGCTATGCTCATTTGGGACTGTCAACCAGAACACCTGCACGTAGTTTGGGCTTCCTCACAGCATGGCAGCCTCAAGCTAGTCACTCTTCTTAAATGGTGGCTCAGGGCTCCAAGAGCAAGTGTCCCCAGTGATCAAGGTTCAAGCCCCATGGTTTTTCACACCCTAGCTTCAGAGGTCACATGGCATGCTCCATTGATGGAACCAGTCACAAGCCCTCTCTGCTTCAAGACGAGAAAACAGAGACCCCACTGTTTGAAGAGAAAAGCACGTCAACGAATTTGTGGCCATATTTTAAAATGCCACAGGGATGAAAGCCAGGAGCTAAATGTTTCTCCTTTCTTCCTCCAGGCAAAATATTCTGCAATGCATTCATAAGGCACTTCAAAAAGTCCCAGCAGAATCAAACACTAATCCCCACCAACTGGTCCAGGCTCTCATTCCTGCTCCTAGGAATACTTCCCAAATTATCGAGCTTCACCCCATAGTTCTCATGCTCTGCTTTCAGGGGAATCTAAACTAGGAACAAAGATACAAAAATCCCTGCTTTCATGGAGTTTATGTTCTAGAAAAAGAGACAGATATTAAAAGATTTACAAGTAAAGTATATAGTATATTAGATAGTGTTAAGTGCACAGGAGAAAAAATTAAGACAAGAAATTTGGGCAGAGGGAGATTATAATTTTAGATAGAGTGTCCCAGAAAGACTAACCAGAAAAATAACATTTGAGTAAGGAGCTGAAGGAAGTTAGGGAGAAAGTAATACAGTAATTTAAGGGAAGAGTAACGAAGGCAGAGGGAACAAAGGTCTCTGAACCAGCCTGTATAACTGAAGCAGAATGAGTGAGGGGAAGTAATAGGGTCTGAAAACAGAGAGAAAACAGGGACCAGAGCACAAAGGGGCTTGTAGGCTCTTAGAAGGATTGGGCTTTACACTGGGGAGATTAAAAAGCCATGGGCGGGGTTTAAACAGGATTGACTTGATCTGATTTATATTTTAACAGGATCGCTCTGGCTGCAATGTTGAGAATGAAGTGAAACAGGGCAAGGGCAGAGGAAGGAGACAAATTAGGAGGTTTTTGCAAGAATCCTGGTGAGAGATAAGGTTGGCTTGGACAAGATGGAGAGGGTAGATGTGGTGAAAAATAATAAGATTCTGGACACATTTTTGAAAGTAGACCCAAAAGTATTTATTAATGGATTGGATGTGGGGGTGAAACAAAGAGAGGGATAACATGACCGGGTTCACACGTTAGAGCATCCTCTCTGGTCACCCCTGATGACAGGCTGCTCATGCCCTTGAATGGGGTTAACTCCCGAGGAAAAAATTCTGGTTAAAGTATTCAGTGAACCTCCTAGAGGAAGTATCCTTCATAAACTAGTCCCTCCCTTTGCCTGTATCCATTGGGCAGTTGGGAAAGCCTCAAGTCATCCTTGCCCTCTACTTCCTGTTACCTTCCCAGCCTTGTTCCCTTTTTTAGAAATAGTGTGTTGTCTGTTATTCAGCCAAAGAACAGCATTCTGACCTCCGCCTTGTGACTTCCTGGTCCCCCTCTTCTTATAAATACAAGGGCAGAGCTGGGGTCTGGGAGAGTCAGAGAGCAGAGAGCCCAGGAGTCCTCAGGCTGGTACTGGCTGTGCACGGGGAAGATGAAGACCTCAATAGCTGCCCTCTCCTGCCTCATCCTTGCTGCCCAGGCTGCAGCTGGTGAGTTCAGTGAGCCTTCTCACAGGTGGGCAGGTGGATGGTGACCCTCAGTCCAGGGAGGAGACGCAGAGGGACACCTTTGTCCCAATAGGGATGTGATACTTGGTTAAAAGCAGCAGCAGTAGGAATAGACCTCTCCCTGCAGCCTTCGGTCCCTGGGGAAAACTGTATACAGGTGACTGGTCCCACCTGGGGAAACAATTCTCTCCCTTTCATGGCCAGAATTATATGACACTTTCTCTTAGCTGATATAGGACTATTATCAGCTACATCAAGAGAACTGTAGTAAAATTGTAAATGTGTAGAAAGAGGTATAGAATTCTATGATGTTAGAGTTATTATATACCCTCTGGTGTAAAACTATCATTTCAGGGAGGAAATTGGACAAGCCGGGCGAGTGACTCACCCAAGTCCACTTAACCACATTTATTTATTTATTTAACAAATAAATATCTAGTCCTTTCTGTGTGAAAGCAGGCACCGTTCTAAGTGTCTTACAGATATTAATACATTGGATCCTCCTAACAATGCTGTGGGGTAGACTATCAGCAAATTATATGGTTTTGCTTATTATTATTCTCATTTTACAAATGAGAAAGCTGAGGCATAGAAACCGTAGGTAATTTGCTCGAGATCACAGAGCCATAAGTGGTGGCATTAGGATACAAGCTAGTTAGCAAGCTGTTATGGAAAGACATGTCATTTAAGACTTTATTTTGCAAGCCCCACACACATCATACCAAGCGTGTTGAAGTGTGTGCACATGCCTCATTTAATATAATTCATATGTAACTATATAAGAAATGAACTAAAAGTTTAGTTGTGTTTGCCTAATTAGCATAGTACAGGTCTACAACCCCTTATCAAAATCTCTGGGGCTAGATGTATTTTGGAATGCAGAATTTTTCAGGTTTTAAAAAGATAATAAAATATGACCCAGCAATTCCTTTTCTTGATATACCCAAAAAAATTGAAAGCAGATACATGAAGAGATACCTGTACAACCGTGCTAACAGCAGCATGAATTTTAATCTCCAAAAGGGGGAGGCAACCCAAGTGTCCACTGACAAACAAATGGATTGAAAAACAGGGTATATACATACAATGGAATATTATTCCGCCTGAAAAAATAAGGAAATTCTGATACATGCTACAACATGGATGAATATTGAAGACATAATGATAAGTGAGACAAGCCAGTCACAAAAGGACAAATAGTATAATTCCACTCATATGTGGTACTTCAAGTAGTTAAATTCAGAGACAGACAGTAGAATGGCGGTGGCCCAGGGGATGCGGTAGGGGGAAATGGGGAGTTATTGTTTAACGGGTACAGAGTTTCAGTTTTGCAAGAAAAAAGTTCCATGGATGGATTGTGATGAGTTGCACAATATGTGACTGTACTTAATGTTACTGAACTGTACACTTAGAGATGATTAAAATTGTATACTTTATATTATGTACATTTTATCACATTCTAAAAATATATATATTTTAAAAGGTAACACATACCTGGACGTTACTTAACATCCCTGACAGAGTCTGAGAGACACATTAACCAAACATAGTAATATTTCTGCAGCAAACACATTTACTCCTATGTTAAAGGAGTAAATAAAGCCTGTAGATAGCCTCACTTCACTTTGGGTGACATTGTACCACCAAATCATTTAATGAAACATTTGTCTGCTTCCAGAGTCCTGTGAATTCCAAAAATGTGTGGAAAGCATTGTGGACCGTATCACATTATGTAGCTAATCAACTGATTTATTTGTGTTGGATTTGCAATTTGCTTTTTGTATTCAAGTCAATAGAATGTTTTCATGTCTCAAACTTCTTCAAACGTTCCCTGAAAAGTCTCAGGGCCTTGGTAGAGAAAATGGGTCTGGAGGCAGGTCTGGTCCCGTGGTCCAGCATCCTTGCCTCCCTACCAGGGGATGGGGTTGAGGAATGAGATAGATGGAGATGTTGAAACAACTGCTTCCCAGTAATTTTTCTTCCCTTCTCTACTGTTTCTCTCAAATAGAACACCTGATGCTGAACCTGAAGAACGAACACTTCGTGTCTCACGGAGGTAAAGTTTTGTTACGGTATACATATATCTGCTCAATGGCTTCGGTCTACCTCGTTTACAGGGCCTGGGGGGAGAGGAGGGTCCTATGGGTGGTGAACATCTCCAAGGAATTTCAGGATGGGCCATGGGTCTACAGGTGGCCTCTTCCGTAGATGACTTCTATTCCACCTGGCTGTCCCAAGAGCTGGCTCATCTGGGGGAGGGGGGAGGGGTGTTCTCTGATGCCCCCTGCAGGCCTCAGACCCTTCCTCTTCTGGGAGGAATGGTCCTGCTCTGTTGTGGCCCCGCCTGGATGCCCTCCGACACACAGCTCAACCCTGGGGAGAGTGAAGCAAGGAGACACCAGCAAGTGCTGGCAGAGAAGGAAAACATCACTTTCGAGTCTTGCACCTTCTTACCCTTCCCAGTACTCAGGAGGAAAGGGGGAAAGGATCTAGTTTTCCTCAGACTCAGTCCTTAAGTGACCCTTTCTCTTGCAGTAGGCTTTCACCGTCCCACTGACTGCTGCACCTCTTACACCCAAGTAAAAATCCGATGTGTATTCATGAAAGATTATGTAGAAACGACCAGTGCATGTTCCCGGCCTGCTGTCATGTAAGTGCCAAGCTCACTGGCCATGTCTGGAGGTGTGGGGGGAGGCACCTGATGGATGGATGTCCAGAAAAGTCCCACCCTCTGGATCCTGCCAGGTCAGCTGAGGCTTATGTCCTCATTAGGATCCATCAGGTATGAGATGTTCCCAGGGAAGAGGGAAGCTAGGGAAGGAAGGAGAGAGCAGGAGGGACGCTGCCCAAGGAAACTCCACGAGTCACTAAGGGAGTCTCGGAGCCTGAGGGAGGGTCTCAGAGAGGGGCCACTGAGCTCCTGCAGCAGAGAAAGGAAAGAACAGGCTGGGCCGAGTGGGAATCTGAGGGGCAGGGAGGATGGGCCTCCCCATTCCCATTTGCTGAACCCTCCTCTGTTTGTAATCTTTCCCCCCCTTTGCTCCCCAGCTTCATCACCAAAAAGGAGAAGCATGTCTGTGCTAACCCCAAAGATGAGAATGTTCAGAAATGCATGTTGGACCTGAAGCTAAGATCAGTGACCAAGGACCTGAGGACACTATCTCTTGAGAAGAGATACTTGAAGTAGGCCCCCTCACCTCCATCTCTCTAGCCCAGACTACCTCCTAGGTGGGCCCTGGCCTGAATTATTTTTTAAAAAGCAACAATTACTGTTCTGTTCTGGTTACAAAAGCAGTGCATTAATAAAGAGTATCCAATTTAACTTTAACTTTAAGAGGAAAAAGAATCTGTCGGAATTGCTGAACTTTGGATTTGCGTTTTTGTCAAAACGAGACATCATAGTAGAGTTTTTTAAAAGCTAAAAACATGACATTCAAGTATAGATTGAATATGTGTCGAAGATGTATTTAACCCATTAATGAAGGAACAATTAAACTGATTCAAAGATCATCTGAGGAACAGAGGTTTATATAGCTATTGGGGATGGCATTCTGAAATGTTGTTAGAGAAAAACAAATTAATATCCTATAGGGCAGGGGTCCCTAACTCCTGGGCCGTGGACCGGTACCAGTCCGCAGCCTGTTAGGAGCCTGGCTGCACAGCAGGAGGCAAGTGGCAGGTGAGCGAGAGAGCGAAGCTTCTGCCGCTCCCCAGTGCTCGCATTGCCACCTGAACCATCTCCCCTGCACCCCATCTGTGGAAAAACTGTCTTCCACAAAACCGGTCCCTGGTGCCAAAAAGGTTGGGGACCGCTGCTATAGGGCAATAAATCTGTAACTTTGGGGATTATCTTTTCTACTAGACAAAAATCCCTTGCATCTGTGCTTGGTAAAAAGCTACAAGTTACAAGACATAGAGAAGGGACCACAATAAGACGTGTAGGGGGCAGACTTATGATGTAGTCAAGTCCTATACTCCCTGGTAGGTGACCCACAGACTGGAGAATAACTCCATTGCAGAGGTTCTCCCACAAGAGTGAGAGGTCTGAGCCCCACATCAGGCTCCCCAGCCCAGGGGTCCTGAACCAGGAAGACAAGCCCCCAGAGCATTTGGCTTTGAAGGCCAGCAGGGCTTAATTTTGGCAGTCCCAGAGAACTGGGGGAAATAGAGACCTTACTCTTTAAGGGCACACACAAAATCTTACAGGCCTTGGGACCCAGAGCAAAAGCAAACATTTGATAGAAGCCTCGGTCAGACCTACCTGCTGATCTTGGGGAGTCTCCCAGAGAGGCAGGAGGCAACCGCAATCCTTGGGAGCTCCTCCTACCACGTGGACACTGGCGCTGGGGGGCACCTCTGTGGAATCTTCCCTCTAGCTTATTGCTCCAGGATCCAGCCCTGCTCTGGCCCAACAGCTTGTAGGCACCACTGCTGGGACACCTCAGGCCAAGCAAGTCACTGGGTGGGAACACAGCCTCACCATCAGCAGACAGGCTGCCTTAAGACCCCCTGAGCCTACAGCCGCCTCTGGACATGGCCTCACCCACCAGAGTTGCAAAACCCAGCTCCACTTACCGGGGGGCAGGCACCAGCCCCAGAATCCTCAGGGCCCCAGCTCTGCCCTACAGGAAGCCTGCTTTAGCCTCTGGACAAGCCTCACCCACCAGGGGGCAGACACCACATGCAAGAAAACCACAATCCCACAGCCTACAAAACCAGCCTGCCCACCAGCAGGCCAGATCCTACCTTGGGACCAGCTGGGCCTCAATCTTGCCCACTAGCAGGCCAACACAAGCTTTGGGACAACCCGGACATCATCACAGCCAATTTATCAGGACCTGCTCACCCCCACCACCAGTGATCTGACACCAGCTCTGGGACCCCTGAGCCCTGAAACCAGACTCCAGGATCCGGCTCTGCCTGCCAGTAGTCTGGCACTAACCCCAAGACCTGGCTTCGCCCACCAGTAGGCAGATAACACCCTGGAGTCTTCTAGATCCTGACTCTGCCCACCAGTGAGCCAGCACTAGCCCTGGGGCTCCCTGGAGTTCTGCAGTCAGCAGCCTTGTGACCAGGCCCTACTAACCAGCAGCCAACAGCTCCATACAAGGCAGAACCTGGCAAACAAAGAGACCAGGGCCAACTAAGCCTATCAGACACCCACATAGCCCGCCACAACAGAAGGAACCACACAGCCCCCACAGGGGGAACCCCTAGAGCACACAGCTTGGATGATGAGAGGGGCATGTACGGCTGGGATGCACAGGACGTCTCCTGCGGAAGGCCACTTCTCCAAGGTTAAGAAATATAATTCATGTACCAGATACCTAAAAATACAAACAGCAACTTAGGCAAAATGAGGTGACTGAGGAAGATGCACCAGACAAAGCAACAAGATTAAATAAATCTCAGAAGAAGAACTAAGTGAAGTGGAGATAGGCAATCTACCCAAGAAAGAGTTCAGGGTAGCAACTGTAAAGGTGACCAAAGAACTTGGGAGAAAAATGGATGCACAGAGCAAGAAGTGAGAAGTCGGGCTTCCCTGGTGGCACAGTGGTTGAGAGTCTGCCTGCCGATGCAGGGGACACGGGTTCGTGCCCTGGTCCGGGAAGATCCCACATGCCACGGAGCGGCTAGGCCCGTGAGCCATGGCTGCTGAGCCTACGCGTCCGGAGTCTGTGCTCCGTAATGGGAGAGGCCACAACAGTGAGAGGCCCGCGTACCGCAAAAAAACAAACAAACAAAAAACCACAGAAATTCTGATTCAGTAGGACTAGGTGGGGCAAAGAATCAGCATTTCCACCAAGTTCCCAGGTAATGCTGATGCTGCAGGGTAGAGTGGAAATTTGAAGAGCAACTCTCACTCTCAACACTGTAACTTCAGCATTGTTTGCAACTTTTATATAAAGCACATATTTCTTTAGTAACCAAAAACTAATTTCAAAGAATTGAAAAAAAAAAGAATCTTCATTGTCTTTTCAAGGACAAACAACAAAATGGGCCGGCTTTTGACTTGTGTTAATTCTTGATTGTTTTCATGATGAAGCTTATCAAAGCTACTTAATTATAAAAGAAATATACAATTGGGAAAAGTTTAAATATGGCTAAATAAGTCTGACAACCAATTTTGAATTTTTAAAAGTAAAAATCTTAGAAGGGCAAAATAACTAGAAAAATATGTGCTTTAAAGCTGTAAAAAGAAAAATCCATATTTTTACTATTTCACTTTTAGAACCACAGACAAGACTTTTAAAGTAAAGGAAAAAAAAGATTTTAAAAGTAATATAGCTCATTCCCTTTTCTCTTGGTGTGAGCCAGTGCTTGGACAGAGGGCATGACCCACTTGGTTGAGGCCGGTGGAGCTGGAAGACTTCTCACACACAGGCAATGAAGCAAAGAAGTAAACATATTAAGGGTCCCACCCACCCTTTCTATATTATTCAATTTTTTTTTAATCAGTGCATATGTGTTGCTTTGAAAATCATTTTTAACATTTTTTAAAATAATTTTATTTATTTATTTTTGGCTGCATTGGGTCTGGGTTGCTCTGCGCAGGCTACTCTTCATTGCAGTGCACGGGCTTCTCATTGCAGTGGCTTCGCTTGTTGTGGAGCACGGGTTCTGGACACACGGGCTTCAGTAGTTGTGGCGTGTGGGCTCAGTAGTTGTGGCTCGCGGGCTCTACAGCACAGGCTCAGTAGCTGCGGCGCACGGGCTTAGTTGCTCCGCGGCATGTGGGATCTTCACGGACCAGGGCTTGAACCCGTGTCCCCTGCATTGGCAGGCAGAATCTTAACCACTGTGCCACCAGAGAAGTCCGATATTTTTAACATTTTTTAAACAGGCACTGCATACTCACCAGTGAGCAGCAGGAGAACCTTTAAGGTCTCTGATTATGTTGCCACTGAAGTCCATTCATCCCACTGTTTTGCAATTTTCATTTACTTTTTTGAGTCCCTCTTCACGCTATGAGTCCTCTGAAGTCAGGGTCACCTCCAAGCCTAGCCCATGATATTATGGCAAAGAAGTGATGTGGTCACTAAACCCATTCTCTCTTGTCCCTGGGCACACAGATGATCTATATTTTCCTTACCTTTGTCATTAAGTTGGAGCCAGGTGACTTCATTTTGTCCATGGAGTGTAAGTGAAAGTAATTTATACTATTTCCAGAACTGGGCCATAAAAATCTGCCCATCCCTCTCTGCTTCTCCCCTTTTGTAGTAAACTTGGAGGCCTCTTGTGGAAAATGGCGGCATTACAAGATAGAAGAAGACTTGGTCCCTGAATGGGTGCATGAAACAGCCTTCTCCAACACATTCACACTCATCCCACTGGCCCACACTGGACTGTGACATGAGCCAGAAATAAACCTTCATGTAATGAATCCCCTGAGATTTAGGGGTTGTTCATTATAGCAATGAGCGTAACCAGACTAATGTGGGTAGGAATTCAATAACTGCTTGAAAAATAAAGGACTTTCCTGTAGAGATCCTAGCAACAACTTGGCAAGTAGGCTAGTCTCCACAAAAACAAAGTAATCATTATTTCTTCCCAACTCATATTCTTCCCAGAAACATCTTGTTTCCTTAGATTGTTCCTAACGACAATTGTTATCACTTGACTTGAGGAGTTTAAATAGTGTTATTATTGATAACAAATACAGAACATTTTGAATAAATTACTGTCTTGGCACCTGAGCATGAGAATTCAGCTGTTTCCTGTGAGATATACATACTTAGACCAGCTCAATTCATCCTTCTTCTAAAACATATACTTACAGATCACTTGCTATCTGCTAGGCCTGCCCTGCCCTGACGAGTGGAGGAGAGAAGATGGAAACAGCCTTCTAACCACAACAGCAAGAATAGGGCAAGTTCCCCCAGGAAGAGCACGGTCAAGGCCACTGGACGGAGAGCGTGAAGAGGTGGGTCTGTCCTGCATCCAAATCATTTCGTGAACATGAGCAAGTCTCTGGCCCTTCCTGAGCTCCAGTTCCTCCTCAGTAAATAGCCTGTTTAGACAAATCTAAGGATGACACAAGCTGCACCTTCACAGAAAGCACCTCAGTCACATGATGCACGGACACGGCCTCAGAACCATTTCCAACACTGAGCGCCAGTCCACCACTAATCAGTGAAACCTGCTAGCCATCCCTGAATGAAGCATTTTCTAGGTTCCCATCAACCTTTTCTGTAATGAAAGTCAGAAACTGGGAGAAGGTCCCAAAGGGATCCACTCTCTGAACTCAGAAAGGTCTCAGAATAAAGGTTTTCTAGAGAAGCCAAGCCAGGCAGGACAGTTTTAGAGACAGCTCGTCGGGGGCTCCTGCGTTTCTTCTCCACGGCAGAGTGATTAAGGACACAGACTTGGGAGCCAGACTGCCTGAGTTTGAAGCCCGATTCCACTTATCAACTGTCAAATCTCAGGGGAGTAATGGATGCTTTTTGTGCCTCAGTTTCCTCAACTACTGATAAAAGGCTTAAAAGGGCTAATAGTCATGAAGCGTTTGGGACAGCAGCTATTGCGTATAGCAACCCTTAAAGTATAATGCTTGTTAAATAAATGATCTGCTGAGCACCGTGACACTTCTTCACCCCAGGGGACAGTGAAAGGCTGGGGAGGAGGTAGAGAGACAAAGGTTCTGCTGAAGAGCTTAAGTGAGGATTTCTTAGACCTGATGTGGGGGCTCCAGACCTCATCCTGTTGCCCCAAATCTCCTCCAATCTCCAGCCCCCAAACAGCCTTGTTCTGAGGCCAGGAACCAGAATTGGGCACAGGACACATCCCAGCCTTTGAGATCTTTCACTGAATCTGAGACAGTCTCCTCTACCACTGTGCTCATGGTCGCCCTACGACTAAGGAAGAGCTTATATCAAAGGGTTAAACGTACTCCCACTGGGGATGGAGGTCAATTTCCTCCCTGAAACTTAGCTCTCTGTGCTTCCTTCACTCCACCCTCAACAAACGCGCAGGATATGAAATTGCTGAGAAGTCTATTTTGAAATCTTAGTTCCCCTATTTAAAAAAATATATGTTGCCTCAATGAACATTTCTCAAAACTTCCTCAGCCCAGGAACCTCCGAAGCCCCTACCAGGCCAGCTCTCCTCCCGCAGCCACTCCCTTCACAGGAGGATGAGGGTCTGCATGGCAGCCACATCCCTCCCCCTCCTCCTTGTCCTCATCACCGTCGCCCTGGGGTCCAAGACTGAATCCGATTCAAGTGAGTGCAATACCTTCCAACCTGGTTCTTGTGGGTAAACAAGCACGAGTAGGGTTGCCGGGGATACAAGGAGAAAGGGGCTCTAGAAGGAGGTCTGGTGTCTTCTTTTTTGTGTTATTGAAGTATAGTTGCTGTACAATGTTATATAACTTACAGGTGTACGATAGAGTGATTCACAATTTTTAAAGGTTATACTTCATTTATAGTTATAAAATATTGACTGTATTCCCCATGTTGTGCAATATATCCTTGTAGCTTGTCTTATACCTAATAGTTTGTACCTCTTAACCCCCTACCTCTACTTTTCCCCTCCCCACTGGTAACCACTAGTTTTCTCTCTATATCTGTGAGTCTGCTTCTTTTTTGTTATATTTACTAGTTTGTTATATTTTGTAGATTCCACATATAAGGGATATCCTACAGTTATTTGTCTTTCTCTGTCTGACTTATTTCACTTAGCGTAATGCCCTCCAAGTCCATCCATGTTGCTGCAAATGTCAAATTTTCATTCTTTTTTATGGCTGAGTAGTATTCCGTTGTATGTATATAAGGTCTTGTGTCTTCCTCACCCTGTGCGGGATGAGTCCCCTTCCTGTCAATGCCATGTGCCTGGCAGTGAGGCCAGGCTCTCTCTTCACTCCCTCAATTCACCTCTCTTTGCCATTAAGCAAAAGACTGGCTCATCCCATTTGGGGTCATTATCCCCAGGGAGACTGAGGAACAGTATTTGGAGCCTGTCGAGGCCACTATGTCCATTTACCTCCTGGGATTTGCACCCAGGCTGCTTCCAGGGTCCTCCCTACCCCACGAGTGCAGCATCTTTTAGTTATGTGGTAGGGGGAAATGCAACAGTTGGGGGTTCCCCAGGCCACCTTTTTTCAGCTTATTTCTTAAGATGAGCTGCCTTTACAGCAGCCAAAACTATTCCTCACTCTGCAATTTTACTTTATTTCCTTTTCAGAAACTGAAGGGAAACATAGAAGGCTGTTGAAATAAAACTAGACTAAAGTTGACGGAATCTGGACAGTTTGATTTGCCTCTCTGAGAATTCACTCAGACAGCTCAGAGGAATGCAGTGGCAGTGGTTCCCAGGGACCAGCGGGTCCCTTATTTCACTCTTTGGGGAGTGAGGATGCTGCTGGCAATGGTGCTGGATAAGAGGACCAGCCCTTCCCTTTCCACCCAAGCACCCGGTCACTGTTGGTGACCCCGAGGTCATCGCTGTGCACACCCACATTTCTGTCCAGGTTGGTCACATAACATGCACAGCCCCAATCACTGCACCTGCTAACTGCAGGGTCCTTGATCTGAAACGCCCTTCCTGCTACCCCCATAATTCAATCTTGGTGTGACTTTGCTGTCACCCCCTTGCACCTCCTGTAAGAGCCATGAAATTTCAGAATCAAAAAATAACTGAAAAATAGTGATTTTTTAGAAAGTGTTTTAGATCAGGAAACCTTCTCTTTAAGCAAAATCTTACACAGGAGGCCCAAAATGTAAAACAGACAAAAAGGCTGATGGGGTCTTATACCCAAGACTGAACTCCCAAGTGCATCAGTGCCTCCAGGAAACTTCATGTAAAGACCACCAATCCAGTTAACCGCCTCTTCACAGATGGGGAGACTGAGGAGGGAATGAGGGGTGAGGGGCACAAAGCCAGCAGAGGTGAGGTGGGGTGTCCTGCAGATCTGGGTGTCCTGGCCCCCGGGCCATTGTCTTCGGGGCTTGGTATGGGCATCCTGCCCTCTTTGCAGGGAACGGGCAGGATGGGGACACTGGGAGGGGCAGGGTCTGCATTCCCAAATGGCATGTATCCCAATTCCTGTTGGGATTTCTTCCCACATCCCTCCTTTTTGGAGCATCTCTGCCAGCTGCCCCCAGGGATGGCGTGGGCTCGCTGAGATCTGGGCTTTGCTGCTCTTCCATCTGGAGTTCAAAGTCATCAGCCAGTCCTTCTGGGGTGGGGATGTGGGGGTGGAGAATGGAAAGCACAGTGATCACTAATGAAGGAAGAGGGAAAGGGGAGCCCCGGGAAGAGTCTGAAGGGGAGACCAGAGGACTGAGTTTTTTCTACAGCCCTCTCTTGGAATTCTGGGGGCTGTCCCCTCCTTCCTTCCCTCTTCCACCTGCTCGGGGGCAGAGGCAGCCAGCAGCTGTCACCTTTAACAAATGTCCCGATCTGGGACTTCCCTGGTGGCGAAGTGGTTAAGAATCCGTCTGCCAATGCAGGGGACACGGATTCGAGCCCTGGCCCGGGAGGATCCCACATGACGTGGAGAAAAAAGCCCGTGCGCCACAACTACTGAGTCTGTGCTCTAGAGCCCGTGAGCCACAACTACTGAAGCCCGTGCGCCTAGAGCCTGTGCTCCGCAACAAGAGAAGCCACCGCAATGAGAAGCCCGCGCACCGCAGCCAAGAGTAGCCCCCGCTCGCCGCAACTAGAGACAGCCCGCGCGCAGCTTTCTCTAGTCTCTCTTTCTTCGCGTTGCGAAGACCCAACGCAGCAAAAAATAAACAAATAAAATAAATAAGTTTATTTAAAAAAACCAAACAAACAAGTGCCCTGATCTCAGCTTCCCTCCATGCTTTCTCCTCAGGAGGACCTTACCACCCCACCGACTGCTGCTACAGCTACCTGACCCGGCCAATCAGGAAGCACTGGATTTCACGCTATTATGAGACCGGCGGCCTGTGCTCCAAGCCTGGAATTGTGTAGGTGGCACCCATACACCACACTGGGGGAGGGGGAGCCAGCAGGGCCCGGGTAGGGGAGAGGAGGGCAGGGAGAACACAGAATGGGTGCTCCCCAGGGTGCTTCTCAGGAATGTCCACGCAGGGAGAGGCAGTCGGGAGGGAACCTGGGGGCTTCTGGGCTGTCTGGGGCCCGCTGGGGCCAGGAGGAAGCTGGTGCCATGGATGGGGAGGTGTGGGGGAGGGGAAGGGAGGCAAGGGGCACTTCCTGGGTGGGAACACCGAGACTAGATGGGCCCAGGGGCCCTGAGGGGCTGAAGGGCATGGCTCAGAAAGGACGCTGGCCCTGGGCTACCTCTCACTAAGGAAGGAGAACCAGTCTGGGTTGGATGAGGAATTTGTGAGGAAGGGAGGATGGGCTCTTGCTTCCTGGCTGCTGGACCCTTGGTTTGTCATCCTTCTCCCCTCTTGTTCCACAGCTTCATCACCAAAAATGGCCGTCAATTGTGTGCCAACCCCAGCGATGACTGGGTCCAGGACTATATCAAAGGAGCTGGAGGAGATCTGAGTGACCCAGAAGTAGTGGAGAAGGACACAGCTCAGAATTTAAAGAGATGGGGCTGAACTCCACTCCCAATTTAGCCCCAGACACCTCCTGGGAGCTGCCCTGCCTTGAATTAAAGACCATCATGCCCTTCCCTGCACTCGTTCATTTCTACTAAATTGCCCATTGGCAGTAGACTTGAGGACACTGGTGAGCCCAGCTCAGGGTGGCACTCTCAGCCTCAAGCATCACTCTGCAAAAGTTTGGACAGAGCCTGGTGCCAAAAAATGGGTCAGGTCTCCGATGGAGGTAGAGGAAAACTGAGCAGAAAATGAGGAAGACAGTGTAAAAGCTACCTTTACACAATAACAACCACAATCATAACAGATTCCATTTTTGTAGCGCCGTCTATATTCTAAGCACTCTGCTAAGCAGTTTGTGTGCATTATCTTATTTAAGCTTCACAAGTGTAAAGCTAAGAATTATCACCTGATTTTGCAGGTAAATCTTCATAAAGGCCTCTCTATAGCAAACTCCATAGTCTTTTTCTGGGCTGGTCTCAAGGCCTCTGTTCCCTGCTGACTGGGATAGGAATGACTCATGGAAATATTTTATCCAATTCTTGCCCATCCACTTACATACATCAGGTTGCACTCTATTGTTTTACTCAGTTTTGTGTCCTGCACAAGGCATAGCAAAAAGCCTGACCCACACCAGGTGCTCAGGAAATGGATAGATGGATGGATGGTGGATGGATAGTCAGATGGGTAGATGGATGGATGGATGGATGGTGGATGGATGGGTGGATGGATGGGTAGATGGATGGATGAATGGATGGTGGATGGATGGATGAATGGATGGTGGATGGATGGGTGGATGGATGGGTAGATGGATGGATGCGTGGATAGATGGAATGATTCAGGAGTCAAGAGGAAGCTTATGCTCCAGGAATAACACTCAGCTGCCCCCAAAGGGGGTGATGCCCCCATCCTCCAGGTTCAAGAAGGAGCTCTGCATACAAAGAGGAAGAGCACATCCAGTGTAGGCACTATGACCACCCTTCCTGGCCTCCAGCCCTCCACAGACAAGGGCCAAGAGGGTGCCTGCACACTGAAGGTATAGCAGACTTCCTCAGACCTTCTCTCCTCCATAAACAGAGGTCAATGGGGTATCTCACACACGTACCCTCCCTAGCTTCATAAAAAGCCACAGCTTCACCACCACTGACTGTCTTGAACACACCAGGACTAACTGCATTGTATGTTTTTTTCCTGTTTATAAGCCGTGATGCCAAACAGCAAGCCCCACAGGTATCTTCATAGTCCTTGTTTTTCCCCTGCCTCCCTCTACTCCCATCTCCTGAAACACTCCCTCACATCTCTAAAACTCACAGTGCATCAAAGGCAAAATCCCCTGTATCTTTCATTTCTTCTCTGCACGCTGCCTTCAGCCTGGAACAGGGCTCTGAGGCAGTCTGAAGAGCTAAGATGCTGAGGGGCAGGTCCAGGCTTAGACAAAGGTGGGGGTGGGCCGCAGCTGGAACTCCGGACCCAGAAGCAGGTTGTCAGGTTCATGAGGTTGGGGTGCCCTCTGCTGGCCATGATTGGCCATGGTGGCAGATTGAATTAACCCACACTGAGGGCACCCAAAAGGGATCAGCTAATTAGACGTAAAACTGGTTCCGAGTCCAAGGTCCAAAGAGATAAATGAGAACATTGATAAATAAGCCAAACATTTCAGCAACAAACAGGGGCCCAAGGATCAGGCACTGTGGGGGCTGGGGGGTGGTATTTGTAGCATAATCTGTGACAAGAAAGAGTGTGAGCTCAATCATGTGTCCTTGGCGGGGGTGGACACACATCCTTTTCCGAGGGCACTAACCCTACCCTTGCCTCGGTCTGTGTTCTCTCTAATCCGGCTTTCTGTTTGCCCTCCCAAAGACCGATCACCTGGGGAAATAGTTCAACCCTCCTCCCTCCTCCTTCCCCAACATGGAGATGGGGGCAGGGAACATGGTGAAACCGCACGGATCTGGTTTTCAGGACTGCCTATCTGTTTCCTACCCATGTGACCTTGGACAATTTATTTAACCTCTCTAAGCCTCAGTGGCCTCATTTGCAAAATGGGAGTGAAAATCTCTACTCCCCGCTGGGAGGATTAAGTGAAGTGGGGCATGCCAGGTGCTGACACATGGCACGTTCTCCACACTTTCCCTTTCTCTCTTTTTTCCTTCACACGGATTCAAACCTTACCGAATTCAACTCTGCTCCAGACCCCGCCCTCCACCGCCCTCCCCTTCAGCAAACACCGAGGGAGGGGCCGTTGTCTCTCCTCCTCCGCCCGCTAAAGTGGTCAGAGTCCAGAGAGCTGAGGGCCCACCGTGGATGACCAGGAAGGAGACTGTCTCCGTTCAGCCTCCAAAGCCCAACTGCCCCACTGAGAGGATGAAGGTCTCCGCGGCTGCCCTCTCTCTCCTCAGCTCACCATTACTTCTGCCATTCACAGCCAGAAAAGTGAGTCCACCTGTCCCTGAAGGGTGGCAGTGAGAAAAGGGAACGGGGCAGCGGGCAGCGAGGTGATGCTAAGAGTGCTGTCAGGTCTCTGTCACCAGCCCTGAGGCCTCTCCCCTCCTGCACACAGAGCTGCTGCCTTCAAACTCTTTGCTTTGTAAGTAGAGCTGAGCTGTGGTCCAGATCCTTCTGGGGTTGGGCAGTTTCAGGAAGCTGGGTCAAGGTTACATCAGGAATGCCAAAGACAGACAGCAGGAATGATCATTTAGGAGGAAAAGACAAGGAAGAAGCAGAAGAGATAATAAATGTACGCAATGAGGAGGGAGGCAAGGCAAGTGGATGAAAAAAGCCATAGATCCTCTGGGAGGGCAGGATGAAGGGAGTCAGGGAGGAGTGATGTTTGAGGCTAAGCCCAGGAACGGGGAGTCTGAACCTAGACACCCCTTGCTCGCAGTGTCTGTTGTAGTTTGCTGGGACTACCACGGCAGCCAAAAGAAGTCCTGGTGGGATGCCCACGTGTACCATTTGTGGGTTTCTGGGCCCCTATCTCCATCCTCCAGCCTAGGACTAAATAAAGTCTGGAGAAAAGAGAAAAGGGGTTGAAGGAAGTTGAGAGGTTTGGGAACTATGGGATGCTTGGGACCTATGGAGAATGGGGCTTGTTTTGCCCACCCCCTAACCCTGCCTCTACCATCATTTATGAGGGCTGGTGACAGGGACGGGACCAAGGCACTCAGGCCTTCTACATACCCGCCTCCAACTGCCCCAGCCCTTCCTTTGTCCCTAAGGCTGCCCTTGGCATATAGTCTGGCCAGATTCTGCCTGTGTAAACACTCAGGGGAGGGAGGGTCACACACACCATGTAATCTGCCCACACGCTCTCAGGGTGCCCCTGGTCTTTGTAAACGTTGCCTTGAGAACCAGGGCCACTGTGGGTAGAGGTGCCTCTGGTGGGTGGGACGGGGCAACAGTGCCCTTCGGGAAGGTCAAGCAGGAAGAGAAAATGGCCCACCCAAAGCACGGGTCAGGCAAATGATTCTCTCGAGAAGTCTCAGGCTTTGCCACCAGCTGGAAGCGAGGGTCAGGGATTTGCACTCTGCAGGTTTGGGGGCCGGGTGAGGTGATATCCCCAACTGATGAGCAGTCAGGGGAGCCCAAGGGAGACACAGTGATAACCCAGCCAAGTCTCGTATCCTGCGAGCGTCAAAGAGAGGGGGAAAGAGCCATTTCCAGGCCAGAAGAGTGGCCGTTACAACCATTAGCTCTTCATTACAGCAAGTGCTGAGTCTTTCTGTGCCAGACTCTGAGTTAAGGGCTTTACAAGCATTCTCTCAACTAATCCTCACCACGATCCTAGGACGTAATTTTTTTTTTTTTTGCGGTATGCGGGCCTCTCACTATTGTGGCCTCTCCCGCCGCGTAGCACGGGCTCCGGACGCGCAGGCCCAGCGGCCATGGCTCACGGGCCCAGCCGCTCCGCGGCATGTGGGATCTTCCCAGACCGGGGCACGAACCCGCGTCCCCTGCATCGGCAGGCGGACTCTCAACCACTGCGCCACCAGGGAAGCCCCTAGGACGTAATTTTTTACCCTCGTTTAATGGCTAAAGACACCCAGAGATTAAGAAATTTGCCCATGATTCAAGTCACTAAGTCGAGACTCCAGCCCAAGCTGTCTGACTCTGAAGCCTAAATATAAGCCTTTTCCTCCTGCCCTGACTTCTGCTCATCTCCCCATCTCAGCCTCCTCCCTGACCTCAGCCTCTCTGGTGCCTCTAGCACAGAATCCAGGCTCCCTATCACAGCTCAGAAGAGGTGTGGCCCTCCCCTCCCTCGTCAATATCCTCCCTTCCTACATCTTCCTTCCCACCTTGCATTGCAGCCTCCTGGAACTGTTCCGTCCCCCCAGACACACTGGGCTTCCCCCACCTCAGGCCTCCATACATTTCTTTTTTCCAGATCCCACAACCCCTCTGTCTGCCTAAATCCTACTCATCCTTCAGGAATCAACTCAGGCACCACCTGCTGTAGGACTTCTTCCTCAACCACCCAGGCTGGGTTAGGTACCCCTCATTCTGTTCCCATAGCATCTTGTGTCAAATTCTACTCTATCCCAGACCACGTTCTATTGTAGCGTTTATCTTTTCACTTTCCCTTTTTACCCAGATTGGTCTGTAAGGTATACAAGAGCAGTGACTGTGTCTTCCTCATGTTCTGAACCCCATAGAGCCTGGCGTGTAATAGGAGCTCAATATGTGTTTGCCAAGTCAAGTTCATCAGCAAATGTGATTACCCCAGTCCTCTGTACTTGGTGACACTCAGTCCAGAGGCTGAAGGTTCTACAGAAGGTTCAGCTTTTTCACTTTCTCCATTATCCATCAGGCTACCATCAGTCCCTGCTGATAAATGGCTTTGCCATCAGAAAAGCGGAATGCAAGAGATGGGACATGGAAGTGGGCAGCCATGGGCTCCCTCTCTACCTCCTTGGCTCAGCATTCAACGTCATTCCCTCAGAAATTCCTGAGTCGGTGAACCCTCCACCCGCCTGCTGCCTGAAGTATCATGAGAAAGTATTGCCAAGAAAAGTGGTGGTGAGATACAGAAAGGCCCTCAACTGCTACCTGCCAGCAATCAAGTAAGCACCGCTCTGCAGACATTTCTATGGAGAGGGAAGGGGAGCCCAAGGCTGGAATGGGGTGCACAGAACCAAGTCTCCATGCTAGAACAGGGGAACAGTGGTTAAGGGCCTGGGCTTTGACTCTCACAGGACAGGCCTGGGTTTCGTTCTTGATTTTTGCCACTTATAGTTGTGTGGCCCAAGAAATGGTGGCCATAATGAAACCCAAGCCTGAGGGTCCAGGCTGAGTGGGGAAGGGGCTGAATGAAGAGATGAGGTCTAGAGGCCAGAGAGGGAGGCCTTCTGAGGGGACCCAGGTGGGGGAGTCTTAGGGAGGTGGTACAGGGCATGAGGCAAGCCCGCTGTGAGCTAGAAGTGTCGACTGGACCCCCAACATACTCTATGACCCGTGACAGTCTAACTCTGCCTCCACAGCTTCATCACCAGAAGGAAACGAGAGATCTGTACCAACCCCAATAACGAATGGGTCCAAGAATACATCAAGGATCCCAGACTACCTTTGCATCCTTCCAGGAAGTTGGTCTAGGTTAACATTATTCGATCTGAGAAAGGTCAACCTCAGATCCTCAACTGCCCATGGTGGTCAGGCCTCAGTGGGAGCCCAAGTTTGGGGGAAAAATGGTGCAACCCTGTGAAAATGCAGGCAGCCTTGTGGTCTGAATGACAGAGTTACATTCAGAGAAGCAGGCCAGTGATCCCACAAAGTAAAGTTTCAAATATATTCTCAGTCTCTGGAGGACATGCCAAAGTTAAGGGAGGAGAGCAGGGATACATTCTTAATGCACAGAAAAGTATCTTTCACATCCTCCTCCTTGCTCTGCTTTCAGATCCTCACATCACTCCAGCCGTTCTAAATGATCAGACCACCTCTGGCCTCTCACTCACTGAGACCCAGAGGACTCAAGACCTTTCCTGTCCACCCTTATCCCTTTTCTAGGTCTCTTTTTTCTTCTTTTATCTTTTCTTTTAAAAAATAACTTTTTTCTTAGCAGGTCAGGGTGGGAATATTCAAATACTAGTGATTTTTGTCCCTGTTGCAGAGGTTTTGCTGGATCCCCTGATATCGGGTCCTCCCCAGGGTGACGTGTGTACAGACAGTGCCAAAACAGAAAAGGAGGTGTGAATCCCTAGCTCCCACTCTAAGCTTTGCATGGCAAGGGAAGGGCATTAGACCAGGTTGGGGATAAAAATCTTGATCTAAAATGCAACCATTCACTAAATAAAATTTGCTTTATTGCCAACTTGATTTCTAATTTCCTGCCTGCTTTCTGCTAGGGTGGCAGAAACTTAATCAAAGTTTTTGCAGGGACTTCTCCACATTCCCCTGAGAAATTTGTCAATTTGGGGGACTGGAAAGTTTACATGGTACCAAGCCCAGACATATATACTCAATCTCCCCTTCTCCCTACCCCTCTGTCCCCAGCTCAACAACAGGGAGTGGACTCAGACAAAATCCAACATTCCTGCAAAATGGTGTTATGCAGGCAAAGCAAAATCAGGCAACTAAAGCTATTTAATTAGAGAAACAAATAAATTTGCTGAAGTGATCATTCTGAAGACTGGCCATCCAAAGACTTGGATTCTGATAAACTGACCCATGCCTGCCCCCAGTGGCCCCCAGTGGTACTGCATCATCCTGCCTCCCTGCCTCCCCACCACAACTGAAGCTAATCGATCCAGATGGCCACCTGACTCCAGATGGCCAATGAGACTCTCTCTTAGAAAGATGAAATTTGGACCAGAGAAACGAGTACTGGTTGCTGTTCGAGCATCGTCCCGAAGGAAGTTCATTGTCCCTATGAACTCATCCACTGAAGCCCCTGGAGCTGCCGTACTACTTCCTGTCCCCACTCCAGGCTTGGAGGTTTGGTGAATCTCAATTCCATGAGATGCCCCAGCATTCCTCCCACTATTCCTGTTTTGTTTTAACTCCTAAAGGACCATGGTGGCATTTAGCACCTCCAGAATAACTTTTCGTTGGTTTAGGTCAGTTCTGGTTTGTGCAGCTGGGAATGTGTTAAAACATTCGCAACATTTTTACCATGTTTAAGTGTACAATTCAGTGGCACTAAGTACTTTCAAATTGCTGTGCAACCATCACCACTACCCATCTCCAGAAGGTTTTCATCACCCCAAGCTAAAACTCTGTACCGGTAAACAACAGCTTCCCACTCCTCCCTCCCCACAGCCCTCAGGAACCACTATTCTACTTTCCGTCTCTATGAACTTGACTCCTCTAGGTACCTCATATAAGTGGAATCATACAGTATTTGACGTTTTGTGACTGGCTCATTTCACTGAGCGTAATGTTTTCCAAATGTATCCATGTTGTCAGGATTTCATTCCTTTCTAGGTCTGAATAATATTTCATTGTATGTATCTACCCTGTTTTGTTCATTCATTAATCTGTCCACAGGTATCTGAGTACCCGCTTTTCTTTACATGAGCCAGAGTTAGCAGGTCTTGGGTTCTGTTACTTGTGCCAAAATCACTTTAACTTGTGCAGTTACCTGTCAATCACCACGCTGGCTGGGCAGGGGCTCGGGGCAGGTAAGGGACCAAGGCTCTGGCTTCCCCTTGTTCCCCCACAGGGGTCACTGCTACCTGCTCTAATCCCCCCCCAGGCTGTGAGCTGCTCCTGTATCCAGGGATTTCTCTCCACCCTCCCTGCGATCAAAGCTGAGAGCTTACAGCTGACTGTGACCAAACATCCTCCTCCAGGAGCTCACATCCCAGGGATGACAAAATCACCAACAAATACAACATAGCCAGGCTGGACCTTTGCTCACAGGGGCCAGAGTGAACATAGAGGGGTGGCAGGGCTTGGACTGACACAGGAGCCAGACTAAGTTCAGTGTGTACACCCAAGCAGGAGGTTTCAGAGTCCTTAGCCAGCGTGAGGGTCAAATCAGGGAACCCGAGTTCAAAGGCCTTAGGGACAAACTGAGGCTGCAAACAAGAAGCAAAGGCCAGGATCAGGATTCTGGCAAAAGCTGGAACGGAAATGTCATTATTTGTCTTTTTTCTTTTTTTTTTTTTTTTTTTTCTTTTGGTCTATCAGAGGAGTTCAGGGTTGAGATGTCAGTCCAAAAACCTAATTGAAAATCTATATACAAAGTCAAATTCTTACCCTAGCACATAATATAAAGCTTGCCAGAAACTCCTAATAGTTCAGGACCAAAAGTACTTATCTCAGGTGCATTCAATTGTCTTTTGTTGGGTTTTTTTGTTTGTTTTTATTTTTTGGCCGCTCCGCTCTGAATGTGGGATCTTAGTTCCCACCAGGGATCGAACCTGTGCCCCCTGCAGTGGCAGCACAGAGTCTCGACCACCGGACCACCAGGGAAGTCCCTCAATTGTTTTTAAAGAGGGCTATTCCTAGGCTTTTCAAGGCAGATGAATGCCTGGCTTTAAACGTTCGCGTGCATGAACACAGACACACACGGGAAGGACCTCCTCATCCTGACACATAGGGGTCTCCCAGCCCTGACCACCCTACACTGAAGACCTCGCCCACATTAACCTACGCCCAGACAGCTTACATGGCTGTCAGCCTTGTGGATGAAGGCGATCGACTGGAAGGGCGTGAACAATAAGGCCTGGAATAGAGGGGTTTCCACTCCTGTGTCAGAGAAAGGGGTGGTAAGGGGTGAAGGCCACACACAGCAACATGAGGAACCAGTGCGTGGGACAGGAAGGGAAGAAAGTGAGGAAGCAGCTCTGGGCAGTACAAAGAGCATCTTACCTGGCACCGAGAGGTCTGGCCGCACGCCCCCTCTCGGGCATCCATCTAGTGCAAGTGAGGATTTGCATGGGACAACCAGATGTCCCGCGGCTAGCTCTGGCTGGCCTGTAAGAAATGCTATTCGGCCTTCGGAGCAGCCTCCTGAGACGGGCCAGACGAGCAAGCATTTCCCCTGTAGAAAATACACGTGTGCCTGCACCTGTATGTGAGTAACTACTGAAAGTCACCAGCAGCCTCAATGAGGATATGGGGGACACAGTTGATGCAACGGTTTAAAAGCACTGGCTCCACACTCAGCAGACAAATCCAGGTTCAGATCCCAACTCTGCCTCTTACCCTGACAGTAAAATGCTGTTAGTCTTTTAGCAGATAGAACAAGAATCCCTCTCGTGGAGGAAACAACCATTGTTTAGAAAATGTGTCTGTAATCCCAGTGAAGGCAGGAACCTCTCCCAGGACATAGACTGGGACCAATATTTCAGGGGAAGGGGTGAAATTGCTCTGCCTGAACCAAGAAAAGTAACTGTTTTGCCTTTGAAAGCCAGAGGTGTGAGACAGGGCCAGCAACTCTAGACCAGAGATTGGAAAATGTGAAGTAAGTCACTGGGGATTCACGGAAGTCTTGTGAAAGCTTTGGATTCCCCTAGACTGTAAGAACTGGAGAAGTGGAAAGACCCCCAAGCAGCTCTCAAGATCCAGGGACATGACTGGATGGCTACTTTAGGTGGGGTGGTGAGGAAAGGCCTTACTTTGGGGGTGACATGCTCCTTGAGAGCTAAATGACCAGAGCAAATCAGCCATGTGAGGACTGATGGGAAGAAAACTTTCCAGGCAGAAGGCATAACCAGTGCAACAGCCCTAGGCAGGAGCCAGCTTGGCCCAGGGGACAGTGTGGCTGGAGCACAGGGGTGAGAAGGAGACCAGCATGCGCAGTGGATACACCCAGTGTTGACACTCAGCCAGCTCCCCTCTGGAGCTGCTGGAGCTTTGACACATCGTAATAAATTAAAATGTAACCAGCTCACTGGGGTCCAGAAATGGTCGTCTGTTCAGAAGCTCTCTAATGCCCCCAGAAGGCCATCCTAGCCTTTGGCTAGGGCCTCCTGGGGACAGGGATCTCTCAAGTGAAGACCTGTTCTCCCATCCAGCAGCCGTAGCCCGCTTCCCCAGCTCAGTCCTGCCAGCCTTTTCCAAGTCCTTTCTGAGTCATCCTCCTTGCCCTGCTTTGACAGGCTAGGAACCAAGGTGACCCCTGTCCTTGGGCATCCTTGTACGCAAAAAGACTCCAGCTCGAGGTCCCCAGTCGCTGGGAGAGCTGATTAAACTTGGTGCAACCCCAATGCCACAGCCCTGTGTAAGTCCAGGACCCCCCACTCCACTGCCAAGATTTCCTTCCGCTCCTTTGGCCTGTTTTCTCCCTCCCCAATCTCCCTCCCCAGTCAGGAGTCCCACACCAGCTCAGCAGCAGGTATCACCTTGCTGGATCTCCTCCTTGGTAAACCAGTTTCTCTCCCTGCCCAAGAAAGAAGGCAGGACCAGTGCCTCCTCAGAAGGAGGAAGGCATGATGTAGAGACAGGCGGAGAACCTGGAAACCCTGCCCCTTCCACCCCAAGAGGAGTGGCAGAGGAGTAGAGAGTGAGAGCTCAAGACAAACAACCAGAGAGCAGTGTGTCATGAAATCCTCCCTTCAGACCAGAGGTTGGAGGGAAACCTGAATTCAGAGAACCTTGTGTCCAGCCCTAGTAACTGTGGTGCATCCATACAACGGGATACTACACAGCAAACCACTGATAAATGCAATATGAATGGATTTCACAGATGTGATTTGGAGTAAAAGAGTCAGACCCATAAGAGTAAATACTAGGTGTCCATTTACATGAAATTCAAGGACAGTCAAAACAGTCATAGACATCAAATAGTGGTTACCTTTGTGGGATGGATATTCCCTACAAGAGAACGTGAGGGAGGGAATTCCCTGGTAGTCCAGTGGTTAGGACTCTGCACTTCTACTGCCTGGGGCCCAGTTCAGGGAACTAAGATCCCACAAGCCCTGTGGCATGGCCAAAAAAAAAAAGAGAGAGAGAGAGAACATGAGAGAAACTTCTGGGATGCTGAAAATGAGGCTGGGTGATGGCTACACAAGTATTGATATATCCATGTGCCAAAATTCATCAAGCTGTAAGATTTATGCACTTTGCTCTAGGCAAGTTACACCTCAATAATCTTTTTAATAAGGAGTTGGGGGAGTGGTAAAGCAGAGACAGCAGTTTTGTACTCTGCTCCCTTGGGAGCTGCACATCTATCAAGATAAAAACAGCTGGGATTGTGCAGAGGGCATGATGTAACCACACGTGACTGTCCGGCCATATTCTACTACTCCCTGTAGTATATTCTACACTGTACTTTATATGGCATTTTTAAATGGGAAAGGGGATGGAGAAATGCCCCTGGCTATAGAGAGGCATGACCCTCTTAGGGACTAACCCAGGTTACCAGATCTACACACATGCAAATGCAGGACACACCGCTCATAGGAGTTAACAGTGGGGAAGGAAGCCCTATTGGAAGGGAGGCTTCCACATTTTATTTATCCTGATAGGATATTTGGGGGTATTTTCCTATTGTTATCCCCTCTTCCCTTCCCTCATTCAAGCAGAGAGTCTGCACCATGCAGCTCCTGCATCCCTCTCAGGGGAGAGAGAAGGCAGGGCAGAGAGCAAAACTGAAGGTCTCTTTGGCTTGTGTGTTCTAAAAGCTTAAGCCCCCTGCACAAAGAATAAAACAAGATTCAGGGCTTCCCTGGTGGCGCAGTGGTTGAGAGTCCGCCTGCCGATGCAGGGGACACGGGTTCGTGTCCCGGTCCGGGAAGATCCCACATGCCGCGGAGTGGCTGGGCCCGTGAGCCATGGTCGCTGAGCCTGCGCGTCCGGAGCCTGTGCTCCGCAACGGGAGAGGCCCGCGTACCGCAAAAAAATAAATAAATAAATAACAAGATTCAAAGCATATTTCCTTAATGTCTTCACCAGAATTATTAGAGTATGGATTTCTTCCAGGATGAAAAGAGAGTCCTGATGGGAGTTTGGGGTTAGCAGATGCAAACTATTACATTTAGAATGGATAAACAGGGATTTCCCTGGTTGTGCAGTGGTTAGGACCCCACGCTTCCACTGCAGGGGCACGCAGGTTTGGTCCCTGGTCGGGGAACTAAGATCCCACATGCCGCGCGGAGCAGTCAAAAATAATAGAATGGATAAACAACAAGGTCCGACTGTATAGCACAGGGAACTATATCCAATCTCCTGGGATAAACCATAATGGAAAACAATATTAAAAAGAATGTGTATATGTGTATAACTGAGTCACTTTGCTGTACAGCAGAAATTAACACAACGTTGTAAATCAACGATATTTCAAGTTAAAGAAAAAGATAATGAAACGCTCTTTAAAAAAAAAAAACAAAAACAGGGACTTCCCTGCCGGTCCAGTGGTTAGGATTCCAGGCTTTCACTGCCAGCGACCCGGGTTCAATCCCTGGTCAGGGAACTAAGATGCTGCAAGACACGCAGAGTGGCCGAAAAAAAAGAGAGTCTTGGTTTGGGCTGGAGGGAGGCAGGTGCAGCCTGGGCATTCCAGCGTCACTGCCAGGAAGCAGGTGTAAACAAAGATAAACAAAGAGCACTGCTCACCACCCAGTTCTACAAGGATTAGGTCATAACCCACAGCAGTCGCTGGCTGACAGCACACTCTGAGAGGAAATTAAGACAACAGGATGACGCACTCTGTGCTTCGGACAAGCAGGCCCCTTTGTTAGCTAGATATTTATCTCAGGAAGAATTTTAATGAACCCAGATTCTCACATCTTCCCATACACAGAAAAGCACTAGAATCATTAACTTGAGATACCTTTTCTTTGTGACTAGCAGTAATCTTTTACAAAGATGTCTCCTTGACCGTATGTATTCTCTAGCCAGAAATCATACATGTACCAGTTTCTCCCCCACCTCTTCAGAGCAGTTTTCTCAGAGCGGCTGAGAGGTTGTCTCCCAGGCTATAGTCCTCAGTAAGTCCCGGAATGAAACTTGAACTCACAACTCTTTTTTTAATTTATTTTATGTATTTTTGGCTGCATTGGGTCTTTTTTTTAAGTTATTTTATTATTTTTTTAATTTTTTTTTAAGATTTATTTATTTTTATTTTTGCTGCATTAGGTCTTCACTGCTGTGTGCGGGCTTTCTCTAGTTGCAGCAAGCGGGGGCTGCTCTTCATTGCCGTCCTTGGGCTTCTCATTGTGGTAGCTTCTCTTGTTGCAGAGCATGGGCTGTAGGCACGCAGGCTTCAGTAGTTGTGGCACACGGGCTCAGTAGTTGTGGCTCGCGGGCACTAGAGCACAGGCTCAGTAGTTGTGGCGCACAGGCTTAGCTGCTCTGTGGCATGTGGGATCTTCCCGGACCAGGGCTTGAACCCGTGTCCCCTGCATTGGCAGGCGGATTCTTAACCACTGCACCACCATGGAAGCCCAAACTCACAACACTTGATACTGTGTGTTTATCTTGAAGTCGACACAGGGAGACCCAAAGAAGAAGGGCTGTGGAGAACATCCAGGCAGATGGGCCACAGCAGCCCTGGGGCAGGTCTCCGTGTCCTCAAGTGTGACCCCAAACTATCGGAACACTACCAGACCCCCACTAACCCCAGGGAGGATGACTCAGCAGTAACTAGTGGGGACAGATCATCATATGGGCCCCCCAATGCCTGGAACACCCCAGAAAGGCTGAGGTTAAAGTGTCCCACCAGGCCAGCAAAAAGGCAGGCTAAAAATACACATCAGACTAGGTTATAGTGGTAAAGTTTTCTTTCCTATAAACCCGAGTCCGTGGTCTTAGAGTCCAGCTACAACTCTAGGTACTTCTGCATTATTTGAATCTGTTTTGATGATCTGAATCTCTTCTATGTTTGTGTTTTACTTGCATAATTTTCATTAACTTTTGTTACCCTGTGTCTCTGGCATGGAGACCCACAAGGAAGGAGTCCGCTGAGGGTGTTCCCACTGTGGCCTCCCTGCCACTTTGGTGTGACCACAGACTCCCTTGACCCTTCATCCCGAGGCTGAACCACAGTGGGACCTCTGGCTGCCTCCCCCCTGGGCTCAAAGAGCAGCCTGTGGCTCCTGGCCGCAGGACTGGCAGGGTGCCTTCCCACCTGCTTTCCTACAGAACAGAGTCCCTGTCAGCACCACCGCCCCACCTTCCCCCCCACCCCGGCCCCGGGGGAGAGGGGGGACGGGGAGGGCCCATTCCTCTCCAGCCAAGCTCCAGAAATCCCCCTCTGCCTAAGCAGCCCTGGCCTTGCTTAGTCTTGTGCTTACCTCTCACAACGGCAGGGGACCGTCCTCCCAATCCTGCCTGGGAGCCTGAAATGGAAATTCTGCGTCATGAAAGTGCCTCCTCTTCCGCTTTGCTAGCTGGAGTTCTCCCCGTCACTTCCTAAGAAGCATCTGTTTCCAAACCCATTTCCGACCCTGCTACCCTGTCACAGCCCAGCTTCAAGAAGCAAGAGGCGGGGCAGTAGGAAATGAAAAGGAAAATGACACTCAGTGGCCATCTTTTTATCTCAGGCACTTTACACATGTCACTTAATCCTAATATCTACCCTTCAGGGCAGGGATTAGCTGTAGGACATGTGAGAAAACTGTGGAGAATTCAGAGAGTTAAGCAACTTGCTCCAACTCACACAGCTAGTCAGTGACCAAGCCAAAATTCACATCTATGTCTGTCTGACTCCAAGGTTCCCAGATGGGACCAGTCAGTGCCTGACCCGCCGCCCCCGTGGTCTCTACGGGCCATCGTCATAGAATCTACCCTCCCAGCTCAGAGTCCAGGGGTACTAGCTGAGGAAGTTCTTATGCCTCCACTGCCCAGTCTGTTTCTCCATTTCCAAGGCCCCAACAGAGGAATCTTTTCGGTCCGGCTCATCCTTTTAATCCAGGCCACACAACAGCGGGCAGTCCCTCTACCACAAGCACCTGCAACTCTGCCCCAGAGCCCACCCCCAGCAAGATGGGAATGCTGGGGAATTCACCCTGAAGTAGCCCTCGATCAATGATAGACACGCAGTGGTGAGCAAATCACTCAGCTTCTCGCCCCTGGGGGAATACTCAGAGTGCCCAGAGGTCCCCAGAGGAACTGAGTCCAAGGTGCCCCATTACAATGGTAATCTGCTCAGTAAAGAACCCTACAGGGCCATCCTTCTTTTTTATGCTTCATTTCTCTGTTTCCCTACTGGAAATTCTCGGGATCACCTCCCAGTGAAGTACTTGCACTCAAATTCTTATCTCGTGGTCTGCTTCCAGGGGAGCCCAACCTCAAAGGTGTGAGAGAAAGAAAAGTCAAGGATGACTCCTAGGTTGTTGGCCTGGCCAGTAGAGCTTCATCATCTTAGCGTAAGTAGCTACATATCCTGAGCATTTGCCATGTGCATCTGGCTGGGCCTGTGACATAGAGTTTGCTGATTAACTATCCCAGCCGCAGTGTGCAGTGTACAGGGTCATCCCCATATTACCAGTAAGGAAACAGGCTCAGGAAAGTTCAAGCCTTTGCCCAGAGTCAGACAGCTTGTAAGTGGTGGAACTGGTTTTCAAGGATCTGGAGGTGAGAGAGGGAGTAAGTCCACCCTGCTTTGGCTTGGCTGCTCAGAACATGGGATCAAGACGACCCCTGTTTCCACTAGCCAGCCCCTCACTCCCAACAGGAAAGTTCTCCTTTCCTCACAGTAGAGATTTTTAATGGTGGTACCATTCACCTTTTCACTGATGGAGAAAGTGGAGGCAAGAGAGAAAGAAAAGAGAGAGAGAGAGAGAGAGACCAAAAGTACGGAGGGTGGGAGAGAACAGACAAGATAATGACAGCTATTTTGCAGTGAGTGCTTACAACACGTGTGCTAAGCCCTGTTCAATTCTTTACGTCATCTCATCTTGCCAAAAGCCTTGAGGAAAGAATTGTCTAAAATTATCCCCCATTTAACAGAAGCGGGGTGGGGGTGGGGGAAGGACAAGCTCAACACAACAGTGAAGAGACGATCCAGCCCACCTGACATCCCGGTGGCCTGGGTCCAGCCCCACCTCCCTGTGACTCAGCTGCTGTTTTCATTTCTTTTCTTTCTTTCTATTTTTTAACAAAACAGTTCCACATCCTACTTTCTGAGCATTTCCTGCCTGGTCCCGGGGGTGGCAGGAGCGGGGAGTTTAGGGAATTAAGCCTCTGAAAGAGGACTGAAGCTACATGTCAAAGGACAGCCACATGACATAAAACCCTCGTGCTTTCAGCAGGAACAGCAGGGCTTTGGAGAGAGAAATGCCGGTGGTCTGAGCACCTGCAGCGCTGAGGAAGGAGAGCAGCCTACGTGTCTGTGACATGGGAGGGTGGTTTTGTGGCTGAAGGGTTGTGTGCAACTGTGACAGCGGGGGTGATTCTTAACCATGCATCATGTGGCAGTGTCAAAAATGTACACCACTTAGATATACCCCCAAAAGGGTTGTTCTCTTTATTTTCAGTAACTGGTCTCACACTGGAAGATCCATTCCCACCAATGATGGAAGAAGATGGGAAACCCTCTCCCAGATGGCCTCAGGATGCACGGGGCACTTAAGCAGCCTCGAGGCCCTGGCTGGGGGTGAGGGACATGGCTCTCATCCTGCTGGCTCTCGTTAATGCCGCTTTGAGGTGTGGCTCCTCTCACCTTGCTCTGAACCCTCCCAGCTGCCACACTGCTGCAGCCGGGGGACTCATGGTCTGCTCACTGGGTGTGGCCAGGGCCCCTGGTCCCTCACTTGCTGCCTCTGCCCCACCATGTTCTCATTGACCTGAGTCTCAGCACATCCTCCCTCCTTTTTAAGCCACCCACTTGGCAGCCTCTGCTCTGGGGTCATCCGGAGCCTCACCAAAATATCCCCAAACTCGTTCCATCCTGCATCTCAGAGACTGCGGGCAGTCAGGAGTCTCAGCCCATCCACATCCCCCAGGAGAACTAAAGGCTGGTGCTGGATCCTGGCACGTCTCCTCCAATTCCCAGCTTCTACTGAATTCTCTCTTTCTTCACATGCTGCTTCACCCACCATGGGTCAGGGCCCCCATTCCCCCAAAACAACCCTGGTGTGAGTTACTGGGTGTTAACAGATGTTTACTGGAAATTTGGGCATAAGATAGGTTCTGAATGTAGCACAGAATGATTCGGGTGAGAACTTGAAATTGGATATTAACCATAAAAATCCCTGCCTTAGAAATCCACTGGCCATTCCCTGCCAGAAGGAATTAACCTCTCCCTGGCCTGACTTTCTTACCAACACCTGGGACCCCTGCCCATCTGCCCTCTTCTCCCTCACAACCCCACACCAACTCTCACACTGACCATTAAAGACTCCCAATCCTAGTTCTTTCTTTTGCAGAACAATTAGCCCTCTCTAGGCAATATAGGTAGGGGTGGGATAAGGTAGGGGGTCTCCCCCTTTATTATCGAACATGTCCATTATGTACTTTTTCCCCTAAGCCCAAGAGTAACTCCCCCCCTAAGATTTTTGCCCTCACTTTAGATCAGTCAGCTCAACTTTAACCAGCTCTACTAAAACAACATTTTTGTACTGCCTCATACATTTCTTTGAATCCTCACAGTGAAAAGTAGGCAATGTTATTATCCCCATTTCACAGACAAGGAAACCGAGGCTCAGCAAAGTTAAAGAATACAGCCACTGAGTGAACCAACAGCCAGGCAAGAACTCAAACCCAGGTCTGCCTTACTCTAAACGCCGTGCTCTCCACCACTGCCCATCCTGGTAGGAGCTATGTTTCTGCAGCTGGGAGGAGAACCCCATTTTCAGAACAATTCCCACGCGGCAGGAAAGGCCAGTATGCTGCAGGGTCATCTGTGGAGCCAGGAGATAAGAACCCCTGACGCTGGGGGAGGCTGCTCCCCTACAGTCCCGACCACCCATCTTCACGGAGCACCTTCCAGAACTTCCTGAGTCAGCCTCTCCCCTGGCCAGAGAGTCACCACTGTGAACACCAGGGCAAGTCCCATCCTGCAAACAGTCACCTTGGGGCCGACCATACCGTCTCTAGACCTCAGAGCTACAGAGAGGAAGCTGCAAACTCGAGGCTCTCCCAGACCATCTAATCAGCGTGTAACCCTGGTGGGCAGGCACCATGCCTCTTTCACCTCTACTGGGAAAGGGACCAAGCCCAGGAGGCCCTCATTTCCAACCAAGACTGTTTCTTCCCCGCCTCATGAAAAAGGGCCCCAGCAGGAGGCCCTGACTTCCCGACAATGTGCACAGCTGTGACCATTCACTGAGTGCCTGCTGTGTGCCAGACATTGTACACAATGACCTCCTCTCGTCTTTCCAGTCCCAGGGCTCAGTAGTATTGGGTTGGCCAAAAAGTTTGTTCGAATTTTTCCATAACATCTTACGGAAAAACCCGAACGAACATTTTGGCCAACCCAGTAGTTGGCCCATTTTACAGATAAGCAAACCATCTAGCAAGATCATGGCAGTTTCTTGAGTTTTTGCAGCTTCAGCAGCAGAAGCCGAAATTTGAACCAAAGCTTGTGCAACTCTGAAGCCTGTGATGTTTCCACTTCAACACCCTCTGTCGGAGGAGATAGATAGTGATCTGCCCCTCCTTCCCTGGGTCCAACCATCAGTCTTTTAGGGGAAGGCACATAAGGCCGTGTTTTTGGTGTCAAAGTGTGATTCTAAAAGGCCAGTCACCTGATGGGATGAGGGGTGGGGTGAGAGGCGGCAGCAAGGATGAGCCACTCGGTGAGTCGTCCCGCCTAAGAGAACCCCACTGAGAAGACCTGGGTCTCTCACTGGACTCAGGGATAAAAGAGGTTCTGAGACTAAGAAACGCCAAGGGAATTCCTCCTGGACACCTGGGCACATCCTGCAGGTGACTCTTTATAAATAAACCAAACATGCACATGATACAAATTCTGAAGATGCAAAATAATATCCCTCTGGGGGAGGAGGGATAAATTGGGACTTTGGGACAGACATATACACACTACTATATTTAAAATAGAAAATCAACAAGGACCTACTGATAGCACAGGGAACTCAGCTCAATATTCTGTAATAACCTAAATAGGAAAAGAATTTGAAAAAGAATAGATACATGTGTATGTATAACTGAATCACTTTGCTGTACACCTGAAACTAACACAATATTGTTAAACAGCTATATTCCAATATAAAATAAAAATTTTCAAAAAAGAAAAAAATCAAGCAAGCTAAATGGGATCTGGGTGAAGGATTCATGTAAAATATATATATATATATATATATATATATATATATATATATATATATTTTAACCAGAAACTGAAAATATATACTAATTTTGAATAGTTATATTGGTTAGAATGATATATATCAATTTTTCAAAATATATTTTTTGTCCTAAGTAAACTGACATTTTAAATGTCTAAAAGCTTTAAAGAAATAGTATCCCTCCTATCCCTCCCTGTTCCCAGGCCTCCCTCCTGTTCCCCTTCCTAATAGGAAGGGAAGGTAATTGTTACCAGTTTCTTACAAGCCTCCAAAAGAGAATCTATACATGTGAGTCCTTTTTTTCTTTTTTTCACACATGTAGCACACTACATAGACTATTCTGTTTCTCTCATTTTTTTTTTTTTTAAATATTTATTTACTTGGCTGCGCCGGGTCTTAGTTGCAGCACGTGAGACCTTCATTGTGGCGTGCAGGATCTTTTAGTTGTGGCATGCGAAGTCTTAGTTGCAGCATGTGGAATCTAGTTCCCTGACCAGGAATTGAACCCGGGCCCCCTGCATTGGGAGCACAGAGTCTTAGCCACTGGACCACCAGGGAAGTCCCTATTCTGTTTCTTACTTCTTGTTTCTTAGAGATCATTCCATATCTGCACGTAGGGAGCTACATCATTCTTTTTAGTAGCTGCCTGATATTCCATTGCATGGAAGTGCCAAATTAGTTAATCAGTCCCTTACTGAGAGACAGTCTCCAGCCTTCATTATTACAAACCATGAATATCTTGGATATATTAGGTCGTGCCTGTGTGCATATGTATGTAAGATAAATTCCTAGAGGTAGAATTGCTAGTGCTTATTAAATACAATATATGCTTTAAAAATTCAAATGGATTTTGCCAAACTGCCCTCCATAGAGGTTGCAGCAACGTGTAGCCCACCAACAATGAAAGGCCGCACAGGGAGTGCTTTCTATATGAGGAAAGACCTTTAGCTGGCAGAGACAAGATGGGGGCAGACAGGCAGGCCTGTGCCTAGCCAGACATTCGTCCTAGGACAAGTGACAAAGATGAGCCAGCACCACCAACAGGCTGCTCCCTGCAAGCAAACCACCCATTTCACAGATGAGAAAACAGGCCCTGAGAGTTGCCATGCCTCACCCAGAAACCAGGACCTGATCCCACACATACACACTCACCCAGCTGCTGTTTCCAGCCTACTTGGAGCCCACAGATTCCTGACCATCCACAGCTCTGAGGTGGGTAGCAGTGATTACCCTGGACATTTATCCACCAGTCTGAAGAACAAAAAATCTCAACAGACCCTCTCCATGGTTACTGCTGGGCAGTGGGCATTGAGGGCAGGAAAGAAGTGAGAGTAACACATGAGCCATGGGTGTTCTCATCAGCCACTCTGGAAACAGAAGTAAGCATGGCGAAAACAGTTCTCCATCCTTGTACTTGTAAAGTACCTTCACATCCACTAACTCATTCCACCTCCACAGCAGTTCTCTGAGTTACACAGGGCAGGGATTCTTATATTCATTTTCCCTGTTTTATAGATTTTAAAAATGAAGTACGGGGCTTCCCTGGTGGCACAGTGGTTGAGAGTCCGTCTGCCGATGCAGGGGACACGGGTTCGTGCCCCGGTCCGGGAAGATCCCACATGCCGTGGAGCGGCTGGGCCCGTGAGCCATGGCCGCTGAGCCTGCGCTCCGCAACGGGAGAGGCCACAGCAGTGAGAGGCCCGCGGTTCGCAAAAAAAAAGAAAAAAATGAAGTACGACTTGCCCATTGCTAGAGAGGAACAGAGACCAGAGGCAGACCTAGGGTTTCTGGTGCCTAATCCTGGCCACATCCTGTTGTGCATCTATGTAAGCAATCTCCTGTGATATGTGTCCACAAAAACCCCCCTTATCTGCCCACATCCAGGATGAGTCACCCTGTCCCTAGAAATGTTGTTTGGGATCCTCCAATGCATGGCTATACAGGAATTCCTTTCTCTGGGTCCTCATCTTTGTTTCAGCTCTGTAGATACATCCTTTGTGAGGAGACCCTTGGGATGGGTGGATTTGTACTGTGTCTAAGTGTCTGGTGTGGCCTCTGCAACATGATGGGTGCTCAATAAACATGTGTTTCCTGGTTGGCTGAGAGGCTTGACATCCTTTTGTGGAATTACTTCTCCCCCAGGGTATGTAGTCTCGGTGGTACTGCAAATCAGGTGCGCTATCCTCTCCCAGCCAAGAAGCAAGCAGATGACACCAGCTTGCCTGGTTATCCTCCCTCCCTAGGACTCTGAATCCTTAATAGATTGAGATGTGGATACGAAAAATGGCTGGAGTACATTTATTTCAATAGTGGTGGCCTGATGAGACTGTCAAGCAGTAGCTGCTGCCCAAACACCCAGATAGTTTCTCACCTGCCCTTTTTCCAAGTCAGGTTCTCCAATGCTCTATCCATTCTAATAGCTACTCAGCATTACCCCCAGTACATTACCCTCCTGCTTAAGTTAGCCAGAGTTGTTTTCTGCACTTATAAGCAAAATCTTAAATGACACAGATGTAGAGATGAAGGTACGGGTGGATGGGTGGAGGAATGGAAGGAGTGAAGGAGTGAGTGAAGTGAAAGGGCCGAGCAGCGAGCATGTGGACGAATGCAGTACTGCCCATGGAAGGACTTCATGAGCCAAGTGGTAAGGTGAGTCCCAAGCCTTGGAAAGACGGGAGGTTAAGAAGGGGTAATAATGATAACCCCTCAGCCTTACCTGCAGGAGGAGTGATATTAACCAATTTTAGGGGCAATAAGACACCTATCCCCAGCTCTCCTCCAGGACACTACAGATCCTCTAGTTTTGTATCTTTTAACGGAGAATGGCCTCAGAAATAATACTGTCAAACCTCCATTTCCTAGATGAGGAAACTGAGGGCCACAAAAGGCAAGAGGTTTGCCAAAATCTCACAACTAGGTTTGGCGCTGAACTGGGACTAGAGCTCAGGTCTCCTAATTCCCTGTCCCTTGCTCTTGTCACTGCCCAAAGCTTCCTCTGTTAGGAATGACTAAGGTGCAGAATTTCCAAATCCCATTTTGAGGAAATTCCCCAAGGGGACTTCCTCTCCTAGGCTGAAGGTCCTAAAAAACGCAAATGGCTCAGGAGGTGCTAAGGTCCATCCTGTTGTGGCCTGAATGATCTGCGGTGGGGGGATGCACAGGGGAGGCAAGGCGAGAGACTGCAGACCCCCAGCCCCGGGAATGGACGCAACAGCCAAGAATCCAGGGGGCTTCTCAGGACCAGCTCAAAACAGGGGCAGGATCCAGATCACAGCCACAAGAATCCTGTAAGATCCTGAAACGTGTGTCACTTCCTTTGTAAGCCTGTCTGTGAAACTCTTTGAAAAAGGGTCTGTGTGCTGACCTGCAGGGACAGCCAGGAAGGGGCAAGAGGGGACCATGTCTCACGCCATGACCAGGCTCAGAGAGAGAGAAATCCAGAGAAGGGCAGAGCACAGGGCCTGAGTCTCTGAAGCCTGCCGCACAGAGGGCAGGAGAGCTCAAGGCAGGCCTGAGTCATCATTGTTTTCTATGTGTTTTCTTCCTAATCAGTGAAATAATGCCTAAAATATCTAGCACAGCGCCTAATAGCTAGTGGAAAGTCACCGTCAACACCCCTTGCCTGCCCTCATGCCTCCCGACACTGAGCTGAGATGAACACCTCTCCTGGGCGGAGGGGGGAACATTGAGGGAAGAAATGCTAGAGCCTGGACATTTGGGGAGAGAAAGAGAAGGCATCAACTTCTGAGTATGTACTTGTGCCAGGAATGGTGCCGAGCAGTCCACTGGTTGCCTCATTTCATACTCTGCGGTGTCCCAGGAGCTAGGATTCTCTGCCCTATTTCTAGAAAGGAAGCCAAAGTGTAGACTAGCTAATAACATGACCAAAGACACACAGAGAGTAAGTGATGTGTCTGATCTCAGCCCCAAGTTTGTCCCCCTTAACCGGCCTTTCTCCTGGGGGCTGGGGACAGCAGAATGGAGGGGCTGCCGTCCTCTGAATGTACGCACAGAGAAAGGGGAAGCCACTGACAAACACGCAGAGGAAAACAAAAACAAAAAACAGACTCCGAAGTGTGAGGAAGAGGCCCTGAAATCGTTTGCCCACCTTACCCACCCCCCCCCCGCCCCCAGCAGTTTTGGAAGAATTGATGCTTCTGCCTGGGCCTCACTCCCACAGCTGCCCCCCTCACCCCCGCCAGGATGTGTTGCAGTGGGCTCCTCCAGTCCCCCGAAGCAAGTGAGCACATCAGCAAACACACCGCCTGTGGTCTCCAGCTGCAGAAAACAAGTGGGGCGTACACAGCCCCTGAACTGTGTGGTGAAGGTGCGAAAGGCCGGGGAGGGGGGCCAAGCTGCAGCCCTCCAGCCTGACTGTGTTTGAACAGGAGAACGGTCGTCACAGTTGGTACCCTGACACAGTGAAATGTAGCAGGGGATGGGGAAGGGAAGGGAGGCACAGAATAGAATGACATAGGATGAACCAACCAGAGCTGGACCAAAAGGCAAGGGCAGGCTGTAGCAGGAAAAGTCTTGAAGAGGGGTTCAAATCCTGTTCCCACCTGGGCAGATCCCCTGAGCCTGCTGGGAGGCCTCCCCTTGCACCTTCACCCTGCCGCCCCCTACAGACCTCCGCCAGCACTAACGGAGCACCTACCCCAAGCAGGGCCCTGTAGGCACAAGGAAGCGGGAGACGGCCGCTCACTGGGACACGTGTTAACAAGCGCAGAGGAGGGACACAACCAGAGAGCAAATCTCCAATTTGTGAATGGAGAAAATTAAGGCTCATCAGGAGGAAATGACTTTGCCTCAGGCTTCTCCTGGGGCCCAGACTGGGATTCCTAGAGGATGGAGGGAATTTCCCTGCTTTGGACATTTTTTTTTTTAAGCAGCCAAAAAAGCCAGAGCGGCTCCCCACACAGTCATGGGGGGGAACTCCAGGTCAGAGCAAAGCTTCAGAATCCAGATCCGATGAGGTTTCGCTTTCTTTGTCTGCTTTTGGTTTTCCTAACGTCACAGTGGGAGGCTGAGCAGGCAGCCAGCTTCGCTTACGAAATGAAAGAGGAAAAAGGAAGACTGGGCCAGGAGGGCAGGGGAGGAGCTGCAGTAGGCTGGGGCAGAGTGTGCGTCTGGCTTCAGTGCGGGATGTGCTAGGAAAAGGGGTGCAGGACAGAGGAAGGGTGATGAGAACCAGCCCTCTGAACTCCAGAGGCCCATCAGTGAGCCTGCTGGGTCTATGAACCTCTTCTATGCAAAAATTACATGTGTGAGGGTTTAGGTAGGTCTCCACATGTTTGTGGAAAGTGTTCACAGCTTTCATCAGGTTCTTAAAGGGCTCCATTCCCCAGAACAGGTTAGAATCAATCTCTCACTCGACAGATGAAGAAACTTAGTCCCAGAGAAAGTAAGCAACTTGCTCCAAGCCAGAATTAATAATACAGCTGGATTTTGAACCCAGGAGTCAGACGCTAGAGAGCCCATGAACTTAATCAAGATGCTGTAAGAAGTTATCAAGACTAAAGCAGCATTAATTTAGCATCTATCATGTCCAAGACATCTGTTGGAATGCAGGGGGAGAATACAAAAAACAAATAGAAAAAAAAGCATAGGACATTGTTACTGTGTTCAGGGAGTTAAGACAAGACCAGTGAAAAGTTGACTCACAGTAAAGGAGTATGTTTTCCCTTGTTCTGGGTGAGCTCTCCCCTCCCCACACACACAAACAGACACTCCAGAGGGCAGGTCTTTGGCTCACATGGTGTCCTCAGCACCTAGAGGGCTGCCTGGGTCACAGCAATTCTCAGTGACAATTTGCGGAGGCAGCAAGGAATGATGGAGCGGTGTAGGCCAACCACACTGGCGGGATAGGGAGGACAGAGACAGCTTCGTGACGTTTGCACCTCACCTGACGGTCTCCTAAGCACGTCCACTGTCATCACTTCCCTTGATCCTCTCGACCGCCAGTGTGGTGAGTCAGACGGGCAGGCGTTCCTGGTTTTCGGGAACACAGAATGCCAGGTAAATCATAATGACAGTTGCCATTCATTGGACACCCACCCTGTACCAGGTACTGTACTGTTTACACAGGTGCTCTGATTTCCTCATGGAATCAGTATTTTAGAGCCAGAGAATATACTGATTCCGTGAGTCTGAACTCTGATTTTGCACAGGAGAAAGTGAGTGGCAGAAATGGAATTACAGTCAGGTTCTTCTCTCTCCTCTGCACACCCATAATCCCCTGGAACCACCAAAAGGGAAGAAAAATCCTCCTGATGTACCCACTGCCTATTCCTGCTTAGCAACCCTGTCATCCTACCCACTCCCTATTCCCACTACCATTTATACACAGACATGCACACACACTTACACACAGCAGAATCGTTCACTGGGATTTAAAGATGGGGATGAGGTTGGTCGTCTGTGGTTCCCTCAGCTCTGTCCTCAGCTCGTGTCCCAACTCAGCGTATTTGGTATCCAGAAAAGTACTTTCCTTTCTTCCTTAAAGAAGGAAACTGAGATCAAGGAAAGGCAACAGAAATAGAGCTCACAGGGAAAAACAGCCTTAGCAAACGTTTCGGGATTTCTCTAGATACAATGCAGTGTGGTAGGAAGCTAGGAACCAAGACAGACTTGGGTTCCATGTTGAATTCTTATCACTTTAGGAAATGTGACCTTAAGCAAGTCATTTAACCTCTCTAAGCCTCAACTGACCCACCTGCTTAAAAATAGTCTTCGTAATAGGGTTCACGAAGCCACATCAACTGGGGTCCGGGGTGGGTGGGTGGGGCTGTCTAGATTGCCGAAAAACCCACAGTATAGAATATCCTTAAAGGGACTGCCATTTTCTTACTCAATAATAACACGATAATAATAGCTAATGTTATTAAGTACTTAACAGTGTCAGGCATTGTACTTAAGAGCTTTCCAAGCGTGAGCACATTTATGGCAACTTAATTGTCTCAACAGCTGTGGGAGGGGCCACTGTTATTATCGCTGATTTATAGATGAGGAAACTGAGACCAGAGAGATGAAGTAACTTGTAGGAGGCCACCTGGCTTGTAAATGAAACACCAAAGCCCCTGCTCTTAACCACTAGGCAGCACAGCCTCCCACATGTTTGCTGACTAAGAGGATTACATGAAGGGAACAATTCAAACAGGCAGATCATTTTTGTGTAGATGGCTGGATGTTTCTTAAGTGCTTACAATTTATTTCTTTAAATGAGATGGGCCATGGTTTCCAAAACTGTGCTTCTATTGGTAATTGTTTAACGAGTCAGGAGGGAATGAGAGGATTCTTATGACAAGTTGAGAACAGCACCTGGCACCTACAGAGGATGAAGAACAGCTTAACTGCCTGAATGATGTGGGTCAGTGGAAAGAGCTTGAGCCTGGTCATCAGAATCACTTGGGTTCATAAATTGGTACAGTCACTAGGGAGAACAGTATGGAAGTTCCTTAAAAAACTGAAAATAGAGTTACCATACGATCCAGCAATCTCACTCCTGGGCATGTATCCAGAAAAGACAAAAACTCTAATTTGAAAAGATACACGCACTCTGTTGTTCATAATAGCACTATTTACAATAGCCAAGACATGGAAGTAACCTAAGTGTCCATCGACAGATGAATGGATAAAGATGTGGTATATATGCAATGGAATATTACTCAGACATAAGAAAGAATGAAATATTGTCATTTTGCAGCAATATGGATGGACCTAAAGATTATCATACTAAGTGAAGTAAGTCAGACATCATAAATTATCACACTAAGTCAGAGAAAGATAAATACTATATGGTATCAATTATACGTGGAATCTAAAAAATGATACAAATGAACTTATTGACAAAACAGAAACAGACTGACAGACATAGAAAACAAATTTATGGTTACCAAAGGGAAAGGGCAGAGGGAGGGATAAATTAGGAGTTTGGGATTAACAGATACACACTACTATATATGAAATAGATAAACAACAAGGAACTACTGTATAGCACAGGGAACTATATTCAGTAGCTTGTAATAACCTACAATGGAAAAGAATCTGAAAAAGAATATGTATATATATAGATATATATGTATCTATACATATACATATATCTGAATCACTTTGCTGTATACCTAAAACTAACACAATTTGTAAGTCAACTATGGTTCAATTTCTTTTTTTTTAAGTCAATCTGAAAAAAAAAAAATACTTGGGTTCAAATCCCACTTATTGCTGTGTGACCTCGAGGACCTTAGTGACCTCTTCTGAGGCACGGTTTCCACTTCTATAAAGGGAGAATAATAACCATCCTGCATCAAAGTCTTCGGGTGGAAGAAATGAGACAAGTTCTCCCCATTCTGGGTGATTCAGTCACCCTCAGCCACCAAGTTACATATGTGACGATAGCTAGCAAAAAACATCCTTGGTGTAAGATTACGTTTTTTTTTAAATTACGCTTTTTAAAATGCGTTTGCCTTTGTTACTGTCAACAGACACTTTTAGATAATTCAGAAGTCAACTTCAGCCCAACCCAGGCCAAACTGTCACTAATTCTGAATTATCCAAATAGGAATTGATGAAGATTGACTGTATCCAATTCTTTGGAATGGAGGAAGGACATTGGCTCTAATCCAGACCACCACTTCATTCAGTTTCAAGGATGTCCCAACCATGAACCTTTTCATGGTGAGCAGTACTTAGTGGATCGAGCACTGCAGCGAGAGCCAGGGCACCTGGGCTCTGATCTCGTCGTACTGCCCTTCCTCCTGTCCCCAGGGAAGCAGCTTCCTGACCTCTGGGAGGACCCCCGCCCTGGCACACGAAGCTGAAGATGCCAGCAGAGGAAGAGATTTTTCCACCACCGCTGCTTGTGCTGGTTCTTCTCAAGGGCAAAGAGGGAAGTGATGAGCTCACTCTGGACTGGAGGGCAGTGAAGAGAGGAGCGAGGGAGAGAGAGAGACTCAAATTTCCGGAGGTTATTTCAGTTTTCTTTTCTGTTTTGTGCAATTTCACTTATGATATCAGCCAGTGTGTGGCTGCTCTTTTGGAAACTCCCCTAGTGAGGGCGCCCCCTCTGCTGGCCGGGCTCCCTATAAAGGGCCAGCCTGAGCTGCAGAGAATCCCTGCAGAGGATCCTGAGACAGCAGGTGGATCTCCCACAGCCTCTGCTCACAGCTACCATGAAGGTCTCCGCCGCCGCCCTCGCTGTCATCCTCGCCATGGCTGTCCTCTGCGCTCCTGCATCTGCCTCCCCATGTAAGTCCAGGTCCTGACCACCACACCCCCCGGGGTCCAACCCTTAGACTGGCCCAGATCTCGCCCTCTTTTCAACTGTAGCATTTATACCATCTGAACCCTATGACTTACATTCCCCTGTACTGCTTTACCCAGATGTCCAGTTGTCCCTGATAGATCTCAAAGCCACTTCATGGCAGGGACCCTCTGAACAACTTGTATGTGTCATCAAGGTCTACACCCCAAGCCCTACAGGTGCTCGCTGAGTGTGGACTGATGCTGGGGATACTAGCAGGCAGGGGCAGCTCAAGCTGACCTCCAAACATGACTAACTCATGTCTAGCAGCAGCAGGGTTTCTAAGAAGCTTCTAAGCACTTAAGTAAAACTCTCCTGGGACAGTCATATTCCCTCCATTTCACAGATGGAAAAAAATGGGACTTGATAAAGGATAACAAAATCTAATTAAATGCCCACTCTGGGTCAAGCATTGTGCTGATTGCTTTGCAAATATCATCTTATTTAATGCTCACATCTACTCTTTGAGTAGCTGTCCTCGACTTATAGAACCCCGGAGAGGTTAAGTAACTTGTCCAAGTTCACGCAACTAGGAAGTAAGGAAAGCAGTGTTCAAACCCAGCTCTGTTTGGCTCTGAAACACTACTACTCTGCTGGAAAATGGCAACTGACACTTCCCGGGGCCATCCTGAATTAACTGACCAACAAAAAGTCCTCCTTCTCTGTTCAGAGCCCTTCTCAGTATGCCTCAGCCAGAGGGTCCCAGGATAAAATATGCATCTTCAGGCCTCTCTTAGGGGTCCTGGCTCAGTCATGAAGTCTGAGTTTTGGAAGCCTCCCCGCAACCCACCCTAGGTCTCAAAGAAACCAAGTTCTGAACCCACTGAGGATCCTAGGAGAGCAAGAATAAGGGCAGAAGACCTAAGATAAGCCCGGACGAAACACAGGATGCCATCAGAGCCAAAGTTATGGGGTCGTGGTATAGAGGGAAGGCTCAAGGATTAGGTGAGGGAATCCCCACTCTGGCACTGTGTGTCCATGGCCAAGTGACTTTACCTCTCTGAGCCTCAGTTTCAGCCAAAGGAGGATAATAGTCTGTTCAAGATAAATCATATAGGGACTTCCCCGATGGTCCGGTGGCTAAGACTCCACGCTCCCAATGCCGGGGGCCCGGGTTTGATCCCTGGTCGCAACTAAGATTTCGCATGAGGCAATGAAGATCCCACGTGCTGCAACTAAGACCCGGCGCAGCCAAATAAATAGATAAATATTTTAAAAACAAAAAGCTTTTAAAAAGATAATTCATATAAAGCACCCAGCACAATACCCAGTGTGCACTGGCAATGAATCCAGGAGTCTTCTTTCTTCCCTCTCCCAGATGCCTCGGACACCACACCCTGCTGCTTTGCCTACCTCTCCCGCCCGCTGCCCCGCGCCCACCTCCGGGAATATTTCTACACCAGCAGCAAGTGCTCCATGGCAGCAGTCGTGTGAGTCTCAGCCCTGTGGAACCCTCCAGGGGGTGAGGGAGGGACACCTTTTGCCCCAGGGCCAGTCCCCCGGCCATGAGCCCTCAGAGATGGTGCCCCATCCACTCCCACCCATCCTCCGGCTGCTCAAACAGCCATGGTTCCTCCCTCTCTAGCTTCAGGTCCCCCAGCTATTGTGGAAAAAGGCTAGACAAGGTGTTCCTGAAGGATCCTCCCCACTCTGATGGGCTAGGTTAGGTCTCTGATCTTTACGGATGTGACTGTTTCTTGAACCTGGTCTGCCATGCCCCTGGGTGGAGAAGATCGACTCAGTCATCTCTTTCCAGTTAAGAACCCCGCAGTCCCTCATATCCGACACCCAATCAAATCCACCTGCAACTTCAAAAGGAGCTAAAGAGAAGAGGTCAGAGGTCAAGACCCTAGTTACAGTCAAGCGTGTTAAAAAAAATGTTATTGATAAAGAAATAATGAAATGAGATTCTCCTTTAAATACGTAAGCTACCATATTTAGAAAAATAATAATCCTTGCTACCTAGGAAGTGCCTACTGTGTGTCAAATGTCTTACATGCATTATCTCTACATTTTATCATAACATCCCTGACAGGTATGCATAATTTTCTCCACGTTTCAGATAATGAAAGTGAGACCCAGAGAGGTTTGGTGACTTGCCCAAGGTTGTACAGTAAGTGAGGGAGGGATGGAGACTGTTTCTGGAGCCTCCTCTTTCTACTCTAGCAAGGTCATTAGTGATAGTGGCTTAAGAAGTTTAAGATGACAGAGGCTTAAAGAATGAAAATGGGGCAATCACGAAGTTTTCCATATAACGATGAAGTTTTTTAATCCAAAAATTTCTGTGACACTGGTAAAGTTACAGGTATTCAGATTTGGCCTTTGGTCCTGATGAATCTTTCGAAGTATAGCAATAATATTTAGCACTGCTGGGACTTCCCTGGCGGTCCAGTGGTTAAGACTCTGAGTGCGGGTTCCATCCCTGGTCAGGGAACTAAGATCCTACATGTCACGTGGCACAGCCAAAAGAAATGTAGCACTGCTAATTTTATCTCTGAAAACAAGTATTTTTCAAAAGGAAAAAAAATCCTTCTTTGAGCACCTATTATGGGCAGGCAGCGTGGAGTAAACCACCATCCCGGCCCTTCTGGGGCTCACAGTCTAAGACAGATGTAGCAATGACCAGGGCACCCTGCATAAGAAGTTACAAAAGGAAAGAGGGAACACACCGCGATTCAGGGCTTAGCTAAGAGAAGGGATTCAGGCGAAGTCTGCTGCAAAAAGTGCTGTTTGACTTGGGATTGTACTGAGAGACAGGGTGTATGAGGCAGAGGGGATGTCGCCAAGACTCTCCTCTGGTTTTTGTAGAGTCTCCGTATAGGAAAGCACTGAGGGCCTTGAGTGTCAGCACAATGAAGCAAAAGTGTGAAATGAGCTGGAACGGGGAAAGTCTAGAAAAGAGAGGTCCAGTGGAGAGGCTGCTGTTGTCCACATGAGTGGTACTGAGGCTGAACAGGACCTGAAGCGAAGGAGAGACGGGGTGAGGAAGCTTCTGAGGCGGAATCAGCAAGCCCTGGCAGGGGCTGTGAGGTCGGTAGCAAGGAAGAGAGAGGGGTTGAGTGTGATGCTGAAGTTTCAACCCAGACCTGGAGAAGGGTGAAGGTGGAGCCCCCTGAAGTCCTGAGGAAGAGCTGTTTAAAAAGGAAAGGACCGAGGTGCCAGCACAACAACTCTATGGAAAGTCCAGCAGGGAATGTACGATGAAGGGTTTGTAGCCGAGGAAAGGGTGCTGGGGCCGGAGATGTGACATTTTTTTATAGGAGGAAGGGGTCTCCCGATGTCACAGTGGCAGGAATACAGCAGTCTTGGCTGTTCCGGCTAGTCTGTCTTGATTAAAATCCCAGCTCTGCCAGTTAGTAGCTGCATGAGCTTGGGCCCGTCACTTAACCTCTCTGAGCCTCAATTTCTTCATCGGCAAAGTGCAGTAAAATAGAGGTATTTCCCTCACTGGGTCAAAGTGAGGATAATAAAAAGAAAGATAAAATTAGAATATTTCCTGGCACACAGTTAGGTGCCTGATAAGTTGTTAACTTATATCATCATCCTTCTCCCCCTCTAAATGTATTATTATATACATAGAAGTGACAAGTGAAACTTGAGGAGTGAATGCAAAACATTCAGTCACTAACTCATTCAATAAATATCCATTAAGCACCTACGGTGTGCCAGACCCAGGGCCAGAGACTTGAGGAAGCGCACAGGAGAGAAGGGCAGCCACGTTGAGCACACCTGCTCTCAAGGGGCAGGGGAAGGCGGAGGGAAGTCAGGCCAGGAGAGGCTCCCCACAGAGCGGGCAGGGAGAGAAGGCTTGGCAACGGGGGCTGCTAGCCAGTATCACATTCAGCAGGGAGCAGCAGCAGGAAGCCTGGGCAACCCTCCCCCCAGATGTCGGTTTCCTGGCCTTTTGACTTCCTGGCCTCAGGCCAAGGGGGCTGAGGAAAGAGGACAGTGAGTCTGCAGGATCTCCTGTATGACACCTGGCTTGCCGAGGGCAGGGTCTGCATCGGAAGCTCCCTCACCACCCCAAACAAGAAGACAAATACTAGGAGGCACCAGAGCCCAGTACACCCCTTCTGCTCCCTTTCTCTTCTCTGCACACCAGGCAGGGGAGAAAGAGAGGTGGTCAGGTGGCTCTGAGTGAGGCTCAGAGAAGGGGAAGCAGCTTCCCTGAGAAAAAAAGCTCTCCGTGATAGAGCACGAAAAGGGGCCAAGAAATTCTCATTCTCATCAGATAACCTAAGCCTTCACTTTGTCTGGAAACATCTCAAAAAGGTGCAGGAAAGCATCCTGAAGGAGAAGCCAAAACGAGAATGGTCCACATAGGCAGGGCTAGCTTCACAGTAACACGTTAATGGGTAGCACTGCTGGCCAGGCCCAGGGTGTCCCTCAGAGAGAACCAGTCTCCCAGCAAACAGGTAAGGCAGGCAGCTGGACGTAGCCCATGATCCCCGGCCTGTGAGCCTTCCAACTTACACCATCAACACCTGTAGAGATAAGGCCTCCCGCCCTCACCGGCCTCCACATTCTGGCCGGTTAACTGGTAGAAGTGCTTTGACATCTGCCAGTATCGCAGGGTCCTCAACCTCTCCGAGCCACGGTGTCCAGTACCGGGACCTTTGGGCTCATGTTGCTCTGATCCACCCTAAGGCAGAGGTCCCGCAGCACCCCAATAACAACACACGCATGGTATTTTTCAAAACTAATTTATATATACTATCTCATCTGAGCTTCACAACAATTGTGCTAACTAGGAATTGTTTCTGTCCACATTTTAGAGGTAAACGTATAGACTCAGAGGCGCTAAGTGATGTGCCCAAGGTGATCTAACTAGTAAGTGGTGAAATCAAGACTCAAGTTCATGTCCTTCTTCTGTTCACCCAGGCACACACAGATGGGTTCCTCTGTCGAGTGTCTATGTGTGCCAGGCACTGTGTTATCTAAGGCCAGATCACACATTTGCTTCACCACCTCATCTCCCACTTACTCAGCCATGACTCAGTTCCTGGAAGACACCTCTTTTTCTCTGCATCTTCAGCACCCAGCACAGGGTCTGAAACAGGAAGTGCTGAGAAGTGGTTGACCAGCTCAAGCCTGGGCTCCTAGGGCCCCGTATCCCCTTAGATCTCCAGGCTGCATGTGTTTTTGCGGCTTGGGGGGCGGGGGGTTAAAATGCACACAGGACTGCTTCTAGCTTGGAGCCCTTTGACCCAACAGAAGAGAAAATGTTCTTTCCTTGAACGCCACCAATACAATCATATGGAGCTCCGAAACTAACCCACCCAGTATCATTTCCCCGCTGCCTCAATCCACCTCATCTCCAAAACTGGCGCTCCCAGCACTGACCAGGTCTCACCCTCTTCTCTTCCACAGTTTTATCACCAGAAAGAATCGCCAGGTGTGCGCCAACCCAGAGAAGAAATGGGTGAAGGAGTACATCAACGCTTTAGAGTTGAGCTAGGATAAAGGACGCCTTGAACCTGAACTTGTGCAAACTTTGCTTCTTGCTCTTGTCCTAACCAGCTTGGGAGGTTTCCCCCCAGTGCCCTCCTCCCACCCGCTCCTTGGAGGGCACAGATTCCACCACCCGCAGCAGCTGCTGTAAAAGCCTCCCAGGGCTCCTGGGGCTCTGCCTTGTGCACAGGAGGTCTCTAGGCTCCGAGCTTCAGAGCCCTCGCCCGGCCACCGCTCTGCAGCACCTCTGGAGGAGAAGGAGGGAGGGAGACTGGGCTCCTACTGTCATGCCCCATGACCAAAGCGCCCATCTCAGCCCCTCACTGGGAAGGGGTGACTGGCAAATGTAAGAAATCAGAGTTTCATTAAAATTCTCAATGCAATTACAAAGCAGGCTCCTGGTTTGACTTCCTGTCGGGAACCCCCCTTCCTCGTGAGCGTTAAGCACTGGATCCAGGGCTGGTCACATCTGGTGTCCATCCTGGATTTGGGGGTTGTGGCCCTATGCAGTGAGCAGGCCCCGGGGGCACAGGCTCTCTGAAAAGGGGCCTGGGCAGGACAGAGCAGGTAAAGGGACCAGAAGCTCATCCACTCTGAAGGGAGACAACAGTCACTACCTCCCAGCCCCGAGGCCCCGAGAGTTTCTCTCACTTCCCGCCACACACCTCCCTGCTTCCTCAGACCATGGTCGGCCCTTCTGCCTACTCTGCTGGCTTCCACCCTAGCCCACCCTACCCCTTACCGGCAGTGGGTTTCTTTGACACACCACTCGTGCCCCTGGAATGGGATTTCATGGCACTCCCAAAACACCTCAGTTCTTTCAAATAAAGAGAAGGAGGGATTTTGTTGTTTTCTACCACGGCACCAGCATTTTTCAGGTGGGAGTATTCCAACTTTCCCATCGATGTGTTCCTTCCCGTGAACCTGTCTTGGCAAATATATCCACATAATTAGAGCTGGCGTTAGCTGCGCTATCACTCTGTGCCAGGCATTGTCAGCTCCCTACATCCACCATCCTTCATCTTCATAACCCTTTGGGGCAGGGAGTATTATTAACCCTGTTTACAGTGGGGGAAAACCCTTGGTAAGAGATGGAAATAACTTGCCCAAAGCCCCAAAGCAAAACAAAAACAAAAAACAAACAAACAAACCAAAAAAACAGGGGAGGTGGGGTGGAAGGTGGTACAATTAACATTTAGACGCACCAGGTCCAAAGTCCAATGCCAAAGCTGCTGCTTTTTTTTTTCCATCTTTAATCTGCAAAATTTCAAACCTAGTGAAATTTGCAAGAATACACCCATATACCCTTCATCTAGATTCAAATATTAACATTTAACCACATTTGCTTTATCTACGTGCATGTATGTGTGTGTGTATATACACACACACATATATTATACAGATGGTTGGTATGTACATTTTTTTCTGAAATGAAAGTTGCAGATGTGATATCACTTCCCCCCAACAGTTTTAGTGTGTATCTCCTCATAACAAGGACATTCTGCGTAGCCACAGAATGAGTAGCATTTAACACTGACACGATATTATTTTCTAACATAGAGTCCATGATCAAATCCCCACAATTGTCCCAATTATGTCCTCTAGAGCTATTTTTTAAAATCCAGGCTCCAATGACAGGCACATATTGAATTTAGCTGTTGGGTCTTTTTAGTGTCCTTTAACAGACTTTCTTTATCCTTAAGATATATTGATATTTTCTTCAGGAGTTCAGATGGGATTTTTGTAGAATATTTCCTAAGGTGGGTTTGCCTATTGTTTCCTCATACTTAGATTCAGGATGAACATTCTCGGCAGGAAAACCACATGGTGACGCTGTCTTTCTCAGTGCAGCACATCAGTTTATTGCAAGCGATGGTCCAGTCAGAGGACTTGGTGGCCTGTGTTTTCTCACTACAGCGAGCTGCCTGCTGTGTGCCAGGCACTATGCTAGGTGTCGAGGTTGCAGTGTAGCAATCACTGCAAGCAATGAAAGGAATTCTGTGTAGTACAAATGACATGAAACCTTCGACAGAAGCAGTGGCTCAGCAAGCACGAGGACTCTACGACAGTCAGCTGTTGGTGGCAATGGAAGCTGATGTACAGCTGATAGACTCTGGGATAAAATCTGTAAAGGGATGGCATTTCTACTTTTCAGTGTCAATATATGTGACTATCCACATTTGCATTTTTTTATTATTGCTGTTCTTATATATTTTAGTAATTCCAGAGTTTCCTTTATTTTTATTTTTTTTAGTTTTGGCAGTGCCTCACAGCATGTGGGCGGCATGTGGGATCTTAGCTCCCCAACCAGGGATTGAACCCAGGCCCCCTTCAGTGGAAGTGCTGAGTCTTAACCACTGGATCGCCAAGGAAATCCCCACATATTTTTTAAAACTCAGATTTTTTTTTTCTAAAATGAAATAAAATAAATGTGCTCAGTGATCAAAAGGAAAAAAAAGAGTTCCACCTCTTGCTGCCAAGGAGGGAGGCGTGTATATGAACAGGGCTTTCCCATTTTTTTTGCCATTTTCCTGATGACTAATCCTAAGGACAATCCCTGCTCCTAACATGGGCTACGTGAGCTTGAAGTTCACTAAACGCTTCGACTTTCCTTTTGAATTTATGCCTCACCACTGCCCCTCTACCTAGCCAGACAAGCATGGCTTTCCCACTTTTCAGATAAGGTAAGTGAAGCTCCCAGAGAGAGAGGGACTAGCTCAATCCACAGGCAAGTAGATGCCAAGTCTGGGACTCCAGAATGGAACCGGAGTGTTCTATTTACCTAGGCGATCTGGTTGCCCAGCACTTGGAGGCTTCCACCTCCAGAAGCCCAGACACCTCACTAGTCCCCCTTGTGCCACAGAGGACAGGTCTCCCTGAGCTGTGACCCTGCTCCCACAAGGGAGTAGTCCCTGTAGTCCCCTCCCCAACCCAGGTGCTCTCTGGTTCCCCCAGGAGAAGAGGATGGACTACGAAAAATCAGTCAACATCTCTGACATCAACAGGTCAATGTTCAAGTGCCCATGGCTGGAATATCCAGAAAGGACCAAAGGTGAGGCTGAAATGGACAGGAGTGGAGTCAGGGATAGGGACCTGAAAAGGAAAGCTCCCAGGCAGGGGTCTGGGTGATGTCAGCAGATCCGTGGGAAGAGGCAGGGCAGACCCTTGGATACTTTCAAGGCTCCCCACAGCCCTCAAGGTAAGTCTCCAGCGCCCTCTAAGATGGGATGTCTTTGTGTCTCCCCAGCTTCTGCCCCCTCATCTGCACCCCATGCTTACGACTCCAAGGTTTGCAGGTATTCCTCGTGCCCACTGCTCTTCCCCCTCATCTGTCTGGCTACCTCCTACTTGCTCTGAAGACTTGACTTGTGTATAATCTCCTCTGGGAAACCCTCCCTGCTCCTCCCAGCCAGGTTAGGGACCCCTCATCTGGACCACATGTGCCTTTATCCATCTTCACATTTGTTTCCCTCTGTTAATCACCAGTAAACAGTTCTGTCTCACCAGCTAGACCAGTGGTTCCCAAAGTATGTTCCCAGGACCAGCAGCATCAGTATCTTGTTAGAAAAGCAAATTCTCAGACCACACCCCAGACTTACTGAATCAACACTCTGGGGATGAATCTTCATCTGGGGATAGGGAAATCTGTGTTTTAACAAGCTCTCCAGTTCTTTCTAATGCACACTCAAGTTTGAGAACCACTGAATGAGACCAGTGGTTTTCACCATTAGCTGCACATTAGAATCCTCAGGGGAGCTTTCTAAAATGCCTGGGCCCCTTCCTCAGAGAATCTGATTCAGTTAGTCTGATGTAGGACTCAGGCATGTTAAAAATTCCCTCAAATAATTCTAATACCCAGCCAGGGTTGAGAACCACTCTGCTAGACCAGTGTTTCTCCAATTTCAACGTGCATAGGAATCCTGCTCAAATGAAGATCCTGACTCAGTAGGTCTGGGGTGGAGCCTGGGGCTCTGCATTTCTGAGAAGCTCCCAGGCTATGGCAATCTTACTGTTCCACAGACCAAGATACCAGGAAAGTATGAGTCCCTGAACAACAGGAATTATGCCTTATTTACCTCCCAGTGCCTGATACAGCGTTCATTAAATGCTAATGCTAAATAAATGAAAGACTGGAAGGATGACTCTTCAATCCACCCTTGTCATTGTCATCCCATTTGTACCATAGAACTCAGAAGAGCCACAGCTCCTGTTCTCCTGCCCTTGTCCTGCCACCAGGTAAGACCCCTAACTTCTGCCACCCTGGGAGCTTTGTTGAAGTAGGAGGGGCAGGAGGCTATCCTTTCCCATTAAGGCTAGTTCATAGAACCCTGACACTCACCCCTGGGGCTGCTACTAACTATGTGTGACCTTGGACAAGTCACTTTCCCTCCCTGAGCCTCAGGAGTATCCTCTGTCACAAGCCAACCCGTTCCCATCTCCCTTTATCAAGTTGCTATGAGACAATATCTGTAAGGCTTAGGCTATGCAGGCAGGGCTTAATAATGAGTCATTTTTATTAACACAGGGATCTTCCTCATTAGAGTTGCCAGATAAAATGGGATGCCTGATTAAATCTAAATTTCAGCTAAACAATGAATATTTTTTAGTATGAATATGTCCTAAATATTGCCTTCATTACCTGGAATCAAAATTCAACAGGACATCCCGTTTTTTATTTGCTTGGCTTTTACTAAATCTGACAACCCTACTCAGACTGAGTCAATGCCCCATTTTCTGAAGTCACGACAATCACCTGAGAACTCTTACGATGATCTTCTCAGTCACCACACTGGGAACCACTGGCTGAAGCCCCTCTTCCTTGTTGCTCAGAGATCTGTTGTAGAGACAGGAAGGCTTGAGAAGAGACAGGAATGAATCCTAGCCAAACCTTCCGAGAAAGCCCCTGACCCACCCAAAACCCCCCACTGCAACCAGAGCTACAGTTTCACAATTGTGTAAGAGATAGATTATTTGAAGAAATCCTGCTTTTCCAACCAAACTATTAAGTTCCGTGAGGGCAGGGCTGATAACTGTATCCCCAGCACCTAGTGCTTGGCACATGGTAAGTGCTCACTAAGTATCTGTTGAATGCCTGAATGAAGGAGCTGTAGCCTGAATTTCCCCCCCCCGCTTTACTTCACATCTCCCTCGCCCCCTGCCTTTTCATCTCCTTGCCCAAAGCTTTTTCAAAGTACTCTGAGATGCTCAACTAACCAAACTGTGTACAGTTGTCCCTCAGTATCAGCAGGGGATTGGTTCCAGGACTCCTGCGGATACCAAAATCCATGGATATTCAAGTCTCTTGTATAACGTGGTGTGGTATCTGCATGTAACCTACACACATCCTCCCTAGATTACTTATAATACCTATTACAATGTAAATGGTATGTAAAGAGTTGCTGGGTACGTGGCAAATTCAAGTTTTGTTTTTTGGAACTTCCTGGAATTTTTATTTTCCAAATACTTTTGATCTGTGGTTGGTTGAATCGGTGGATGTGGAACCTGCGGATACAGAGGGCCAACTGTACTCAGATCAATTTGCAGATCAGCAATGGCTTCACCATCTTTATGTCATTTGTTCTTCACAACCACCCTGGGAGGGGTACAGAACAAGGATTATTAGCTCCAATTTGCAGAGGAGAAGACTGAGATCTTGGTGGGGTGAAGTAACTTGCCCGAGTCACACAGTGGGTTAGGAGGTGGCTGTGACTTCAGCTCAGATGACAAGGCTGAAGGGCTGTTTCCCTCGTCTAGTCCCTTCTCACCCTGGCCCTTTTCCTGGCTGAGGAATGCCCCCTGTGACTGCTCTGCCACTCACACCCCCCAGATGCCAAAGGAAGAGTTTCCCCCAAGTCCGGAGTGCTGGAGGCAGCACCCAAGCAAGCCAAACTCCGTACCTTACTGCTACTCCAAGCAGCCTGAGATCTACACGCACTGGCACACCCTGTATAATCAGCAAAAGGAACGGGAGGCCCAGAAGATACTGTGGAAAATGAGAGATCACCCTAGGTGTGTTGGGCCCCTTCCTGTTCTCCACGCCCTCCACATCTTCTAGGAAAGGAAGGAAAGAGAAGAAAGGGTTGGAGTGGGGCTGGGCGTGGTGCAAGTCAGCCTCCAGATCCCAGAGGAGACCCTGGGGTAGAAGGAGGCTCATCTTTCTTCCTCTGGTCTCACCTCTGAGCTGGGCTGAGGACCAGAGGCAGAGAAGAGTTTGTGAAGTAAGGAGGGAGGGAACAAGAGGACCAGGGCTGCCTGTGCAATTTCTCACACAGGTACCTCACAGAGGGTACCCTCATCCCAAAACTCCATCTCCCAATGAGCAAGCTGATTATAAAACCTCAGATGGAATCCAAGCCCTCAGACCCTACTGGGGACCCGCTGAAGTGGCAAAGATTAAAGGTCAGGGACCACGGCTCGGGGGAGAATGGGGAGACTCTCTTTCTGTGGGTGCCCTTACCTGGGGCTCACACCATCCTTCTGCCCTCTGTCCCTGCCTGCTGTCTGCAAGATGGAGGGAGAGGAGGAAAGGGGATTGGATTGGATGAGCTCCTTCCAGTTTGAAAGTATAGTTGTAGCACTCTATTTATCCCTTTCTTCCCTTCCACTGGCTCCCTTTGATGGGCAGGAACTCACAGAAAGCCTGAAATCTCCCAGAGAGGATGAGCAGCTCTATGCAGCACAGGTGAGAAGTGGCAAGGGTGGAGGGGCACGGTTACAGGTAGGAGTTGGCTGAGCTGAGGAGTAGAAAGATGCTTGAGGTGGAGGGCAAGGGTAGAGTGATGTTCCAAGAATAAACTCCAGCTGTGTCCAGAGGATGGAAATTCCCGGTGGTGGTGTCCAAGGTCTCTTCCCTTTCCTCTAACCCTGTTCCTGCAGGCTCTGGGGTGCCTGGGCGTCAGAGACAAGTTTATCACGGAAGCACTATGGCAGGTGGTGAGTCTGGGGCTGCACAGAGATCAGGAGAGGAGGAAACAGAGCCTGAGGTGTGTAGAGCATTGGCACATGGGCACTGACAAGGCTCGCCAGGCTCAAGGACTATGGGTCAGATGCAGGGAGGAGAGAGCTGCCTTGTGTGGCATGTCCCCATCTCATGCCCTTGGCTTCTTTAAAGGGCAGCCTGATCTAAAAGGATGGGGAAGGGGGAATCTGAAGATCCCCTTTGTCTAACAGGCAAGATGAGCAACTAAAAAGCTAGGAGAAAACTGGGACTGAATTCATTCTCTCCCTTAACTGAGTCAATGCCTGTGCCTATATGCCAATTTATAATGGGGGGTTCTGTGTTCTTACACAGAATCTCATTTAAATCTTCCAATATTAGGAATAGGTAGTAGTAGCTGCATTTTTCTAACGAGAAAATGAAAGCTCTGAGAGGCCAAGTGACTGGCCCAAGGCCATGTGGCTACCAGATACCAGAAAGGGATGTGAACTAAAGTCTTACTCCCAAGTTGTGTTCCTTCCATCGTACCATCCTGCCTGTACCCTGTGTTTGAGCATAAACAGGTCACTCTCTAGGCCTCGGTTTCCTCATTTGTAAAATGAAAAGTTAAGCTGAGATGATCCTGAAAGCTCTGACATTCCACCACCTTATGGCATGTTCCCACCCACCGCCTCTTAAATCAGGCCCAAACTGGCCCAGAGAAAGTGAAGTATGAGGCCTGTCAAACCCTGGCCATCCTGGGTGAGTATGTCCTCTCCCTGGGTGGGGAGAAGGGGGGAGGTGAGGAAGGAAGCAGTGCAGCCACACTGCCCTTTGGGGAAGGACAGAAGGGAGTGGACTGTACACTCACTGCAACCTAGCCATTGGCAGGGTCTGGGAATTGTCTGATGTACTGTTGGGCAGAGAGAGGAAGGTGGGGTGAAAAGCAAGAAGAGATTGGAGGGAGGGAGAGAACGGGCTCTGGGAACGGCCGTCATGCTCAGCCACCTGCTCTAGTGTCTTGAGGGGACGGGCAACCCTGTGACCTAGTACTTGGAGCTTCTGTCTTGAAGGCACAGGGGTCAAATGGATTCTGGCAGAGAGGAGCAGCCCTGAGGCTCTGCCCTGACCTGAGGTCCTCCCCGTCCAGGTTGCCTGAATAAGCATGTGATCCAAGCTCTCATCAAGCAGCTGAAGGGGCAAAATGAGGGGCAAAGGATGGATACTCTGACAGCGCTACGGGTGGCTCTGAACTCCTGGGCTGCTGTCCCCAAAGACCAGGTGATTGGGAGGAGAGTCAGTCACTGGGGCGAGGTAAGACAAGGTAATTGATAGTGTTGGCAGGGGGTTAAGCCAGGGAGAAGGTAACGTAGCTCCTAGCTTTGATGGTGGAGGACGTTGTCCTTGTGGAGTCCCCTGTGGAACAGGTTCCCTGGACAGAGCATTGGCATAGCCACTTAACTGGTCATACAACCTCTGAAAAGCCAGCTTTCAGAGGTGTCATTTGTCCATCTCTAAAATGGATAGAGTAGTTATCTTATAGCATTGTTGAGAAGATTAAATGAGATAATATATGTAAAGCACCTAGTTCAATGCCTGTACTCTTTAAGTGATAATTCATCATCATTATTATCATCCTTAAAATAACCTATTAAAGGAAAACCTCTGCCAAAAGGGTACAGGGACCAAGAGAGTCTGCTGACACTACTCAAGACTTTTCCCCCTTAGGGTCCTCTTACTTTGACCCCATTGCTGCTCCACGTGAAACAGAATTCATCACTCATCCATTTACTCAACAAACATATATTAAACAGCTGTCGTGTGTGAGACACCATCCTAAGCCCTTGGGATATGTCAGCAAACCAAACAGGCAGAGATCCCGGCTTTCGTGGAGCTTACATTCTAGTGGGGGGGGACATGCAATAACCAAGAAATTTAACTATATAGTATGTTAGAGGTGACAAGTGCAATGGAAAAATTACGTAGCAAGGTGAGAGTGATCAGGAATGCTGAGTGGAGATGGGATGAGTTGCACTTTTAAACAGGGAGGACAAGGAAGGCCTCATTTGGAAGTTGTCATCTGAGCACAGACAAGAAGGCGAGGGGTAAGCCTTGCAGATATCTGAGAGAAGGCATCCCGGCAGAAGGACAAATCCAGGCAAAGGCCCCGAGGCAGGAGCACACTTGGCATGGTCAAGGAACAGCAAGGAGGCCATGTGAAGGAAGTGGAGTGGGAACAGAGAAACCAGGAGGAAATGAAGCTGGGTCAAAGATGTTAAAGGAGACTAGACCATATGTGGGCTTCTGGATGACTTTTAAGTACTTGAGCTTTTACTCTGAGTGGAATAGGTATTTGAGCAAAGCAGTAACATAATCTAACTTATGTTTCAAAAGGTTCACTCTTACTGCTATGCTGAAAAAAGATGGGCAGGGATGGGAGGCAAAAGTGGGAGCAGAGAGACCCGTTAGGGGCTGCTGAAGCAATCCTGGTAAGACACGATGGTGGCTTGGACCACGGTGGTTGCAGTGTGGTTGGTAAGAAGTTATTCAATTCTGGATACATTTTTAAAGCAAAACTCTGACAGGTTAAATGTGAGTTATAAAAGACAGTGAGGGGCACTTCCCTGGTGGCGCAGTGGTTGAGAATCCGCCTGCCAATGCAGGGGACACGGGTTCAAGCCCTGGTCCGGGAAGATCCCACGTGCCGTGGAGCAACTAAGTCCGTGCACCACAACTACTGAGCCTGCACTCTACAGCCTGCGAGCCACAACTACTGAAGGCTGCGTGCCACAGCTACTGAAGCCCATGCACCTAGAGCCCATGCTCCACAACAAGAGAAGCCACGACAATAAGAAGCCTGCACACCACAACGAAGAGTAGCCCCTGCTCACCTCAACTAGAGAAAGTCCGCGTGCAGCAACAATGACCCAACACAGCCAAAAATTTTAAAAATTAAAATTAAAAAAAGACAGTGAGGAAACAAGGATGAGGTCAAGGTTTTTGGCCTCGAAACTGAAAGGATGGAGTTGTTACCAACTAACATGGAGAAAGCTGCAGGTGGAACAGGCTTGGACGTACTATAATATCAAAAGCCCAATTTTGGACAAGTTATGTTTCAGATGTCTACCGGACCTCCAAGGGAGACAGCAAGTAAACAGTTAGATATACAGCTAGAGGAAGAAATCTATGAGTTGTCAGCATATAAGGAGCATTTAATGTCATTCACCTAGATGAGATCACTAAGAACCAAGAGTCAAGCCTTGGGGCACCCCAATGTTAAGCGGTCAGAGACAAGAGGAAGAATCAGTAAATACTGAGAAGTGGCCAATAGGTAGGAAGACAGACAAGAGTGCAGCATTCTGAAAATCAAGTGAAGAACATATATCAAGGAAAGGAGATAAATCAACCATATCAAATAATACAAGGACTGAGAATCGATCCAATGGATTTAACAATGTGGGAATCATTGATTTTCTTAACAAGAACCATTGTGGGGACTTCTCTGGTGGTCCAGTGGCTAAGACTCCACACTCCCAATGCAGGGGGCCCGGGTTCAATCCCTCGTCAGGGAACTAGATCCCACATGCTGTAACTCAAGATCCCGCGTGCTGCAACTGAAGATCCTGCATGCTGCAACTGAAGATTCCACATGCCACAACTAAAGATCCCACATGCCGCAACTAAGATCCCACAAACCGCAACTAAAAAGATTCCACATGCCACAGTGAAGATCCCGCATGCCACAACTAAGACCCGGTGCAGCCAAATAAATAAATAAATATTTTTTAAAAAGAACCATTCTGGTGGGAAGGTGGGAGTGAAGGCCTGAATAGGGTGGGTTTAAGAGAGGATGGGAGGAAAGAAGTTAGAGTTGGCAAGCATGGACAACTTTCCAAGTTTTGCTGAAAAGAGTTGTAGTCAGCAGCAGGGGTAAATACCAGAAAAAGGAAAAATAACAGCATGCTTCAATGCTGAGGTGTAATGACCCAGTCATTAGGAAAATCATCATTTTGAAGAGGGTGGGAAGAATTGTGCAGCAATGTTCTTGAGCAGATGAGAAGGGATGAGCTTGAACACATGAGTAGAGAGACTGACTTTAGATAGATGGTCATGGTCCATTGTAACACGTGGAAAGGAAGAACATATGGGTGCAGGTGTTGAAAGTTGGATAGAAGTGGTGGTAAGTGTCTCTGGAACTTCTTTTCTAGTTGCTTTTATTTGCTCAGTAAAGTAGGAAGCAAGGTCATCAACTTAAGAGAATAGAGGAAGAAGTATTAGAGATTCCAGAGGGAAGAGAATGAATTAGAACGGTGGGAAAGAGAATTGCCCAGGGAAAAGCAGTCTAATCACTAGGCAGCATTAAGGATCTACACAAGGTCTGTGTTCATACATTTCAAGTGAGATTAGTCATCATAACTTTGTTTCCCGCCAGGAAGTGCAGGCACAGCGTTGGTGGAGAGCTGAGTACAATGAAGCAAGAGGGGGTAAAGGAGTTGAGTGAGCAGGACCGTGGAACTGAAGCTGGGTAAAGAGGGAAGAAAGTGAGGAGCAGTGACAAGGTGATCAGTGAATCGTTAGGCTTTGTGGAGTCCAACAGTTGTTGACATCAGAGGAGAACCAGAAAGATGGGGGGGAGGGGTCATAGAGAAGTTGCAGTAATGGGTAATGATAAAGTCTCTCTGTGGAATTAGGAATTAAGACGGCAGAAGTGTTAGAGAGTAACATTGATCCATCCACAAGAAAAGTCATAGAGAAATGAAAGGATGCGGCATAGGGGCAAGTAGATGACAGCAAAAATAAGGGAAGTGGGTAAAATAATCTCATGACGTGAGATTCACCTTAAGGAGGAGGGAGGATGGTCTGGAAGCAGTAATGAATTGCCTTCCTGACAAAGCCTGGCCGAAGACATAGTCCCACCACCCGTGTCCCTCATCTCCCTCTCAGAGGACTCAGATCGAGGATGGAGAGAAGCTGGTGCCTGTGCTGCAGATGCTGATAAAGAAGTCAGGGAACAAGGCAGCAGTGGAGGCGGCCCTGTGCTTGGGGTTCCTGAGGCCCTGTAGCAGCACAGCCCGAGAGTACCTGCTGCAGTGCCTGCACCAAGGGCCGAAGACCCAGCAGATGCAGGTGTGAGGGGCAGGAGGACGAGCTCCCTGGGGAGCACTGGGGAACCGCTGCTGACTGGTGGGGTCTGGACCCTGTCATCCTCATCCCAGAGAAAAGAAGCTCCCGCAAGGAGCACCACAGGGTCTCTGTGTGTTTTGTCAGTATGTATACATATGAGTACAGGGTTGCATGGACGCTAAATGTACACATGTCCGTGTACATTCGATGTGTATGGGTGTTCATGCACGTATGTACATGTGTGTGCACATGAACTTACGCTCTCACTCACGAGGCCAAGAGGGAGGAGAAAGGACCCCACCTATTCCCTACAAGTTCTAGCCCTCGAGCCTGTTTGGCCATCCAGATGCCTCTTGGCCTGGTATACCCCAGCCCGCCCTGCCCACCTCCACAGGCACTCAGTATGCTGGTCAAGATAATGGGTGTGCACTCAGCCACGGTCATCAGGACCATCCTAGACCAGCTGTGCTATTCCAGTGTCCTTGAGGTAAGCTCTAGGGCTGCCTAGTACCCTGCCTTCTCCAGGACTAGGACAGGGAGTCTATCCTTCATGCCTTCCCCACCCCTGCCCTCAGCACCGTTTTGAAGCCAGCCAGATGCTCAAGACCATTGGGCTGGAACAGATCCAGGCACAGGGCCTGGAAGGACTCACGTTTGACCTGCTCAGGAGGAAGACGTATAATGAACCCTTCTTCGTAAGTGAGACCAAAACTCCCAAGTCCAGGCAGCTCATACCTGTCTCTCTACCTTTCTCTAAAGACCCCCCTGGCTTGGTTCTCACCACGCTGCCCCCCAAAGCATCACATTCACCCTAATGCAGCCCCTGTTTTCAAGCCACCTTGCCTTCATGCGGGCCGTTCTCTCAGCTTAAAATGCCCTGAGTCACCTCTCCCTCCTCCGCAAGGTGGAAAACTGCCGCATGCTTTCAGTCCCACTGGTAAGTAACTCATTTCTCCTTCTGCCTATTAAAATACGATTGTCCCTTTCAAGCCAGTCCAAACAACACCTCCTATGGGAAGCTTTCCCAGACCACCAACAACAGAATCACCCTGCCTTCCTCTGTGCTCCCTTGCTTTTATCTTTGTTATATATTGCTACAAAACCAGCCACAGAACTGCTGAAGACATTTTTCTAAACTGTGAATCAGATTGCGGCTCACCTCTGCATAGAACTTCTCAAATGCCCCCCAAGCCCTCAGAAGGGCTTACACTGCCCTTCACCACCCAAGTCCTGCCTACCTCTCTAGCCCCACTACACTCCCGCTCAGAGCCACACACCAGCTGTGCCTAGGAACACCCCGTCCTGATTTATACCTATGGTCCCAGTGTAATTACTCAGAGTGCTCCACTCTGAAGAGTCCATTTGGTCACCTAGCTAAACTGAACTGTTTTCTGCTCCCTAACCTCTCTGTGCTCTCTCTTGCCTCCAGGCTTCTGTACATGCTCTCTCTGTTGCCCGGGAAATCTGCCCCCAGCCCTCTACCTGGTTAACTCATGTTCCATGTTCAGGTTTCAGCTGAGGCATCACTTCCTCCAGGAAGTCTTCCTGGTACCCAGACTGAGCTAGGAGACCCTCCTATTGCCCCTACACTTAGTTCAGGAGTGTGACTGACTGTTCCACTTGTCTGCTTTCCCCACCAGAGCATGAGCTCCTCGAGGCAAGGATCATATATGTAGCACAAAGTAAACATTCAATAAGGTTTGAGAAGCACTTAAGGGTACACCCCTGAATCCTTGTCTCACCTTAATCCCTCTTCAGGCTATGAGGCAGGCTGTTGCTGAAACTGTGGAAGAGCTCAAGATGAAGCCCACAATGATGAACTTGGTGGAGGCGTGAGTGGCTTGGGCTGGGAACTGCCAGGGCCAAATCCTAGGCTGTGAGAAGGGGACAGAGGGTCAGAGAGAGCTGAGAACCTACGGCCCATTCTCAGCTCGCACTTGCCTGTGCCCCTGGCCAAGTCACTCTTTGACCTCTGGGCTTTTCTTCATCTGTAAAAAGGGGCTGATAATACCTACCACTCAGGGTTGCTATAAAGCTCCGATTAAGATGAGGACATGAAAGGGACTTGTAAAAGGTAATGTTCTGGACAGATGTGAGTCCTGATCATCATTTAGTGCCCCCTGGAAAATTGTAGTACCTACCTTTCCCCTCCCAGCCCCTTTCCTCACCCAAGAAATAAGAAGGGGAAGTTAATAAAATTAACATCACACATCAGCTTTATGCCTGACTCACTCTGGACTGTAAGAAGCAGCCAGCCTTCCTGCCCTCCCCTTAACTGGACCACAACACACTCACTCCCTTCTCCAGGCAACTGATGAGCTCAAATGCCACTGCACGCCAGGAAGCAGTCATCTCTTTGGTAAGGCCAGCTCTGCTACTCTGACCAGATGTTTTGATGGCAGGGGGAGCAGGCAGTCCAGCAGTTACTGAAGGGAAGAAAGGGCTGTAAAGTTTGGGGAGGTTGTTTGCTTGCTTTTTTATTTTAGAATTCCAGCCCTATCAGGAGTTCAGGAAAAGATTTTCTTCAGGATTGGAGGTGGGTGGGATAAGGGACAGGAGAAGGGTGTGAGGGGCATTGCTTAGATATTACATGTAGAAACTATCTTGACTCTTCTGGTGAAAAAATTGTACTGGAACCCAATGAAGTGGCCCCAAAAGGCAAGGAAAGTGCTACCTCTGCTGCGAAGCCATATCTCCTCTCCAGGCACAGGGTCATTACAAGGGCACTAGAATGGAAGAGTGTAGACAGGGCATCTTCCTGGGGCCGGCTATTTAGGCGCCCTCATCCTGCCTCTGCCAGGGTGTCCTGGGGATCCGCAGCCCACAAGTCTTCCACCTGGTCCTAGACATGCTGGATGTGGAAAAGAGCCCGTCTGTGAAAAAGAGCGTAAGGCATCCCCGCCCACCTCTTCTCAACCCTTCCTCCAAGCCTCTCCCACCTATCCTCACGCCACGTGCTCTTTGTCAGAGGGGAGGAGAGGGGAATACGCCCGTAGACACTGTCCCCTTGACCTCATTCCCTGGGACCAGAAGGGCCTGTAGACAGAGCTCCCCCTCCCCTCCCAGCACTGGCCTGAAGTGAGCCAGCCACAGGGCCTTTGTTTCAATGCAGCTACAAGAAACATTAATTCTTTTGGCCTCGACTGATCCCTGGATCCAAAACAAGCTGAAGAACAAGGTTCTCTTTATACATGAAGTGCCTAAGACCAGCATGAACGTAGAGTTCACGAGGTTCCGGAAAGAGCCTGAGAAACCAGAAGAGTTAAATATCCAAGACGTTCAACTTGCACAGCTGAACCCCTTGTTTCTTACAAAGTCCAGTGCCATGTCAGACCAACAGAAGAAGTTAAATGCCCAGAAAGGGTCTGGTACCTCTGCCTTTCCATCCTGTTTCTCTAAACCACAAAAACACAAGTCACAGGCCACAGGGTCCTGGACACGAGGGATCAGGAAACAGCTCCAGATCCTTGCTGAGACCTCCAATTAGGTCAGTTCTTTTGGCTGAGTTCCCACTCTCTCTTTAAGGATGCTTCTCAGGCTCCCCTGAGAAAATAATCTATACTTATCTTCCAAGAATAAATGAGCATCACTCCACCTACCACTACTGTTCCCTTCCTCATGGGCTGCACTGAAACATAGGTCACCGCACTCCTGGCTGGTCACTCCCCTACTCAGCCACATGTCCTTTCCACGAGACAAGGCTGCTCTGGACAGCCAGCCTGCCTTCCTAAATCAAGTCCTTGTCTATGCCCAGAATTTGATGACAAAGCTAAAGCTGAGCCTCTGCCCAGAGGTGGCTGCTGAGGGGAAAATGGGAGAATATCCTGGAAAGCTTGGCTATTGGATCATTTCCTCTTACTAACTTGCCCCCCCCTTTCCTATCAGTGGTCAAGAGATAAATTAGGCTTAATCAAGACGAACCATCCTCTCTTCTGTCTCTTATCTTACACCTGCTTTCTACCTACCTCAGGGTCATTCCCTTTGACAGACTATTTACTCTCTAAGACTGCCTTAGATTCTCCCTTATTTTTACTGAAGGCTTCAGTTTCCCTTTGCCAATAGGACCAATCACACCAATCCCAAAAAGCTACATCCTCCATCAGAAAGGAAAAGCCCAGACTTCAGAGTCAGACAAATCTGAAATCAAATCCTAGGGTCCATTACTCACTTTATCTTTGACTTTGGACAAGTTATTGAACCTTTCTGTTTCCTCACCTACGATATGAACAGATCAATGCATACTACTTCTGAGGGCTCCTATGAAGATTAAACAATAATATAAAGCCTAATGGTGCCTGGCATTCCATAGTAGGCACTCAAATGTGGACTTCTTTTCTCTCCTTTCCTCTCTTCAGTGTTGCCATGTGAGCCCGTGACCACCAGAGATTTAAAAAGTCCTTTTACTTCCTCAGTCTTACTGAGGGGTCTAATGAGAGGTCACGTTCTTCCCATCGAGTAGGAAAGCCCAAAGTGACATAAATGTTCTCTTTTACTTCCCCACATTCCAGGTCCTAGAGTAGTCCAGTTATTCTGAATCCAGCATGGTATGTCAATGAGATTTATCTGCCCACCTGCCCTACCACTTCCAAATTCATGTTTTGCTTCACAGAGTTGTAAGTAAAAACCAAAAGAGTAGTTTCACTATTCTGGGGTATAAGCAACACTGCCTCTAATAGTGTGGCACAAAGACCAAAGATGGAAAAATGATTATTTTCTTTTGCCCACTCTGTAGGTTTGCACCGGTGAGCAACCTAACCCAAATTTCCCTGGGCCTTGATAGCCTGTGGATACAAACAAGGCCTTATTAACTACATAATTCAGGCTCTCAACTCCTGCAAAGTCCTGCCCACAGATTTCCAACCCCTCCTCTTCCATACTTATGGGTCTCTCCAGGGGATGTCTCATTACTCAGCCAGATACCAGTCTCTGCTCAGTAGGACCTCAATAATAATTTCACCAGTCCTCACCAGAAGATTTAAGGCAGCACCAAGGGGACTTCCCTGGTGGTCCAGTGGACGTGGGTTCAATCCCTAGTCGGGAAACTAAGATCCCACATGCCACAGGGCAAATAAGCCTGAGTGCCACAACTACTGAGCTCACACGCCTCAACAAGAGAGCCCACGTGCCGCAAACTGCAGAGCCCACACGCTCTGGAGCCCGCGCACCACAACTAGAGAAGAGAAAACCCGCACGCCACAACTAGAGAGAAGCCCGCACACAACTAGGGAAGCATGCATGCAGCAACAAAAGATCCCACATGCCTCAACGAAGATCCCACATGCCACAACTAAGACCCGATGCAGCCAAAAAAAAAAAAAAAAAAGATAAAGAAAATAAATACAATAAATATTAAAAAAAAAAAGACAGCACGGAGCATAAAGGTCTGCATAGAGCACCGACCGTCTGGTATGCCACCAAGGTACCAGAGCCTTCCCAGTACCAGAGCTACCTATATCCAATATTCTTAGAAACACACTTAATCCAAGCTGTGGCCAACTTCTCTCAGAGGCCTGAAATGCCCACTCTTCTCAGCCATCAGGATATGTTGGGATGGATTTTTGGACACCATCCAAAATGTAAGTCCCCCTCTTACCTCTCCTCCCTTTCTAATGGGATCTCTGGATACTCCCACTGATGGCAAAAAAAAACTCTCTACCCTCTTCCTCTATACCCTCTACCTCTACACCTCTTCCTCAAACATTCTCCCCCATCTCTGTGCTATAACTGAAACCTTGCTCTTGAACTGGCTTCTTCCTGAAATGTCAGGTGTTGCTCATCCTCCTACATTCCTTCCAATGTCACAATGTCCTGTCATTGTTTCTCCAAGGGTCTTGGCTCTCAAACGAGCTATCCCACCCTCTGGCCCACTTCCCTATTTTCTCTCATTCATTGCCTGAATCTTAGTCTTGCTATCACCATCCCTATGGACAACCATCCAACACCTCAGTTCCTCAGTCCCTCAGCTCAACTACAAAGGCTTTTCCCTCTCTTTCACTTCAGCTACCTACTTCCATGGCCACACTTAGCCCTAGTCATCCCCAGGAATTTCTCCATCTACAAAATCGTGAACATCTACTTTCTGACCCAAACCTTCTATCTCTCCAGCTCTTTTTATCCCCACTACCAGGCCTCTGAATCTCATCAATAACACTAAGGTCTTGACTTCCCTACATTCTCCCTGTTAGCCCCCTCTTACTTTTTAAATTTCTACTCAGCTGGGACTCCATCCATCAACCACTATTCTCACTATTCTTATACTTCCACTATCATCTCTCTCTCTGACTAGTAAAATCCCCAACCCTGAATCAAATTGCCTCTGATCCTATAACCAGGTTGCTGATTATAGTGGAGAAAACTCACACATCCATAGACTGGTTCCCTCAAAATACTTGCTTCCTATCTTAACTGAGTTCTTATTGCTGTCTGGCAATTTTATGGGTTCCTAGTTACAATTTCAAGCCTTCTCTGCTCTCTTCACATTTCCTACAGGCTCTTCAAACTTTCTATCTTATTACTCCCCAACTCTCAGTAGGCCATTATAATTTCTCTTTGGGGGAAAAAAATTAAAAACATCAGATGAAATTACCTCAACTTCTTGCCACCTGTTGTAAGAATCCTTGTATACAGTAGTTGATAGCACAGGCTCTAAGGCCAGATACTCTGGTTAGTATCCTAGCTCTGTAACTTACTAGCGATGTGATCTTGGGTAAGTTGCTTAACCTTTCAGGGTCTCTGTTCCTCAGTGTCCCTTCTAAAAGCCCCTTTCCAGTAGCAATCAAAATCATTTACACTATTCACCTCTTCTCTGATTTTACATTCAAAAGGAATATTTTTCCCTATACCTCCTTGCCTCACAGCATTGTTATGAGAATTAAATGAGTTAACACATATGGATTGCTTATAATTGCCTGGCATACAGTAAGCTCCCAATAAATGTCAGTCATCTGTTACTACGATTATCAGCATCTGCACTAACCTTAGCTCCATTACAGTGCAAGAGGCACTCTCCTCTTCCGAGGCAAAATCCTCCACCAGTGTCTTGGGTGCCATTCCTTCAAGGAATTTGAATATCAATTTTCCTCATTTCCTTTCAAATAGTGTATAAACATGATCAATTCCCATCCATCTTAAAAATAACCTCCCACAAACCCATAACCCTTTCTAGATGCCTCCTCTCCTTAGCTCACCTCACCTCTAATCATCCTTCATAATCAAGATTCTTAAATAGTTGTCCACACTACCTGTCTCCATTTCTCTAATTTCTATTATTTATTACCCTACTTCAGTTTGGGTTCAGAATTCAATTCTCTACCAAAACTGCTTTTGCTAAGGCAGTAGTTCTCAAAAGGGACAATTCTGCCCCCTCCAAGGGACACTTGGCAATGTCGGGAGACATTTTTGGTTCTCACAATTGGGGGCTGCTACTGGTGTCTTGCGGTAGAGGGCAGGGATGTGGCTAAATATCCTATACATAGCACAGGGCAGCCCTCCACAACAAATAATTATCCAACCCAAAATGTGAGTAGCACCAAGGTTGAGAAATCTCATGCAAAGATAATTTATAACCTCCGTATTGCTACATACAATGAATGCTTTCTATCCTTTATGTGACTTGGCCAACTCGAGCACTTGACCCCATTAGTTTCTCCCTCCTTGTAGTCCACTCTTCCCTTGGGTTCCACTGACACCTCACTGGTATTCCCAGTCTGTTTCAGTATCCTCTTCTATTATTATTTTTTTTATTTTTGGCTGCACCAAGTGGTTTGTGGGATCTTAGTTCCCCAACCAGGGAGGAACCCAGGCCCTCAGCTGTGAAAGCAAGGAGTCCTAACCACTGGATCACCAGGGAATTTCCTATTATCTCTTAAATATTGGTACTTCTCAGGGTTTTGTCCTAGGCTCTTTTCTCTCTAGACTCCAAAACCATTAGAATCAATTGGGGCTTTTGTTTTTTAAATGTCCCAGGCCTCACAGATTCCATTGTTCTGGAGTGGAGCCCAGACATCTTCTGCATTTTAAAAAAGTTGCTAGCTAATTCTAGTATCCAGCTAAGATGGAAAACCACTACACTAGTCTCATTTTAATCATATCCACTCTCATCACTTTAATTACCATTTATATACTAATGGCTCAAATCTATAATAATAGAGTCTTTCATTTAGTCAATATTCATTGAGTACCTACCTAGGTACTGGGGTAGAACAGTGAACATCAGAAGAGGTTCCCTACTCTCCTGGAACTTACATTCTAATGGAGGAGAGAAATTAACCACAAAAAGATCGTTTCATATAGTGATAAGTACTGTGAGGACATCATTAAGAGATGATGTGTGTGTGACTGGAAGAAGTATTTTAGATACGAAGGTCAGCAAACACCTGGGAGGGAGGCTGGGATTTGACCCAACATTGTTATGAAAAGGAGTCAACCATGTGAATATGAGGAAAGAGAATCCTGCACAAAGCACACGCAAAGATACTAAAACAGAAGCACGTTTTGTACCATCAAGATTAGGACCAATGTGGTTAAGGTAAGGCTAGTATGGAAAAATATTCTCCTATGAGGTTGTGGAGACAAAGGCCAGATCATACAGGGCTTGGTAAGCCAAGGTAAGGAATTTATAGCCAACATACAATGGGAGGTCACTGAAAGGGTTTTAAAGAGGCATGACATATAGGTTGATTTACATCATTACCATATTGTTTAGCTGCTGTGTGAAGAATAGATTTTAGAGGGGCAAGATTGTGGGGGACCTATTAATGGGCTATTGCAGTTATCCAGAAAAGTGATGACTGTAGCTTGTACCAGGATTAGAACTAAGAATATAAAGATGGTTTCAGGATATATTTTGGAGGTAGAATTAAAAGGACCTGCAAGTATGGGATGAGTGAAAGAGAAATCAAATGTAAGTTCTAAGTTTTTTATCTGATCTGATTTGGGTAGATTAAGACTGAGATGAGGAAGACCAGGAAGAAAGAAACTGATTTGGAGATCAGAAGTTCTGTTCAGTCCCAGCGGAGTCACCAAAAAAAAAAAAGTTATGTTAAATACATCCTAGTGGAAAAGTCAAGTAGGCAGCTGGATATAATGCAGAGTTAAGGGAAGAAGACAGACTGGAGACATAAATTTGGTGTAGTCATCACCATATAAAACCCAGGATAAAAGTGAGTATAGGGGCTTTCCTGGTGGCGCAGTGGTTAAGAAGAATCCGCCTGCCGATACAGGGGACACAGGTTCGAGCCCTGGTCCAGAAAGATCCCACATGCCGCGGAGCAACGAAGCCCGTGCGCCACAACTACTGAAGCCCATGCAGCACAACTACTGAAGCCTGCGTGAGCCTGTGCTCTGCAACAAGAGAAGCCACCGCAATGAGAAGCCCATGCACTACAACGAAGCTTAGCCCCCACTCACCGCCACTAGAGAAAGCCCGCACGCAGCAACGAAGACCCAACGCAGCCAAAAATAAATAAATAAATTTTTTTTTAACAAGTGCGTATAAATAGAAGAAAGGGGATCAGAACAAACTGAGAAACTTCTAACACGTAAAGGGCAAGTAAAGCTAGCAAAGGAGACAGAAGTCAGTAAGGAACATCAGTGGCACGTAATGTTCAGTGCTGCTGTTCTCTGGGCTGCAGATTTGCACACCCAGCTGCTGACTGAATGTCCCTACTTGGAAGGGACATTCACAAGTGCCCCAAATTCTACTTACCCACAACTGAATTAATTTCCCTCATCTTACTCCCAAACCTGTTTCCTTTTCCAGTGTTTCCTATTTCAATGAACAGCACATCTACCCAACTGCCCAGGCCAGAAAACTCTTTTCTCCCCACTACTTCTGACATCCAGCCAAATCCCATCAAATATACCCCTTCACTTCTCAAATCTATTATCTCCTCCTCATCCAGTCACTATCTGAGCTCAGACCTGTATCATCTCTCACCTGGTATACCATTCTGTCTCCAGTCCAGCCTCTCTACTAGGCAGCCATAATTATCTTTCAGTTGATGCCACTCAGGTCAGGCCATTCCCCTGCTTAAAATCTTTTAATGACTCCCCATGTGGAGGCAGGGGGAAAATGAAATGCAAGGACCTTATCGTAGAGCTGGCTTACCTCTCCAGTCTTATCTTTTGCATGCCCATTCTTAAACTTCTTCCTCCAATCACAGTGCACTACATACAATTCTCAAGGGCACAGCCTGTTCCTCACTCTTTTAACTCCTGATTTATTAATATTTGTTCATGTCAGTTTTCTGCTGGGAACACCAATTCCTCACCCCAGCCTCTTTACTTAGCCAATTCCTACTCTTCCCTCAAGGCTCACCAAGCTTTCCCAATCCCCCATGACTGGATTAAGTATCCTTCCAACCAGCCCTCAAAGCACCTTGTATTATTCTTACCAGAGCACTTATCAGACTATATACTCTCTGTTTGCTTGATGAGTAATATATCCAGCATCTGATGCAGTGCCTTACCCTTGGTAAGGGTAGGAAAAATAGTTTTTTAAAGAATATCAAATAACATATTATGTATATTGGTATCTTAACCCTGGTTTGTCAAACCCTTACTCTTCCTTCCTAGCCCTTGGACCCCCATATTCCCAGCGTCTAGAACACTGCCCTAAATAAATGGTTCTCAGCTGTAAACCTGGTTTTTATCAAAACCACCTGGTGATCTAAAGATAAATTAAGATTCCCAGCTCTACCTCCCCACATCCCACCAATTTCTGATCCAGTAGACCTGGGGTGAGGCCTAGGAATCTGGAAGTTTGACAACCTCCTCTGGTGGTTCTGACATGCAGTCATGCTTGGAAACTACTATTCTAAATGGAGTAGGAACTCAATAAATATGGTTGGAAGTAACATTTTAATTTCATGAAGTAGAATTCATTTCCTAATTCTTTAGAGTTCGAATCTGCTGTGACTGCATCCTGAGTGTGACAGAACAATACACTAATGTACAAAAGTCCACAAAACAAACATCCTTTATTGCAGTATTACAAAACACTTTCCATTTTGGCAATATTTTACAACGCACTTAGCTTCAAGGGTTGGGAAGGATAAGGCTGGAAGCTAAAGGGGGATATTTCGATGGACATTTCTAAAAGGAAAACTGTCCCAGCCCTCCCACCCAAATAAAAATCCAAATGTCACTTAATTTCACTACGCAAGAAGAGGCCACGAGGAAAGCAGCAGGCAAAACTCTGGCAATTTCACTATGGATCATGTCAGAGACAAAGGAACATTCAAAACAGTCATCAGTATGGTCGGTTGCGCTGCTCATTTCTGTAGTCGTTTCTAGGAATGAAAAATAAAGAGCCAGACTAAATTCTAATTTTCTACCAGGGGAAAGCATCAGACACTTCTTCAGGGTGCTGGTGACTGGCATCAGCTTGACAATTTCTATAAGAATGACACCATGCCTAATATATTTCTCTGCTCCTAGAAGGTGCTTACGAAATGTCTAATTTATCAGCTTTAAGACATACAAAGTTCCTAGAAGCCCTGCTATCACTAACTCTCTTAAAAATTTTTCCATCTAGAATAAGGACTCTAAACCACTGTGGTGTTTCAGGTCAGAGACTGCCATTCCAGAACTCTAAAAAGAAGAGTAGTATAGTGGAATAAGCAAGCAAACACTTTCATGTAAGAATTCTGGACCTGCCACTTACTATGCGATCTTGGAAAAGTTACTCAACATTTCTAACTCTGTAAAATGGCAAGTACATCTACCTCTGGGGTTGACAGAAGGACTAGAACTAAAGTATACAAAGACACTTTCACAGGATTTGCCACACAGTAAGAAGTGTTTAATAGATGATGATTACTAATAGCTAACAATTATACAGTGATTACCATGGCCCCACAGCATGGCATGGTTACCATGGCAACCGTTGTAACATAATCTAATGCAACTCCACGAAGGAGATATCATTAGCCCCATTTTACAGATGAGAATACTGACGCTCCAAAGGGTTAAGTAACTTGCTTATCAAGCAGCTAATAAGTGGTGGAGCCAGGATTTGAAAGAAGACAGTCTGTCTCCAAACTCTGTGCTCTTAACTACATGCTTTACTAATTCTTGCTACCCTATATTGTCTCTGGCACAGTAACTGAAGTTATTTTACATCACTGGTTATTCAACTTTTTTTGCCTCTACAGCTTTCACGTGCATAGCACACTCCCATCAGTACCACCAGTGATTTTCATCTGGAAAAGGTGTAACAGAATCTCCAGAGAAACAACTGCAAGGTAGCACATGTGATTTGCTAAAAAAAAAAGCACACTCCTATAAAAGCACACTCCTATAAAAGGTGTGCTCTCCCCTCACTTAGATTAAGAATGCCTGATTTACATACAGTTTCAAATCATCTCTCAATCTCAATTATCTTTAGCTATGAGAAAGAATACACACACATTTACCTACATTCATCCAAATATAAAGATCATGAATAAGAATTTCCAAAACAAATTTTAGGAATTGCTAAACAGGAAACTAAACGGATCTTCTCCAACCTAACTGAAAGAGTTGACAATGGGAAATTCAAGTTCTAAAAAACTGGACAGGAAGAAAATGTGATGAAAAGGGCTCAGACTCTAAAATCTAAGAGCAGTGAGGTACAAAGGTTAGTATGTACATTCTAATACTCACCTTCCTCCCATTTTGCCTCCATAGCCACCTCGGTCTCCTCCATAGCCGCCGCCACTCCTGTCTCCTCCGTAGCCTCCACTTCGGTCCCCAATGTAGCCACCACCACCACGGTCTCCTCCGTAGCCCCCCCCACTTCGCTCTCCTCCGTAGCCGCCGCCTCGGTCTCCTCCATAGCCACCACCACGGTCCCCCCTATAGCCACCTCCTCGGTCCCCCCCATAACCACTCCCACTTCTGTCCCCTCCGTAGCCACCGCTGCCACTTCTGTCTCCACCATAGCCCCCCCCACTTCGGTCTCCACCATAGCCGCCTCGGTCTCCACCTCTGCCCCCACGACCTCTGTAGCCCCTCTCTCCACCGTAGCCTCTTCCCCGGAAATCTGCAAGGCAGAAATGCAAACTAGTAAGGCCAGCAGAATAATGGAAAGTCTCCTTAATGCCAGTCAGAAGATTAATAGCATGCAGATGCTGTTAAAGGCTGACCCACCTCCTCCTAAGGGACGAGAGTCCTCTGGTCTGGGCTCATTGCACTGATTGCAAGAATTCCTTCGAGCAAAGTTCATATTTCCACATGACCTGAGAAAGGAGGAAAATAAAATGCTCAATAGTTTCCAATGGATTCAGAACCCCCTCCTGTACCTTCCAACCCCAATCCCAACTCTTACATCTACCAAAATAAATGGTATACTTACGGATTAGGGCAAACCCAGTCCCCACTTTTGGGGTCTCCACCTCTCCCCTGAAAGCCTCCACGGCCTCTATATCCTCCACGGCCTGGGGGAAGTAAGGAGTGGGGAGGAATCAGTGGCAGACATTAACAAAGCAGAGGAAAACCATCAGACGAAAGAACTAAGAGCAAGTGTTCATCAATAACTGGGCAGCACCCCCTCAAATTAACCCCTTATGGCAGGACTCCATGATTCTTTGATTTGGGGCTTTACTTATTTAGTCAATGCAGGAGATGTGGAAGAAGACCCCAAGGCACACATTTAAGTGCAAATAATGCACTAAAAAACTTCGAAGTCCACTTTCTATAATGCCCTCCTTAGTTTCAGAATCTCAGGGATAAAGGTTAAGTGAGAAGACATATTCCAAATTTAAGGAATTAGACACAATGGAAATGAAAGAGTTACAAGTAACTATCAACATATCAGGGAACTCCCAAACTGGTCAGATTAACTACCTAATTAGGTACCATTTAATCAACTACCTCCTAATGTCCAGGTGAATAACAAACTGCTTTATATAGCTTTCCAAAGAGATTTCTGGAACCTTCTTCCACCAATTTCTTAGCTATTACGACACCTTATTTACCTAATCTCCTATTCTGTACCTCACTTTTAAGATAGAAGGAAAAAGACCGATAGGGAGAGAGAAGTAGTAGCAAGTTCACACAACAGGGACAGAACATGGACTCAAATCCAAACCTTCTGTGTAATACCCAGGCCTGTGAGCAATAAGTATTTTACCTCGTCGCCCACCTCCACTTCCACCTCCTCTCATGAATTCAGGTCTTCTGGTGGCAAAAGACACTTTAATGATGTTGCCATGGAATTCTTTTCCTAAAAAAAAAAAAAAAGAAATGGTTTTGCAGAAATGTTATTCTACATCTCCACCTCTCAAAAATATAAAACTTACAAATTTTTAGTTTCAGAGGAATAACTGACATGTCCTCACAGAAATTCAAACACACTAGTGTTCCAAAGAGTCAAGGTAACTGTACTAGAACATGACACAATCTACTAAATACAGCAGATCTGTCACAAGGAGACAGTCATTTCTTACTAAGCAAAAAAAACAAAAAACAAAAAAAAAACAAAAAAAACAACCATCTAAAATTTTACATGAAAAAAGCCAAGTACAGAACAATGTATGTAGTATGCTACCATTTCTTTTTTTTAAAGGGAATGAGTGTGTATGTGCATGCATGTGCACACATATGCCTGTCTATACACTGCCTATTGTGCTTAACTCCAGTAGGTGAAAAGGTGGAAAGGAAACTCATTTTTTACTATATACTCTTGGTACCGTTTGAAATGTTTTCTACCTTAGACAAGTAGTATCTTTAAAAATAATGTGTGCAGGGCTTCCCGGGTGGCGCACTGGTTGAGAGTCCACCTGCCGATGCAGGGGACACGGGTTCGTGCCCCGGTCCGGGAAGATCCCACATGCCGCGGAGCGGCTGGGCCCGTGAGCCATGGCCACTGAGCCTGCGCGTCCAGAGCCTGTGCTCCACAACGGGAGAGGCCACAACAGTGAGAGGCCCGCATACCACAAAAAAAAAAAAAAAAAAGTGTGCATATGTGATTACTTATATACATGCATACATACACATATTCTGCTGTCCCAGGGCCTTAGAGACAGAAATTTTCACTTTATATTAAATAAGAGAACTGACATATAAGGAAAAGGTGCCCAAGGAGTCATAAAATAGTTATAAATCCAGGAGTCTTAGCATTCTCACCGAAGTCCTAATTGTTGTGACTGGCAACCTTCCACAATGTCAGATGGTATGACAAGCACTTTTAAATACGAAACCCATGGATCAGTATTTTAAAAGCTGTAAAAAGATCTGGTGAGAGCTGAACTATGGAGTTACTGTTAAGAGGCTCATTTGCCCTATGGGGGAAAGGCACAATAATTTTTTTAACATATGATAAGCTATGATAGTTTTATGATTCACAGAAACTATGACACAAGCAGAAAAGTGAGGGAGAATGGACCTAGCCTTCAAGAGCAAGGTGATGGGGCCTGATTAGGGCAAAAAAGTAAAGAAAATGGAGGTGAAGATAGAGTTATCATAACCTCATCTGTGAAAAAGTAAAGAAATGCAATTATGTCTTAAAAGACACAGGTGCAATAATCTTGGAACTGGAAGGGACCACAAGTGCCTGTCAATCCAGCATAGTTTAGCACTTCACAGACAATGGTGCTAGACTGCCTGAGTTTAAGTCCTGACCCTGCCACTTATTCTGTGGTCTTGGAAATTATTTATCTTCTCTGTGCCTGAGTTTCATCATCCGTAAAATGGTAATAAAAGGGTACATCTTATAGGGTTACTGTGAAGATCAAACTGAGTTAACGCACATAAAGTTCTTAGAACCATACCTAGCTCATAAACCACAGTAAACATGCAGTAAGTGTTAGTTATTATTAAATTAGGGTACAAAAAAAACAGTGAATTTATAATAACATGGGGAAATGACTATGTTAAGACGTTAAGTGAAAAAAAGCATGAGACAAAACTACATTTGGAGTATAATGATAAACTATTTTAAAAAAGTGGAAGGAAGGGGCTTCCCTGGTGGCACTGTGGTTGAGAATCCTCCTGCCAATGCAGGGGACACGGGTTCAAGCCCTGGTCCAGGAAGATCCCACATGCCACAGAGCAACTAAGCCCGTGCACCACAACTACTGAGCCTGTGCTCTAGAGCCCGCGAGCCACAACTACTGAGCTCGCCTGCCACAACTACTGAAGCCAACGTGCCTAGAGCCCGTGCTCCACAACAAGAGAAGCCACCACAATGAGAAGCCCGCACACCACAACGAAGAGTAGCCCCCGCTCACTGCAACTAGAGGAAAAAAGCCCGCGCACAGCAACAAAGACCCAACACAGCCAAAAATTAATTAATTTATTTATTTAAAAAAAACTAACTGAGAGGAAAAGTTAATACCAGTAGTTATCTCTATGTAGAGAACTATGGATGCTTTACTCCTTTCTTCTACTCTCCCATATTTTCTTATTTTCAGGGGGAAAAAAAGTCTTACTGTTTCTTCTAAGTATGTATTAAGATTATATTTTAAGGGAAATTAATCTAAATTTAAAAAGAATATAGTCAACCAGGCCAACCCCCTACATCTCTATCAGGGTGGCCTTAAGCACAAAGCATGACATAAGGAAATCTTTTAGACAGAGTTCATCTCATTTCTAAAGGTATGTAAAAACTCTGGCCTGTATTCTCAATAGAATATCTAAAAAAGTAAACATGAAGATAATCACCGTCTACGAGAACGTATTTTGACTTCAATACTAGAAAACATTTATCCAAACCACACGTTGAAACGATATGAATGAGGGACTTCCCTGGTGGCGCAATGGATAAGACTCTGCACTCCCAATGCAGTGGGCCCGGGTTCGATCCCTGGTCAGGGAACTAGATCCCACATGCATGCCGCAACTAAGGAGCCCTGGAGCCGCAACTAAGGAGCCTGCCTGCTTCAACTAAGGAGCCGGCAAGTTCAACTAAGGAGCCCGCCTGCCACAACCAAGAGCCAGCACAACCAAATAAATAAATTTTAAAAAAAAGAAACTATATGAATGAGGTGTACCATCAAACCAGTCAATGGCTGCCTTAGCTGAAGGAGGGTCATCAAATGATACTGTTGCCTCCCCTTTTGGCTTTCCTGTGTCCTTGTCTGTGTACAGATTTATCATTGGTTTTCCAGTCTTCTTATTTGTCTGAGGAACAAACAAGTGGGTGTCAGTATTTTAAGAAAAAGTGATCATGAACCACATAGATAATTAAAATTTTATTTTTTAAAGGAATTTACATATCCATACAATAAATACTATCAACTTAACATAAAAATGAAGTTATCTGTAGGTTCTGAAAAAGAAAACTCTCTAAAATACATTAAGTGAAAAACAAACTAAAAAAATGATACACAGTATATACTGTTTTATCCATGTATAATTTCTTTAAACCCACAAAAAAGAAAACAGATAATACTTCATATAAATATATACCTTGTAAAACTTAAAAAAAAAAAAAAGACCAGGAAGAACGTTCACCAAGCAAATAAATAAATTACCATTAAGGCGTACACACTGGATTTTGTTGAGAAGGGAGTGGAAGACAAGAACTGTGTGAATTTTTTACAAATTTCATGTGTAATTAATAATTTCTTAAGAAATTTTTACTCTCCAAGAAGGAGGAAAAAAAAGTAATTCCACGGACACCAAAACAAGAGCAACTGCAAACTGATATCGGGCAAATGCTTCAATCTACTAACACTAATCTAAATGCTTTCTAGTTGGGAGATGAAAATATATGCATGAAACAAACAGTGCATGAGACACTTAAGTACAATAAAGTTATGAAATAAAGCATTATTATATTGGGCAAATATATAGCAGACATTAAATACCAACATAAAAAGTTGTTAGTAATAACTTGGGTTTTCATATGTTGGCATTTCAGAATATAAAAATGTTTTCACAATTTCATTTGGTTCTCACAATTTTAGGAGCTAGGCAGAGACTATGTTTAGAGTCCTAAGATTGAAAGCCAAAGCTGTGGAAGGCTGTGGAAAGGTACACACAAGCGAGGAATAAAAATCTTCATGTATTTTAGCAAACTTAGCAAAGGCCTACAGACATGGGTGAGCATGTGCATCAGGGAACTTTAAGAGACAAGCCTTACTGGAGTATGGGCTTATTATGTAACCTATGTATCTTAACCAGAATATGTCGATAATTATGAGATTTTCAACATAAGCCAATTTTTTACTCACCTTGATAATTCCTATTTGTTTAAAGAACTCCCCCACTTGATCTGTAGACACACCCTCCCCAAGTCCTTGTACAAAGATTGTGTTGTTATCTGAATTATCAGATTCTGAATCTATGGGGGGAAAAAAAACCATGATTAATTTTACATATTCCTTAGGTTTACTACATCCTATTTAGTAATCAAGAATAATAATTTATTATTCAATATTCAACTATTTCTGTGACCAAAAGGAAAAAGGACCAATACATGAAACCTCTTAGATAAACATGCAAAGTGGTCATAACAGTTATTTGGTAGGTCAATTCTCACAACTAAACTTCACGTAAAGTGGATCAAGTCCACACTATGTCAAATACATAGACCAATTAAGGGAAACCTTACAAATCTCACTCTTCAGATTCAGATACAGGACTCAAGCTCAGTAAGAGATGAAGAAAGTTAGTATAAAGTAGCATTCCTTTCTTTGGAGAGTTTTAATTCTTTCTGGCTAATCAATACTTTTAAAGCTTTCTAGTAGAAAACTGCCCAAATCTGACACCTTGAACTTCCAAGCAAGCCAAGCAGAATTGCTGGTTTCCCATTCATTGCAATAAGCTTTATATATACCAGAGAGTAGGGGCACCTTGACACACACCTTACCTTACATGCACACTTTTGGATTAGTATAACAAAACAAGAAAGATGCACATAAATTCAGTCCATCAAGGGATAATTCAGAAATTGCCATCCATATAGAATACTTTAGCATCTTAATAAAAACAAAAGTTCTGATTTCAATATATACAGCTACTGAGCCTGCACTCTAGAGCCCGCGAGTCACAACTACTGAGCCCGTGTGCCACAACTACTGAAGCCCACACACCTAGAGCCCGTGCTCCACAACAAGAGAAGCCACTGCAATGAGAAGCCCGCGCACCGCAACGAAGAGTAGCCCCTGCTCGCCGCAACTAGAGAAAGCCAGCGCACAGCAACGAAGACCCAATGCAACCAAAAATAAATAATTAATTAAAATTAATTAATTAAAAAAAAAAATTTGGCTCAAATAGATTTTTAATCTCTACATAACTTTCAAAAGGCTCCAGGCAGCCTTGAATTTCATTTGAAAATATAAAGGTACGTGAAATTAGTGACCTCTGAGGACTTCCCTGGTGGCACATTGGTTAAGAATCTGCCTGCCAATGCAGGGAACACGGGTTCGATCCCTGGTCCGGGAAGATCCCACATGCCGTGGAGCAACTAAGCCTATGCGCCACAACTACTGAGCCTGTGCTCTAGAGCCCGAGCCACAACTACTGAGCCCATGTGCCGCAACTATTGAAGCCCGCGCACCTAGAGCCCCTGCTCCGCAACAAGAGAAGGCACTGTAATGAGAAGCCCGTGCACTGCAACAATGAGTAGCCCCCGCTCGCCACAGCTAGAGAAAGCCCACGCGCAGCAACCAAGACCCAACACAGCCAAAAAAAAAAAAAACAAAAAGAAAGGCACACGTAGAAAGAAAGATGTTTTGTAAAAAAGAAAAGAAAAGAAAAGAAATTAGTGACCTCTGCCCAGAGTAAGACAATTCTCTCATATATGAATTCAGGTTTCTTAGGCCCACTGACCAGACTATCAATCCATTGTAATATTTTCTTAAACACAGCTATTCTACTTCTAATTCCCCAATCATACCAATTCTCTCATACTTGATTTGCAGTAATTAAACAAATAATGCTAATTAGCAGTACAAAATCAAGTATTTCTTCACAAAAGAAAAAGTAGAGAGCATGGGAAAGCACAAACATAGTAATTTTTCCTAGCAAACTTTCCAATCAATCCCCCTGAACTTTTCTTCCTGGTACATCTTTAGAAGTGAAGCTCCCTGGTTCTGGCAGCATTATCAAATCAAATCTTCCTCCTGTACTAACTCCTCCAAACACACACACTTCTCCTTTGAAAAAATGGAAAACTAACATTCTCTTAATGGCAGAGTCACAAACTACCATAAACCTTACCAGCATCTGGTCTGGGTCCATAATCCCTGTGACCTAAGGGAAAAGAAAAAGAAAAAGAAAAAGAAAGCTATTTAAGGCAACTCATAAGAAATCATTTAAAAACAGTAATAATAACCAAGGCATGAAAAGTCAATACTTCCAAAATCCTTGTAAGTAACCATCACAGATTTACAAAGTAAGTATATAAATTAAGTTTTATTAAAAGTTTAAGAAATCAAGATGAATGTCAATATTCCCTTAAACTTGTCCCAGACGGCACCAGCCACTTTGGCATTACGCTAGTATCACTTTTGTTAAGTTCTGGTTGTGAAGGCTGATTGGAAAACCGTAATAATTTAAAAACACCATGTCAGCTACCTTTATTAAAAAACATATTGACAAAATCCAGTGAAGGTCTCATTCATTGGTCACCAGACTCTTTCATGCAAATTCACTGTGTAGAAACCCATTGGACTGTTTGAGATCAACTTCGTCTTTTTAATATTTTGAGATATATATATGCATATATATAATTTTTTTTTAAGCACACAACACACAGCAGCCTCAACAGAGTAAGAAAGGGCTTAGACTACGTCTGCGGGATATTGGTGGCTTTTAGGTTTATATAGCATTTCCACTGAAACATTTTGGGATACTCAGCACTTACCACCAAAATTTTTGAAGCCACCGCGGTCACCACCACTGCAGAGGAAAAATTGAAGAAATGATTTCTTCCTTAGGTCTCTAATGTGCTGAGCCCTGGGCTCAATCTATACTTAACTGTCACAAGTAGAGCGCCCAGGAAAACAGTAGCACCTCTAACTTTCCAGTAAATTTCATTTCATAGACTTCAAAATGTTGTTTTCACCTAAATGTTTCCCCAAGGATCTATTTCCACAAGGGTGCCTTTTCAAGCTTATTACAGAACATACCTAATATACCCTTATTTTAAAATTTTCCCAACCCCAAGCCAAAGGGATAATATTCAAATCCACTTAAACTGGAGGCACAAGAGGAAGAATGCTAAACATTCTTTCCAAGGGGAAAGAAATCATTTTAAAACAGTAATAATAACCAAGGCATGAAAAGTCAATGGGACAAAGTGAGAGAGTGGTGTGTACATATATACACTACCAAATGTAAAACCGGAAAAAAAAAAAAGTAAAACCGATAGCTAGTGGGAAGCAGCTGCATAGCACAGGGAGATCAGCTCGGTGCTTTGTGACCACCTAGAGGGGTGGGATAGGGAGGCTGGGAGGGAGGGAGATGCAAGAGGGAAGAGATATGGGGATATATGTATAGCTGATTCACTTTGTTATAAAGCAGAAACTAACATACCATTGTAAAGTAATTATACTCCAATAAAGATGTTAAAAAAAAATTTTCCAAAATCCTTGCAACCATCACAGATTCACAAAGTAAATATATAAATTAAGTTTTATTAAAAGTTTAAGAATTCAAGATGAATATCAATATTCCCTTAAAGGGAAATATTTTTGTTAAAGAGGATATTTTTGTTAAATATGAGAAAAAGACTAGGAGAAAAATATAAAGCAAGATTAAAATTTTGATAGCAGAATGGGAGAGGTAAAAACTTGAGCACTACGTTCTACTGTGACACCAAACGGTGGGTTTTATGAGATGAAGAAAAAAGTGAGGTACAAATATACACAAAAGTGAGACTGAATGAAAGCGGTCTTAAAAATTCAAATCATTCAGATATCTGGTAAAATGAGCACTAAAAGAAAGCATAACTTTAAACTGCCCTCCTATTCCATGCCCACTGCAACATGCTAGCTCTCTTCACAGCAGAGCTACTGACATTCATGCTGCCGAATGCTCTTGTACACCAATCAGTAGACCATATCAGAGACAGAATGCTACATACTCCACAAGAAAATGACTTTATTTGGCAATTTCCACTGCCAGGTAAGTCAATGGCCCTTGTGTGCATAGCTTTATGTAAGAAATCTAAGATCTCTCTTATCAAGAAACTCTTTAAATGCTCATACATTGAAAGCTTGTTTCTCTTAACTGAATTATGTAATCCTCTAAGATTCATGTGCTGACATGGATACAAAAACACCCGAAGTTTTCAGATGGTGATATCTAGTTTTCTAATACTACTAATCTTCTACTATAACCCAAGAAACTAATCCAATATACTAATGTCTCTTCACTGCTTAAAAGCCTGTGCTTTAGTAATAACCCTGCCCTCTAGACGGCCTTTCTTGAGCCATCCTGAGAAAAACCACTCTGACTAAATGAGAAAGAATTTTTTCTTTAGAAGTCTATTCTACTACCTCGACGTAAAAAAAAATTCCCTTGCAACTAGCATAGGTATGGACACACGCAACTTAACTCGCCATTAATTTTTATTTGATGCCCAAGAAATCTAAAAAGGAGAATAACAATATTTCAAGGCTATGCAGACAAAGCGAAGCTCAGGTCTTTCATATATATAGTTTCCTATTGAGTGTCTAAGACCTCTCTTTCAGAACATCACCCAAGCCCTCCCACCAACCCATACTTCTAAACGGCCTATATATCATAGCTTAACTCTTTAAGGAAAGGAAGCCAAACAGAGTTCTGAGATTAAATTGCTGAAAATCTTATTAGAAACAAGATATCTCAGGTTTCTTCAAAGATGATCATGAGAATTCTAAAAATGATGAAAAAAGAGCTAGTGAAAATATTAAATCGGGCTTCCCTGATGGTGCAGTGGTTAAGAATCCGCCTGCCAATGCAGGGGACAGGGGGTTCGAGCCCTGGTCCAGGAAGATCCTCCATGCTGCGGAGCAACTAAGCCTGTGTGCTACAACTACTGAGCCTGCGCTCTAGAGCCTGCGAGCCACAGCTACTGAAGCCTGCACACCTAGAGCCCGTGCTCCGCAACAAGAGAAGCCACCGCAGTGAGAAGCCCGCGCACCTCAACGAAGAGTAACCCTCGCTCGCTGCAACTAGAGAAAGCCCGCATGCAGCAACAAAGACCCGATGCAGCCAAAAATAAATAAAATTTTTTTAAAAAAAGAATATATTAAACCCACATTCCTATGTCAGGACGTTAAAGTACCCAGGATAAAGTATTTTTTTTTTTTTAAATAGGATATTTGCACAATTAAGTGCTGGAAGAGGCACCACTTAATTATTCTGCTGCCAACTTAACCAAGTACCAAATTGTTTATCTGACCACAATGGAGGGAAAATATGCAATTTCATATATCAAGTAGTTCCTAAAATTTCTATTCTGGCCAGCAATATAACTTTGAACAATTTTTTAAAAAAGGACATACCCCTGGTAAAATATAAAGGATATAAAACAAATGATACTTTTATATGTTTATAATTTTCTATTCCTCCATACAATGGCATTTTAACTTAAGTCATCATTACTGAGCATTTCCTTTGAAAATTCAGCAGCTGAACACTTCAAACACAATGGCCGTAAATATGGAAACACCCATAAGTACATTCGAAAAAGTACTAGTCTTCAAAGTAGGAGTCTCAGGGTATAGTCTTAACTATCACTAATCAATCTTGAAAATTTGGACAAGTCAGTAATTCTCCCTAGGCTTCAGCTTCCTCCTTTGCAAAATAATGGTCTACACCCTTACTACCTGAAAGGTGGTCTATGGAATAGCAGCAAAGGCAAAACCTGGGAGTATCTCAGAAAAGCAAGCTCATCCCACACCTACTAAATCAGAATCTGCATTTTAGTAAGATTCCCAAGGAGTTCATATGTACATTACAGTTAGAGAAGCACTGGTCTGGATGACCTATAATTTTATGTGAGGCTTTCTTTCAAGTTCCAATGTTTCAGTCGCTTTTCTCTTTCCTTATTAAGAAATTTCATATTAATTAATTATAGTTCCTTACTAGGAAATTTATTATATTAAACACAGTAAATAAACCTCAAATAGTACCACTATTAAATCAGTTAACAGAAGATGGGCCTGTGGTTAAGAATCTTTCTTCAAATCTGCAGCCAAGTTACATGTCCCTTTTCCATAAACTAAGTTAAGGCCCCACTAGCAAATTAAGACACAAAGGCATGTGAACATCTGAGTCAAGATGTTGCCACAACAAATTTGTTTTCCTCCCAGAAAAAGAAACAAACTTGTACACATAAAGAATTTCTGAAGTAAGGACACTTTAATGTAAAGAAGTAAAGGTATTTACTAGAGACATAAGAATACTCAAAATTTATGGCTGAGTGCCCCCCGCATAGGAAAATCAATTGTATATTCTTGACTCAACTACAGAAATCGTCCCAAGTTCAAAACCACAATGAGCAGCCTACTCTAGGGTAGACTCTGAGGGTTCTTTCACTGTTACAGCATTACATATTTAGAGACGACAGTCAGATTTAATTTCAGGTGCTTGTCAAGAAAGAAAATATACTTTGACAGAGTCTCTATTCCCAAAATTTAATTTTTAAAAATCCAAATATATCTGTATTCAAGGACTAAAACTGCCAAGAAGTAAAAGGACAATATAGGAATCTTTATTCCCAGAAAATCCAATACACAGAGAGAAAAAGGAACTTAGCTAAATATTGAAAAAGATTAGTTTTTTAAAAACTGTTCTGTGTTTGATTTTTCATACTAGTAATTTACCAACATTTCAGAAGACCAAGAATCTACCATTCTAGAGCTGCACTATCCAATACAACATTTACTAGCCATATGTGACTGCTGACCTTTTGAAATATGGAGAGTCTAAATTGAGATGTACTCTAAATGTAAAATGCAAAATGGATTTCAAAGTCTTAGTATAAAAAAAAGAATGTGCATTATCTCAATAATTTTTATACTGATTACATAAAATATTTGTGATGTTAGATTAAATAAAATGTATTATCAAAATTAACTTCAGCTGTTTATTTTTCTTAATGTGGCTATTAGAAAATTTTACATTACACATATGGCTCACAGTTGACCCACATTATATTTATATTGGGCAGCACTGGCAGGACTATCACCAGCACACATGCACATTTTTAAGAGAGCTATTCAAAAACTCTTATAAGGGCTTCCCTGGTGGCGCAGTGGTTGAGAGTCCGCCTGCCCATGCAGAGGACATGAATTTGAGCCCCGGTCTGGGAAGATCCCACATGCCGCGGAGCGGCTGGGCCTGTGAGCCACAGCCGCTGAGCCTGCGTGTCCGGAGCCTGTGCTCCGCAATGGGAGAGGCCGCAGCGGTGAGAGGCCCGCGTACCGCAAAAACAAAAAAACTCTTATAAGAAGACATTCAAAATTTAAGATAACTTTTTTGAGACTTGAGATATTAAAGCCTAAAAAATCTACTTAACTTGATGACATGCTAATAATGGAAAATGGTTATCTATAAAGTTCTAGTAATTTTGCAATACATTCAGCACAATGCTAAAGTTAAAAGCACTGAGAAAATGTATGGCCTTAAGCTTCTAGTCCAGTAGGAGGCCACTGATCTACTTTAGATAACAATTAGAAATTCAATCTCTTTTCCTGCAACTGCTTTTTCAAAGAAAAACACTGTTTCCTATAGTCCCTATAGTCTTCATGTTTCTCTTCCAAAATTGGAAAGCTGACAGCTTCCTTTGGTCTGAATTCTTCCTGCAGTCAAGCAATCATACAACTTGAGTCTAAGAATGTCATATCCTTTACCACACATCAAACCTTCACCTGCACACTGTGCCCCTTCTTTAATTATAAACCCAACTAATGCCAGATATTCTTCAAACAGCCCTGAAAGGATCATATTTTCAACCTTGCTATTTTTAAGTAAGATGATTACAAACACAAATGGGAGTGTTGATGAAGACTAACAAAAAATGTTTGGGTATTTCTGGTACTTAAATGTAAAACTAAGTGTAAGGGGAAAAAAAGCCCTGAAACTGGGCTTTTTTTTTTTTTTTTTTTTAATTTGAAACACTTCACCCCTGTAAATAAGCTAAAAATCACATCCTGAACAAGATATTGTGGCACATGAAAATTATATGAACTTCGTATTTCAGTATCCATAAATGAAGTTTTATTGAACACAACCATGTTTATTCATTTATACAGGAGCAGAGCTGAGCAGTTGCAAAAGAAACCGCATGGCCTGCAAAGCCTCAATTATTTACTATGTGGCCTTTCACATAAAAAGTTTGCCCATCCAATATAGAGAGTAAGTATAATCATCCACATAAATTTCCTAAAAAGGCCTTTCATGCACATTCCATTTACTGGCTAAGGGGGTGGGGTGGGGAGAGGGAGGGAGTATACAGACAGCAACTGGGTAAGACCTCTCCCCCAAAAACCCTACCCTGACTTGAACCAGATCACCATCATTTTGACCTAATACATCCTGGGCTTCTACACAAGATTTTGTTTGAAGAGGTTCTAAAGTTAAATAAAAAGATTTGAAACTCAAAAACTTAGTTCATGATTCAGTACCTGGGCCAAAAATTATACTGAAATGTTGCCAAAGAGGTTTATCGAAGTGCTTAAAACTGGTATGCCCAGGGTTGGTTAAGATACAGATCTTCCCTCTTTTAGCAGGAGGATCACTCAAGGTCCTTTCAACTCTGATTCTAAGATAAGTCATCTCTCAAAAACGAAAACATACTTTTAAAGACTTCCCTACCCTCCTCCTCCTGAAAAGTGGGGTTCTACCATTCTCCGTCAGACACTGTCATAGTTTCAGAGATAATCTATAGATATAATTATAACTTCCTTATGAAGAAAATTAAACCTATGATATGCTGTAAAACGTATAGCATCCCAAGGCAGCCAATTATCTAAAACACATTAACCAGAAAATCACATATACCTGTTAGTTATCTTGTTTGGGATTCTGTTTGAGGGAGCGAGGCTATTAGGTAGAGAGTAAGCACCATACCACTCTACGTCGTTCACTTACATCCACATGATAATGAAGAGGCATACAATATACTTGTTTTACCTTAATAAATTGACTTCGGCTATCAATCAAAAGACATTTAATGTTCAAGTCTTATAAAAATTTATCAAATATGTTTAGACTTTAGATTTGCCAGACCAAAGCACTATACACTAAACAGAGAGAAAGTCAATGAGATCAAATTCCTGGCTCACTTGAAAAATTAACAGTGCTGTATGTAACTGATTTTCTCAGGTCACCTCAGGGAACAGACAACAGTCCCTAAGAAGCAAAAGAGTGACCTGGTATTGATATAATATTGTCAGTTAACAGGCTGACAATTTCAATTCCCAAGGAACACAAATTATCTTTTAAGCCTGTATATTTTACACATGAAATGTGCAACCTACAAACCTCATCTGAGGACAATAAATGTCAATTACTTTTTCATTCCTATTTTTAGAGCAAAAGCGCTAGACTTACACATATATTTGAAAGTAATTTTAAAGCCACCTTTCATAACATATGCCATAAATACCAAAACCTGATAACACTAACAATGGAGAAAAGGAAAGCTGAATTAAAAAGTCATTCCTTTTCCACAGCTTAGTCTAGACAAAATATGCAACGGTATGTGACATTGCACTAATTATCTCAATAATTGTTTACTTAAGAATGGGGACAAAACAGTTCAGTTACATAAAATCTTTCTCTCATTTGCCAACCCCAAATCTATAATCTGCTGTTGCCTCCTAATATTTTCCCTTCCCAAGGGGATTCAAGATTAAAGAACAGCCTCTCCACCTTCCAATCTAGAATTAACTTACCTTGTATTTTCTACATATAAGACACTTGGATTTCCCAGAGTCATCTTTTAAAGGAGTTTAGAGTCAATAGCTCTGGCAGGAAAAACATAGTTAAGTGGTTTAACCACACCATAGTAGGGGACTTTTCTCCATTGGTATTTAATATATACCACATAAACTAACGGCTAACAAAGCCTATTTTGAGGTAATTTATGTGACATCTTAAGACTGAAAATAAATTTTGAATTTCTGTCCTCTTCTCTACAACATAATCTTTTATAGGCCTCTTAACTAAATCAGATGATGGAATCGAACCAGCTAAGTAACAACAAAAAAAAAAAGAAGAGAGAGAGAGAAGAAATGTAGACATCTGTACCTAAAAACTTACCTTGATCCTGTCATAGGACCTCTTCCATCCTTGTCATATCCCCCACGCCCTCTACCTCCTCCCTGTGACCCGCCATATCCTCTATTATCTTCTCCATACCTACTCACATCACGACGGTCATCTACAAAAAAGAAAATTAATACATACATACATAAACAACTTGAAATTTCTGACAAAGGCTTTCCACAACATAATATTAAATAGCTCTTTAGGTCACCTGTGACCTTCAGAAAATGGCACATGTGCACAAAACTCAAATGCAAGTCAACATAACACCATCTGGAATTAAATGTATGAGACTTATATGTGTGTCAAATTCCATTCTACCAAAGTCAGACAGCAAAATGGTGATGTGGATATCACCATTTGATGTGAAGATAATATGGAGTAGTTTGAGTAAAGTACATTAGGTACAGAACTCTAATAAATTAAAAGAATACCCTGATCTTAGGGACTTCCCTGGTGGCGCAGTGGTTAAGGCTCACGCTCCCAATGCAGGGGGCCCGGGTTCGATCCCTGGTCGGGGAACTAGATCCCACATGCATGCCGCAACCAGGAGTTCACATGCCACAACTAGGGAGCTGGCAAGCCACAACTGGGGAGCCCACCTACCACAACTAAGGAGCCCACAAGCTGCAACTAAGACCTGGTACAACCAAATCAATCAATCAATCAATAAATACTTTAAAAGAATACGCTAATCTTAAAAGTTATTTTTCATGTCGAAAATATTTCAGTGTAAATCAAACACAGACAAGGAATAACTAGATTTTCAAACTGAGAGATATTCAGTGAATATATTCAATGAAGAAGATATTCAGTGAATGAGCTTCCACTCTTACTCATTCACTTGTTCATTCATTCAACTATTCAACAAATATTTATCGAGCAGGTACAAAAATGAGTAAGGCAGGACCTTTGCCCTTGAAGCATTCATTTTTATGGCTGATCAGATTCCTAAATATCATGATATATATAAAATGATATATATAAAAGAAAGAATGACTGGTCCTTCTTAGTTGAGGTTAGAGAAGGCTAATATAGGATCATTATTTCCTCAAATCACATACAGCACCAGTACCAAGATAACTGGTAGCATGGACTTCCCTGGAGGTCCAGTGGTTAAGACTCCGTGCTTCCACTGCAGGGGGCACAGGATCGATCCCTGGTCAGAGAACTAAGATCCCACATGCCACACAGTGCGGCCAAAAAATAAAAAATGTTTAAAAATTAAATTAAATTATAAAAAAGAACTGGTAGCAGCAGCATTCATTGTCAAATGATCAGTTGACTGAGACAACAAAGGAAATTCAAAAACTCAGCCAGCAAAAAATCACGTGACCATCTGGAGTCTCCAAGAAGTTCAGAAATATCAATCTAATAAACTAGTTTTGATGGACATGAGACAGAACATATGTTCAGGGTGACTCTAAATTCTTACAAACAGTTGAAATCCTCTGTGGGTCTTTTAATACAGAATTCAATACACAATTCTATGAAGGGAAAAAAGGAAAAATAATAGAGGTCAGCATATCTTACCTTGTGTGTGGTGGCTGTAATTTTCCCTTTGTGAATGGTAGGACTGCTGGTTTTGATTATAGGAATCATGCTGCTGATCATAATTTGACTGCTCAGCATAAGAGCCGTGATGTTGATCATAGCCTGACTGCTGGTCATATGAATCTTGTTGACCATAGTCTGACTGGTCATATGAAGGCGCTCTTCCACCTTGGCTAAACAGAAATCAAGAACTTGAGCGATTTTACAGAAGGACTGTTTACTGCAGCAGGCTGACTGAGACTGATTGCTATAAGAGGCCTGCCCAGCTAGACCTCATCCACATTTACTACCCTTTTCTGGTAGGAATCATTTAGCTCTTTTATCTACAGAATCTTATCACCAATGGAATGACTTTCAAACAACAGTTCTACTATCACTGAAGAGGTGTCACATTATGAGAAAAAACACACACACCTTTGAAAACTGTAGAGAAGCAAGAAAATCACTATGGTTTTTATCATCTCCTTGAATTAAAAAAAAAATTAAAGATGACATAAAGTACAGTAATATGTCTGACTCTTTAACAAACATGACACAGCAAGTGCTGACTCCTTTTAATAGTTACAGTAAAAGGCTCTATCTCAGTTTTAACAACAATATTATTTAATAATATTTTGGGGACTATTTTCTTATCTTTAGAACCTTACCTTTAGTACATTCTTCTAAGCATCTTCAATAATAGTAAATTTTAGAAAATAGCAATAAATCATTCAAAGTTTTAATCTGCTGAGTAAGAGGAAGGAACTTGCTTTGTGATGCCATTTTTTAACTGAAACAAAGTCTAACTACCAAATGAGACTGCTTTATTTTCTCTTGCAATTCAAAAAGAAAATTCTAAGTATGTTCTGAGCAATATGACTATTAATTACCTACTCTCAGGATGGGAATGTTGAAAGAAACACTTAATTGGATTTGAGTTCTAATGTTTACTCAAAAAAAAAAAGGTGGGGGGGGGACAAAAATGGCCTCACAACTTAATAGTCACATCTTACTCTGCATCAAATGATCAAAACAATCTAATAAAGATCGGTTCCCCAACTCCCTACCCAAAGCACATCACAAAGGTCAGAACCCTAGACCTTCACTTTAGAATGACTGTCAAACCAAATCTAACATTTCTCTTTGGTCCACATTTATACGTCACATTACCAAAAATGCATACTTATGAAAAGGTTCTCCTTAAATTTAAAACTAACCAGGCTTGAAGAGCCTTCTAATGTAACACACTTTCTGGATAGTATTCCCTACATTTGTACTTTGTAAAGCAGAGTAAAAAGTAAGTTGCTATTACTAAAATTAATAAGTACAGGCTCCTCAAATCAGAAAATTTTAAAAAAATATATAAGACCTGTAAAATTGCTAATATTCACCTACCTATATTAACAATTAAAACATTTTTTAGGGTATTTGAAATAAGTGCATAGGTTTTAGCACTTTTTTCTTTAATATTTTTGCCCCTGAAAAGGACATTAAATACATTAAAATGGTTAAAAAATAAAATGGAAATGAAAAGTAAGCATTGATAAGTCTCCTTTTATAGGCAGGTTTTTATTTCATCTCAGGTATAAAGCAGAGGTTCAAATTTTACATTTTAACATTTAAATCATGTGCATTCATTTACAGCTAAACTAATTGTACAAATAATACATCATAAGAATCAAATATCAATATTGATAATCTCCACATTCTTTATAATACAAAACTGTGAAATTCATACACCATCAACACTTTTCTGGGAAAAAAAAAAAGTTTAAAGCTGGGACTTTGTTAGTGAAAGCTGTTTAATACCCAAAGTGTTATTTCCACTTCCCAACACCTCAGTACTTTCACTGTTTCCTTACCCTCCTGATGATTCCATGTTTTGCTGTGCCTGGTTATTATAAGATTGCTGGCCATATGAGCTCTGCTTTTGATTCTCATAACCACCATAGGACTGTGAATAACCTAAAGATTAAATAGATATACCATTTAGGAAAGGTTCTGATTTTAAATTTCTAAAACAGCAAATTTAACAAATCAGTCCAACCTGATTGGCTTTGTCCGTAACAGGAGTAGCCGCCATAGTTCTGCCCATATGAAGAATCAGTAGTTTGCCCATAGCCAGAATAGCTCTGAAATTTAGGTAAATACAAGTTTCACTGCATATTTAAGATTAAAACTATTTATAAAGAACTCAATTTATATTTAACCTACTTGTGGTGCTTGTCCATAACCTTGGCTGCCTTGATTTCCATAGGAAGAATAACTGTAAAAGAAAAGTGTACTACTTGAAAGAAATGTGCTAGAATTTAAAAGCTTAAATTAACCCTATCTTCATTTTCAACTTTCAACTCAAATACAAGCTTCTTTCCTGAGAAACTGTCTTCGAGTCTAAATTGAAAGGTGATAACCAAAGACTGTCAAAGACATAAATAAAATCATGCCCAGACCTCTTAAATGCCAAACACACACCAGAAGTTTTGCTTTGACAATCTCCCACAAATAAACAAAACTTCACCAGAGCTAGAAAATTCCAACAGAATTATGCTTGGATGGGTGGGAGGCTGGGGGTGGAGGGGAGTGACTACATGGTAGCAAGACCCATAATAAATATCTGAAGCAGAAAAATAATGACTCTTTAAGTTAGAGCTTTAATCAATTTAGCTGTGCTGTGACAGATTAATTTCTTCCTACCATTTGCCTTAAATTTGCCTCTAACATCCTAGAAAATGCAGTGTGGCACTAAACATCCAATTGTTAGTGCCTCAGTAATGAGAGGCATGTGTATCTTCAGAATACTATCATAGAACGAAAGTATATTGTATCTCCAGTGTCACAACATAGGATGGCATAGTTTATTGACTGAATGAATACATGCAGCTTTCTCGGAGTTGAACTTTCTTTAATTTTAGTGCATATAAGCTTTAACAAGTCAGAAACAAACTTTCTGAATATATACCAAAGAAAAATAAAACATATGCCAAAAAAAAATCTTACTATTTTAGAGCTATCAAGTGCTAACAGAATTTCTTAACTTTATAAAACATATTTCATTGATAAAACATTTGCTAGTTGCCTACTATGAGGGTCTATCCCATGAGAATAAAAAAGTCAAATCAGTTTTGTTTTCATGAAGCTTAAAACTTGATGACAGAAGGTATCTGAGATGCTTTTCTGAATATCTCACACTGAGCTGCAAAACACTTATACTACAAGTGAAGGCTGTATTTCTGGTAAGCAAGAGAATCCTACTGCATGTATACATTCACATAAAAACAGACTTTTCTTTTTATTGTGAGCATGGTGAGGATGATTTTAAAAATGCTAAACACTTCTATCATAGTGCTTCAAGAAAATCCACTCTAGAAAAAACACATTTAGCATATTATATACAATCAAAAAAATTAAATGCTTTTTCTAAGCTGTTATAGTTCAACTACTTAAATCCTTTTAGTAATTGTTTCTTCTAAATAATTTCTTAAAGAAAACAATCTTTATAATACCTATGAGATTCATTTTAATCTCTAGGGGGCACCTATATTTACTGATTCAAACAGCCTTTTAAAAAAAGAAAAATATCTTACAGCACCTATGTACATAGGCTGACTCTTTCCCCTTCACAAGCTAAGATTTAACTCTTTTAAGACGTCAAGATACCAAAGCTTAAGAGGAAAGCCTGACTAAATTTATCTTTTTTCTCAGCTCTACTCGTTCATGGTATTATTGAAATGTACGTATACTTTACCTTTGCTGCTCACCCCCAGACTGACCGTAACTTCCGGAATCTAAAACACATAAAAAGAATTTTTAGTCTTATTTAAAATTAGGCTTCCCTCAAAGGCTGACTTTAGCTCTTACAGATGAAATGTGATAAGAAAATATCATAAACTACAGAAAGAAAAACTAGAAGTTAAAAATACAGTGCAAGGAAAAATCTGTGCCAATAGTATTAGCTATTTACAGTAACTACAGCTTTGAAAACAACTACTCTACAAACATGTCCTGATGGTCACAAAAACCAAGTGAACAAATGAGAAAGTCAGTGAAAAACCCATCCTTTCAACAAAAACTCAAAAGCTCAAGTTATATTATCTTTATATATAAAAAGATATCTGTTAAAAAAAACTAATCAGGATCAAAAAGGGGAAAATGCACACTCTAAGATAAATCCCCAGGATTACATTCACGTCATATCCTTGCCAGCCTAACATATACACCATTCCCTTGGATTGGATTGGATTGCTTTGGCTGTCAGCAGCAACAAAAAGATCTCCAAAGACTTGGTAAAAGCAGCTAAGCCACTTGGTATATACCGACTCAGCAATACTTACCTCTAGCTTCCTTGTTGGCAATAAAAACTACCAAGGAAGGCATGAGTTGAGTAATATACGTCAAAATAATAATAATAATTTGAACTGTGAACTTTTCTCAATACTTTAAAGTGTCGGTTATTCCAAAAATTTTTGAAGAGGCTCTACCCTCTAGGCTTCTCCTCAGAGTCAAATGAATGACCTAATTTTATTAGTGATTGAGTAAGAGAAGAATATCATATGAAATACTCTTTCAACTGCAAAAAAATGACTGATAGTCTTCAACTGCTATTAGGCCCAACCTCATCTAATCTGAATAAAACTATTTGATGTTGAACAGTTCTGAAAACCCGCCAAATATCAAATCACATCAATGACTTTTTCATTCAATTCATATAAAGCTACAATATGAAAACACTGTCACTGGCTGTATAAGTGGGTGACATCAAATTTGCCACTTTTCTACAGTAGAGATCTCCAATCAGACTGAACAAGAATTTTTTTAATCCTTAACTACTAAAATATTGAATGAAATCCTGACACAAACTACTTCTTTTATGAATGTGGACATAAGGCTACATGAGATGAAAAAAAAAATTGTGCATCACTGCCCATAATATGACTAGATTTGTAACTAACCAAATAAGAAAAATATGAAAAGAATACAGAACCTAACTGGATCATAAAGAGATTAGATGCATCTATCAAATGGCAAACGAAGTTAGTTTCAACCAGTTCAGAAACTAAAAAGGATTACTGTGGGAGGAGGGGGTGTATGAATAAAACAAATATACATACACTGGGGATGCATGAAGCTTTAAGTTAAATTATATCCCAAGGCAATGACGTGGGTTCTCCCAGTGACAGAGTGGAGTCCAAGACCTTATTGTACTTTGGCTCAGGCAAAAATTATAGAAGTACACAGCACATATGTCATATGACCCTGGCTTAAATCTAATAAGTATCAGAGCTCTTAACTCAGTCAACTTCAGCTCTCTGAAACTGTAAATCTGACTTCTTTAGCTGGCTGACTTTAAAACTCTAGAATATAGAAATAAGAGTATTGACCAACAAGTCGAGCTCTTAGTGAAAGTAGATGTTTTACATTCACCAGAGAAAATCAGTTTATAAATGTTATTTATGGCATTTTAAACAACTGCTCATTATGACTACTTGACACTTGAGCCTTGTATCTGGGCCCATGAATTATTTAGAGGTGCTTTTATTTCCAAGTGTATAGGGTTTTGACACTCTTTGTGGTTTTGTCTTCTTATTCCATTGCAGCCAGAAAAGGTATTTTCTGTACTATTCCAGGTATTTGTTAGGATTTGCTGTTTTTCGCTTTTCCCCTTGGTAAACACTTTTACTTACATAAATGTCTCCTATGTGCTTGAAAAGAACTGTATTATCTAAATGTTGAAAGAATTCTGTAAATCCATAAGATGATGCTTGTTAGTTCTATTATTCATATTCTTACTCATGTTTGGTCTACCCGATCTATTAATTACACAGAGTAGTATGTTTAAATTTTTTTTCATTCCCTGTTTGACTCTGTATTTGTCAATTTCTTTCACTGAGTGTTTTTTTGCTTTCTACACTTTGAGGCCATATTGTTAAAGCACATAAAAGTACAGATTTACAGCTTCCTGGTGAATTTCCCTTTTTTTTCTTTTTTGAATTTCCTTTTAACATTACATGAAGACTATCATTAAAAATGTCCAAACTTTATTTTGACTGGTAATGTAACTAAACAATCTTCCTTTTGGTTGATGTTTGCCTGATTAATATTTTTCTATCTCTATACTTTTAACACTTCTTATTCTGATGTTTTAGGTGTGTCATTTTTGAGAGCATACATCTAGATCAATTTTTCCTAATGTGAAAATCTTTGTCTTTCAACTGATGTTTTCATATTTTTATTATTGTTACTTTTTATTTATTCCTACCAGCCTATACTAGACTCTCTACTTACCAGGGTCTTTTTTTTTCAACTCCTTAACTTCCTTCTATTGGATTTTCCTTACTCCCTTTCCCCCTCTACTGCTTTGGAAGTTAGACGTTCAAATTCTGTTCTTTTAATAAGTCACTATTCATAATTTAAAGAGTATGTTCAATTCTTAACATGCATTCTTGATAAAGGTCAAAATGATCTTCGACCTCCACTAGCATACAGGAACTTTAATGCTATAATGCCAATCACAGCCTTCACCTATTATTTTGCTTCCACTTTAAAACTCTAGATTCCACACAGTCAATACTTTTGATCTACTGCATTTGCTTCCTCTGTATCTTTTTGCATCCCACTCCTCCCTTTCGGATTTCTTTTATTAGTTCTTTCAGCAAAGGCCTGAAAGTGGTATTCTTAGTCTTTTATTTGCGTAAAAAAGTCAAGGTCAAATGTTATTTTTCCTCTAAATTCCAAAGATCATTTAGTGGCTTCTTAAAACTTCTAAGAAGTCTACCAATCTTACCTTTTCTCTATTTCCTCTGATAGGTCTGTCACTGGTATTTCATAATCTGCAGTTTCACATTTATGTATCTAGGTACGAATTGATTATGTCTCATGTTTGAGACTACTGCTTCTTGATCCATCAATTTTGGAAAACTCTCAACTACCTATTAATTCTTCACCATTTACTCCTTCTCGAACTCATATTAGATATATGACAGGACTTCACAATCTATTTCCTATACTTCTTAAAATTTCAATTTTCATCTTTATCCTTCTGAACTGAATCCTGGGTAATTATATCTATTTTCTACCTCACTAATTATTTCTTCTGCTAGGTCTATCTGCAATTCTACTTGGCCACTTTTTCCATTTCTAGAAGTTACACTTGACACTTGATTCTTTTTCAAATCTACGTAACCATTTTCCACGTTTTGGTCTTAGGGTTGATTACTTCTTTTAGGTTTCTAATAATTTTAAACACATTAATACTCGCTTTCAGACTATCTATTAGGGATTCAAATACCATCTGTCACTCTCATTTTGGCGAATTGTCTTCCAGAATTCTGCAATGTTTTACAGTGAACTTATGTTCTGCAAGGCTTGTTTTTTCTGTAAGATTCCTCGTGACCTAGGCTCTGAAATTTCCTCAGAAAAGGTTTTTCGTTTGTTTTTACTAGAAACCCCAAGGTTACTGTCAGTCTAGAACCAATTTTTATGTTAAATTTCTTGGCCTGAGGTTCCCTGGACCTCATAACTAATCTAAATGTACACCGAAACTGTATGAAGCACAGGTCCCAAGTTACAAATTCTCAGGAAAATACTTTTTTCCCTCACTCAAGGCCCAGGCTTCCTTCTTATCTCCTATCCTGGTACAAAGGTTTTTCTAGTTCATTCTTTCACTGAAGATACAGTCCTTCAAACATCCAGGTTTTATGTAAGGGTTCCCATTACATGGCTCTAATGGTCTCAAGGCTGCATTTCATGTCCTTAGTTATTTGGGCAATAAACTCCAAGTCTCTGAATGAGACCTACACCCTTCTCTATGCCTACTATGCTGGCTTCTACTTCATTTCTGGCAGCAGGGGCTCGCCCTTTGTTTTATGTAAGTTCTTGCATTTTTAGCTATTCATAGACAGAGGATTTACAAGTTATCTTAGTCTGCCATAGTGCCAAAAGAAGTTTCTTGACTTCGTAATTTTTGTATGTATAACTGATATTAGATTTAACTTCAAAGGTGTCAGATAATTCACATTTGTCTGAGAGTCTGACTCACAATATTTACAACTCTGATTTATTTATTATGTAAGCATTTATTTTATTACGCTTGTAAGTCTGTCCTGTCAGGCACCTGTAGTGGCTGAGTCAATTTGATAAGTTAAATTTACAATATAGTTTGGAATGTTTAAAGGACTTAACTTAATGCCATTAGTTGTTTAGGGGGGAGTCAAAAGCATTATTCCTATTTTTATACAAAGTCGAAAGTATTATTTTTATACACAAATTACAAAACGTACAGAGTATATAACAACACTAAGTAGAACTTAAAAGATTCTAACTCTAATTGACTTAATGTAGAAACAAGCAATTATTAGTTCTTTTTGACATGAAAGTCAATTTTGATGTTAAAAAAACTCAAATTACAAAATGACAAGTAAGTGCTGTCTTGGTAATTCTAAAGACCAGGGATAATGGATTACCCAGCTCACACACTATTATGACACACTGAAAATCCTGGATCTTACAAATGGTACAGCTCTAAAACTTAATTTTCCATAAAAGCTACCCAGTCCTACAAAAATAAGCCATTGCTTTAAACCAATAATTATGTCAAAAATCGAGACAAGTCAATGGTTTTTAATGAGCACTGTATACACTGAAATGGTAAATTTCTGCATGAAGGTGGGAGAATCTTAAAAAAATTTTTTTTTACATCACGGATGGGTTACACACCCTCCTGAGTGTACTTCTATGTTCTTCTGTGGAGCTTTACCAGACTTCATTCCAAATTATGCAGCTGGTAAAATATGTACCAATGTCACCTTTGGGGTAAGAAATTATTTCTTGCTTGAGCAAGAATTAAAGAGACAAATTCTGTGCAATTAACAGCCTCTTACATCAGGTAGATGCCCCTTCCCCTTAAAGATCAACCTTCTGGCTTAACATCAATGTTAATCTAAAGAATGTTTATCATTTCCCTGTCCAACCAGTCTTGCTAATTTGGTCTCCTCTCAGCCTGCTCCTTCCTTTTTGTCACATATTTCCACTCTTCTGCAAAACTGGATTACCTGGGGTGGGGGGGGGGGGTTGTGTTTTTGTTTTTTTTAATATCAACAAGTTCTCCCTTAAAAAAATGTAAAATACTCTGCCAGCAGTCATTTTCATCCCAACCATATGGCTTTCAGGGACGTGTTCTGCTTTTCCACCTGAAAAGTAACATGTAATTCTCATGATGGTTCCTAGCAAGTGGGGAGCCGGGTCTTTCTTTGCAGCCTGCGATGTGCCCAACAACAGAGGGCCTTGTGTGGCAGCTTGGACTGCTAAGCCAAGCGCAGACCCACGTCCCGGACTTTATATGTCCTGATAAGACCAAGGCCTCTTTTTCTCTTTCACATAACGGGGGTGCCTCTGTCAATTTAAAGTGCTTGATGGAAGACTGCCTTTCCTTTGGTCTGTATGTTTCAACGTAAATGCCACAGGGACCTACAAGAGCCCATCAATAATAAACAGGGCTCACTTTCAAGCGCGTGCAGGAGATAAACAACTGAAGAGGTGAAGATGACAGAGAAGGGTGAAGAGGAATTATACGCAAGCACCCCCATCTCGAATCCGGGAGGCTGGTGCGGAGGGAATAACGACATGTATGTAGGATTTCGTGTCAGGCAACGTCGTTTAAAAGGGCTCCCAGAGCGTCAAGGCCCCCACCTGATGAATGGGTGAGTCAGGAAGGCCCAGCTCCACGTCACGGATGGGGAAACTGAGGGACGAGGCGGCGAGATGACTGGCCGGAGGCCTCGCTGAAAGATCTGAGGCGGAGCGGAGAACCAGAAGCACCGATTCTCTCCGGCCGATGCTCTAATCACGGGCTCCCCCCGCCCCTGCGATGGCGTAGCGGCCTCCGCCCCCCGATTCACACACCCTCCCCCGGGAGCAGCACGTCGCCTCGGGTTCCAAGGACAGGGCCAAGAGACCGGGGGCTCGAGGCGCTCCCGCCGGGATTTGCTGACGGAGAGCGTTGGGAGCGTGCGTCCCTCCAGTCCAACATGGCGGCGGCAGCGTCCGCCCCCCCCCACCCCCACCCCAGCCTCCCTCAGGGCCGGAGACTTTCCCGCGGGGCCCTCCGGTGGGCGGGAAGACGGCCCAACCCCGCCGGGCCCCTTTTCGCCGCTGCCGCTGCTCGCTGAAAGTGTCACCTACCCGACATGACTAACGGCCGCGGCGCAGAGCCCCCACAACCCGCAGACAACAAGGAATACCAGAGCCAAGCGGGGCCGTACTGAACGCGGCGCGGCGATCTGGCCCCGAATGCGGGACTTCGGCAGCCAATCAGAGGGCAGCGGGCGGTACCACAACGCCACGGCTCGAGGGGTGGCTCTGTGCTAGACCAGAACCCAGAGGACTACAGAATCCCCGTTCCCCCCTCCTCGGACGGTACCATTATTGAGAGGGAATTGTGGAGAGGCCTTACCACTGCCGCGATCGGGATGGGGGAGGGGACTGAACCTACCGGGTACGTCTTGATTACAGTCCTATTTTTCACTTTATTGGATCTAATAGAATTCGAGGTTAGGAAGCGAAACAGGAGAGCCTTATAAACGCAGATTATATGGTTAGAAAAGGAAATTTCGAATGGTATGTCCTAGTTCGCTCCGCTTGGGCTGCAGAAGGCTTGAGCCACCGGGGGCGTTGGGGGTTGCTGAGCTCCGGGCCGTAAAGTCGTGACTAACTGCGGGACCAAGTCGCCTCCCGGTTTGTTGTAACTAACTTGCCGAGTAACAGATAGACTACAAGGTGATACTGGAACAAACGTGTGCCTTAAAACGAAATCACACACAAACCGGACCCTGAGGATGTGTCAGGGTAGGGGGTCGAGCTTTAGTTTTCGGTGCTAGGATAATAGCTAATTCTAATTGTCAGGCACCTTGCATCATCTTGTTTAATTCTCACAGCAGACTGATGAAATACTATTCCCACGTTACAGACGAGAAGGCAGAATTCACTTGCCCTGGGTCGCACTACTGGTAAATGGCCAATGTGGAATTGGAATCCTGGTAACCAGGCACCACTGCCTGTGGGTCTAACTATTCTGTTGCCCTGCCTACAGGGGACTCAAGCTCTCCAGTCTGAGGTGAGGCTATGAAAGCTCAGAGAGAGCACACAAGGACATTTTCCCCAAGGGTGACGTGACATCTGATGAGACAAACCATAGGTGATGTGCAGAAGCTGACCACTTCTTAAGTGGGGAAAAGTGTTTTCAATGACTTGGGACTTCCGCGGTGGTCCAGCGATTAAGACTCCACGCTTCCAATGCAGGTGGACCTGGGTTCGATTCCTGGTCAGGAAATTAGATCCTGCATGCCGCAACTAAACACGTGACAAAGAAGATGCTGTGCAGGCAACTAAGACCGGGCCCAACCAAATAAACAAATACTTTTTTAAAAAAGTGATTCAGTATGTTTGGAGTTTACCCAGGAGGGGAGTGTGGTAGGAGATGAAGCCAGAAAATTAGGGGGCTAAAGAGCTGAGACCTTGTAAAGTACATTAGAGTTTGTGCTTTATTGAAGGCAGTGGGTAACTCCTGCCAGATGATTTTAAAGAAAGATCAGATTTGCATTTTCAGGTTGCAATATGAAGAATATATGGAGATAAGAGGTGCCTAAAAGCAGGGAGACCGATTAGGTGACCAATGCAATAATTCTGGTGAGGGATCATAGTGGCCTGGACTTAGGTTGTGGCTGCGGGGATGGAGGTAAGTGAGAAGATCCCTGACATACTTAGGTAGTAGACTGAGCAAGATCTGGTGACCAATTTGGGTGGGAAAAGAAGTGAGAAGTCCAAAAAAAAAGAAGCGAGAAGTCCTGGGTAAATTCTGAGTTTCACACCTGGACAAGTGGGCAGGTGGTGGTGTCATTCACTGTGACCGGGAAAAGGAGGAGGGGCAGGCTGGGCTGGAGGTGGAGTGGTAAGTTCAGAATTACTGCCTTCAGGTCAGAAAAAGAGGCATGAGGTCATCTCTCTTCATTATACTAGCAGTAAATGAGAGCTCAGCTCTAGAGGTAGAGGGTCACAGAGCTCTCTAGGCAGGTCCAAATAAGCAAGGCTAAAGAAATAGAAATTCTTTCATGACTAAAAACAATTTAGCCATTCAGTGTATATATTGAGGAAGGCAACCCCAGAGGAGGAGATGGGCAGGAGAGAATTCGGTTATTGCCAGTGGGGGGAGCAGGGAACACGATTTCTAGGTTTTTCTTCCTCTTTTTTTTTTTCATTTTTTTTTTTAGTTTATTTATTCTATTATTTTTGGTGGGGTTGGGTCTTCGTTGCCACGCACGGGCTTTCTCTAGTTGCGGCCAGCGGGGGCTACTCTTGGTTGCCGATCGCCGGCTTCTCATTGTGGTGGCTTCTCTTGTTGCAGAGCACAGGCTCTGAGCGCGTGGGCTCAGAAGTTGTGGCACGCGGGCTCTAGGGCTCAGGCTCAGTAGTTGTGGCATGCGGGCTTAGTTGCTCCTCAGCATGTGGGATCTTCCTGGACCAGGGATTGAACCCACGTCCCCTGCATTAGCAGGCGGACTCCCAACCACTGTGCCACCAGGGAAGTCCCTTTTCCTCTTTTTGAATTTTTTTAAAATTAGGCTATTTTAAAAGATGGATATACAAAAAGTGTTGCTCATCATCAACCCCTTAAGTTTGTACCACCGTTCATTCATGCATTCTTCACTCAGCTGCCATCTCCTGAGGTCTACTAGGTGTCAGGCCCTGGAAGACCTAGAAATAGAGAAACAGGAAGCAGGATGGCTCCTGCCCTCCAGGAAGGGCCTTCTCATAACAGGGACAATACAAACCTATGATTCCAATAAACTACTGAACATGCTAGAATTGGAGGGTGCAGAGGGTGGTCTGAAAACACAGAGGAAGAGCACGTAGCCTACATGAAGGGTAGAAGGGTTATTAAGGAAGTCTTCCTGCAGGAGATGCCTCCTAAACCGAGCTTTGAAGAAAGAACAGGAGTTAGCCGGGGGAGTGTATATTGGGAACAGCATGCTCCAGGCAGCAAGGGCTGTATTTGCAGAGACCGGGAGAGAAGAGGGTTCTGGGAGTTTTTAGTGATTCAGTCTGGCTGGTCTGTGGAGTTGCAGGGGTGGGGAATGGTGATAAGTGAAAGAAGTAGGCAGAAGCCACATTTTGAAAATCCTTGTGTGCCTTGTGGAGGAGTTTGGATGTTAAATTTAAAACAATAGAGAACTTCTGAGGAATCTAATCAAAGGAGTGACATTTAGTTTTTTATATCCATTATCTCTTTTAATCTGGACAGCCCTGTGAAATAGATATTGCTGTTATCCACATTTTGTACACTGAACACTGAAGCTTGGGGAGGTGAAATTCTTTACCGTGTTCACACAGCCAACTAGGGACAGAAACAGAGCTCACAACCAGGCCTTTGGGCCAAGCCCCGTATTCTTTTTGCAGTGTCTGTGGTCTCCCAGACTTGAAACAGAGAACTCCCAGGTCTGCATTGTTCTGGGGCTTCTTTCCCAAGGGTCCTTCTCTACCACAAACTGACTCCAGATTGACTCCTGTGCCCTCCTGCCTTCCAGGCTTTTGCGAGGATGATTATCTGCCACAAACTTTAACCCTCACTCTATGTATTTAGGGAAGACAGCAGGTACTTTTCATACATCAGCTTTAGCAGAATGCATCTGGGAAGGTCTTAGTAGTGGGTCTGTTTGCCCCTGATCCATTCCTCGGGTCCTCACTTGGGGAGCTGACCCCTGCAAGCTGGTTTCAATTTCATCGATTCCCTTAGGCAGTAGCTTCCAGCTAGAATGGCCAGGGAGCATCTCAGTGGGAAATTAGGTGGTAGAAGAAAGGGAGGATCAAGGGTTATTTCTCCTCCCCCACCCCCCTCTGTCTGCCACAGGAGGTGTCTCAGGCAGCACCTATCTTCTCCAGAGACCCAGTTTCACTTGGTGACCCTGGTTCTTGGACTCCAGAACCCTACCCCTTCCTTCATCCCTCCAGCCTATGGTTGGTAGAGTCTTCTCGCTGTTGATCATTTCTGAGTTGCCTCCACCCTGTTTGGCTTCCCAACTCTTCCACCACTGGTGTAGGGCCTTGTAGGACACGGCAAGGACTGTGAATTTACTCAGAATGAGAAGGGAAACCAGTAGAGGGAGCCATTTAGCAGAGCGCCAATAGGATCTGAGCTAGTTTACCAGGATTACTCTGGCTGCTAGCTTGAGAACAGATTGTAGAGGGCAGGGAGAGGTTATTACTCCCACCACAGTAGAAACCAGCCCCCAGTGATCTTTTGCCTCTTTCAAAATCCTGTGGAACTCACAATTGGACCACATAATTCAGGGCTTGCCTACCTGCTTAGAGACCAATTTGTTCTGTAGTTGGGTTGCATCATTCATCTCTGAACCCCCCAGTGCCTCATATAGCACCTGAAACAGTAGGCACTGAAAAAAGGGGGTGGGGGGGACTTAAATGAATGAATAAATAAATGATGAAAAAAATGGCATGACTTGTCTAGAAACTCCTCAAGCTCAAAAACCTCATCCAGGACTTCCCTATGTCTCCCATGGGGCACAGAGTAAGTGTTTGGTGAGTATTTGTTGAACACTGTAGGCCTGCTCTGTGCCAGGTGCCCTCATCACCCACCCGCACCCCACAGAGGGGTCCCTGGAGCCCCACACCTCCAGCCTTCGTAGAGAGCATGCCTCCCACGGGGATGAGACTGACACTCCGCTGCGGCAGGGCGGGAGGAGGCTCCTTGTGAGTGACCTGCTCAGGCACTTCCTGTTTGGGGTGGAAAGGAACCAGACACTTTCCTGTTAGCACGTCTTTTAAGCAAAGCCACAGATGCTGAACAGGTCCTGGCCCGGCCTTTCAGGCCAGATGCCTGGAGGTTAGACGGCCTTTATGTAGAAGGGAAGTGGGGCACAGGGCCAGATTGGCCAGCCTTTTATTGTGTTCCTGGCAAGTCCCCTGGGTCCTGGTGTGAGTAAAAAACAAACCAGAAGAGGCTGACGCCCTGCAAGCTGTGATGAGGGTTAGGGTTGATGGGGCAGCTCTGAGCCAGAAAGCATTGTTTGGGATGAGGTAGGTGTTTGTGCAATTGTCCTGGGGCAGGACAGGCTTGTGTATGTCGTGTGGATATGAGTGCATTTGAGTGTGAAACCCATGTGAAGAATACATGCAAGTTGCTTATGTCTGTGCACACAATCCCCAGCACTTGATAAGACTGAACAATAATTAATTGTCTAGCTTGCGCCCCATAGTAAATCGGGGTAGTAGAAAAGGCAGGAATTATTATTGTCCCATTTTAGATGGCAGACACAGAGAGGTTAGTTGACTTGTAAGGGTCAACAGAGTGTGAAAAAGGCAAGATTCAAACGCAGGTCTGTGTTGCTCCAAATTTCTTGCTTCTTCCAGTCCCCTAGGAACATGGCAGGTGTGTATGTACAGGATGGTAGAAAGGGAGGTATACTTGTGAGTGTGACCCAGGCTGATGAGACCACATCCACCTGTTCTGGAGAGAGGAGATCTCTCTTCCAGAGGTGGAGGTGTTTGCTAGAAAGTTAGGGCTTCCAAAATTGAATCACAGCTTAAAATGCACAGAGGTTATGGTCAATAATAATCCAGATTATCACAGCTAAAGTCCTCGCATCTCTGGAGAAAGCCTCCTCGTCAGCCCTCCCAAACTAATCTCACATCCTCATTATTCCTCTGATTATTCCTATCATTGTGGTTTTCAGACGTTGATCATTCCATTAGTGCTTTTCTCCAGAGCTCAGAATTCCTTCTGATAACATCTACTTTGTGTTCTGCACATTTCCTGGGGTGAAGGAAGGGGCAGAAACAAAGCTGATTGTTTCTCATATTATGAAGAGAGAAACTGAGGCCCAGAGGGGCCTTGTCCAGGTCCACACATCCTGACTGATTCAAGGGGTCCTGGTCAGGAAGAGGACTCAACGGCCAGCTGTTGCCTTCTATCAGGCAGGAACGAATGACTGGGCAGCTGCCAACTATTCCCCTGGGCAGGCAACTTGCCCAGCCCCTGGCACGAGTTCCTCAGAAGTTCTGTCCACTCTGGGAGGGCTGGGAGGCACTGTGGATCTAAACCGAGCCCCAGTCCAGGAGGAGGGAGGGCGGGGAAGCAGCTCTCTTTGAAGAGGAGCTATGGAGAGGACTGTCGGCTAGTTGGGTCAGGAACCTGCTAAGCCAATATGTGGAGGGAGAGAAGGACAGAGCCAGAGTTTCCTAAAGGAAAACCTAGAGCTATTTTCCTCTTAAATTTTTTTTATAAATGTATTTACTTCTTATTTATTTATCTTTGGCTGCCTTGGGTCTTCGTTGCTGCCCGCGGGCTTTCTCTAGCTGCAGCGAACAGGAGCTACTCTTTGTTGCGGGCTTCTCATTGTGGTGGCTTGCCTGTCTTTGCTGCGGAGCACCGGCTCTAGGCCCACGGGCTTCAGTAGTTGCGGCTTGCGGGCTTAGTTGCTCCGCAGTACGTGGGATCTTCCCGGGCCAAGGCTCGAACCCATGTCCCCTGCATTGGCAGGCGGATTCTTAATCACTGCACCACCAGGGAAGTCCCTCCTCTTAAACATTGGTATCTAGTATTTAGTGATCCAGCAGGTCTGGAGTGGGACTCAAGAATCTGAATTTTTAACAAGTGTCTCCAGGTGATTCAGTGCAGGTGTCCAAGAATCACATTTTTTAAAAATGAAATCTACAATCGACTTTAATGTATGTCCCTAAGTAAGAACTTTTTCTTTTTCTTTTCTTTTCTTTTTTTTGGCCGTGAGTCATGCGGGATCTCAGTTCTCTGACTAGGGATCAAATCCATGCCCCTCAATTTCCTCACCTGTAAAATAAGGATGCTTATAATAGTAGCTTTCTCATAAGGAAACTGCAAAGATACAATACCATGATTTATGTGAAGCACATAGCACATACCTGGTGCATGTTAATTCCTCAGCAAGTATTAACCATTATTATTTGTTCCAATTCCTCCTTCCGACCTCCACCCCCACTCCCACCAGAGGAAGATACAAGTCCCTATTGGATTAATATAGGGACTTGTCACCACAGTATTGTTTTGGTTGTGGGCAGTCTTTGGACCTTGCTTTGAGGATTGCTGCTCCAAAGCCGTTCTCCTCCCATCACTCTTCTGATACCCTTGCTGTGGATAATGTCTTTCCAACAAACTACCCTGCCTTTCTCATCTCTCTTTCCTGCTCAGTCTCCCCGCCAATGGCAAACAGCCCTCCTTCCCATCATCCAAAGTGATTTGGCTCGGGATGTGTCCTGGAAAGTAAAAACATACAGCACGTCAGTTGTGGAGCTGCAGGTAGGCCCCAGGATTCCTGAAGATCACAGAATTTGGTGCTCTGGGACTTATGAGTAAGCTTCATAGGCGGTCAGGGAACTGAATCCCCCTGCTCCCCTCATTCTAACCATGGATACACACTGTCTTTTTGGGAAATAGACATATCCTGTACAGAGGTATGGTTGAAGCCCAGGGTGGGTGTGTGGGCAAAGAAAGCTCTGTTCTGCATAAACTCTTGCAGGCACTCGAAAGCAGAAATGGAGTGGGGAGAGGTGAGGATGAGATGAAATAATCCAACCAAGGACACAAAGGGAAAGCAGAGGAAGTCAACTTTCGAACACAATAGTGGTGCTAGTTTTCAGGTTCCTGGACCAGGGCTAACCTCGGATGCAGAGAAAGGCAGGGTCAGTTCTCTGGGTGGCTGAGCCTGTCTCCTTCCAGACACTCAGCCCTCCAGAGGACCCCTGCTTCCTGCCTTCCCCTGTCCTCCCAGTGCAGCTGAAATGGAGAAACCCCAGGGATGTGCTGGAGGAAGGGATGGCAAGATTCTCCCTGGAGAACAAATTGGCACACCTGGGTTTGACTCCAACTTGGCCCACGGTGTCCTTACCAACTGGTGCTCCTCAGAGCTTCCTGCCCCAAAGCAGAGCCACATCTGACCTATCAAAATCCATCTATTAGTCAAGGGCACCATGTGCCATGTCATAACTGCAACCTTCTGACACTGTCCCCCACACACATACATGCACTCTCTAGGATTGCCAGATAAAACAGAGGATGACCAGTTAAACCTGAATTTCAGATAAACGATGAATAACTTTTTAGTATAAGTATGTCCCAAATATTGCATTGACACATACTTATACTTAAAAATTATTTGTTGTCAATCTGATATTCAAGCTACCGTACTAGATTCAGCAACCCTTCTCGATGCTCAGCCCTTCAGCATCTCCCTCCCCCAGGCTCACTGCAGGACTTTGCCTGAATCTGTAGCTGTGTCCATCTGTTCTGTCCTTAGCTGAGAACCTTGGTCACAGTCTGCCGCTACACTGAAAGCTCTCTGAGGGTAAGACCCAGGCCTTGTCCACCGTCTCCATTCCAGGCAGAGATGCTCCCTATAGATGTGCACAAGGGCACCGGCAGAGAGGGGGCATGAATTTACAAAGAAACCCTCCCTCAACTCTGCCCGCAGCGGAGCCCTTGCCGGATTGTGTCTGAGCCCTTGAAGGGCGCCTTTTTCTCATTGATCTGCCCAAACGAGCGCCTGTTTCTAATTGGTTCGCCCAGAATGAGTGTCCCCTTTTCATTGGCTAGTTGTGAGGTGAGCGTGGCCTATTTCCAAACAGTCCGCCCCAGGAACGCCTATTTCTGAGAAGTCCAATCAAAGAGGCGCCTTTTTAAAATTCCTCTGTCCAAGTAGTGCCTTTCTCTAACAACACAAAAACATCTTGTGCACTACTAAGGCCCTAAGACTTCGGATAAGAACACTGCGTTACATTTGCTTAGCGCTTTATAGATTCCAGATTACCTTTACACACATTAACTCATCGAAACCCCACATCGACCCCCACAGGTGGGTATCATTGTGCCATTTGCCTTTTACAGGTTAGCAAACTGAGCCTGGAAGAGAGACAGCAAGCCGTCTGCAGTCACTAAGGCGGATAATGAAAACAGTTTACTTTTGCTCAGTATGAGTTTGACTAAGCTTTTCACGTAAATCATCTGTCCACCCTTACTAGGACTGTGTGGGATATATAAAGCCAGGCACTTTACACTCATTTTCTCAATCTTCATGCAACTCTGGAAACTAAATATTATTCACTATCATTTCATTGATGAGAAAATTGACGCTCGAAGTAAATTCTTTGCCAAAGGTCACACAGCTGCTGTCTACCTTTTACTGATATAAAATGCGGAGTGCATGATGCCAGGTACGGTGCTGTTATTTACAGGCATTCTCTCATTAAATATTCCCTATTATCACTTGATGTCGGTATTCTATTATCCCCATTCACTGCTGAGAAAAATAGGTTCAGAGAGGGTGAGTGACTTGCCCAAGACCACACAGCCAGCAGGTGGCTGAGACAGGATTCACACGGCTAGCAAAGAAGCAGATCAGGAGCTCAAATTCAATTCTTCTGACACCAGCCCAGGGCTCCTTCTCTCACACCTCAGGGCCTCGGTCCCTGCCAGCCCGGCTGAAACCATCAATGACCCTCGGGTAGGCCAGAATCCCTCTTCATCGAAGCCTTAGGTAGCCACAACCGCCAGGAGAAGACGTTTCCTCCCCTGTCCTCCCCACAGAGATCCGGATCGACGGGAGGTGGCGGACTAGAGGACGGGTTCGCAAGACGACTGGCGCGGGGCGAGGCCACACAGCCTGCGGAAGAGGCTCTGGCACCGCCGCTTGTTCCAGGAGCCGACGCGTGTGGGTGGGGCCGGAGTGCCGGGGTCCCGCCTCCTCCTCTCTCTTTCCCCTCCCTCCCTCGCCTCTAGGTCCTGGGCCGGCGGACCCGCGGGCAGGCACTACCGGGCTGGACGACCTCGACCCGGCTCCCGGCGAAGCGCCGCGGAGGAGCTGCCCGGCGCGGAGCCCGGGTACGGGCGAGCCCCTGCAGCCTTCCCCTCGGCGCTGGGCCGGCGCAGAGCTGGAGCATCCGCGGGGGCCCGGGCACGGAGGACCGACGGCCGGCTGCCCCGCGCCCTGTGCCCCGCGCCCAGCTGCAGGGGCGGCGGCGACATGTACGCGCGTGTCGGCCTCCTGCTGCGCGCCCTGCCGCTGCTGCTGTGGGGCGGCCTGGACGCCCAGCTCGCCCAGCGCGTAGGCCAGGAGCTGCGCAGGGAGGCGGAGGTACGCGGTGTGTGGGGGGCGGAGAGGGTCCGCGTGCTGGAGACCCGCCCGAACTTTGCAGTCAGGCCACCCAGCCGCCCCATCTGAGCTGACCATCGGCGTGACCCTCCCTTGTCCTCCTCACCCTTCGCACTTGCACACAAAGAGCCTGGGGCAGCATTCTCTCCCCTCCCACCCCATCACCCTACCCCACCCCCGAACACCAAGCCAGGGCTGGAACCACACGGGCAGGCGGATCTGCACTGATTTCCCAGGACAAGGGGAAGGGGCAGCGAAAAGATAGGATAGACATGCAAGAACTGAGGGAGAGGGAACCCCTACACCCCAGTTTAGCGGGGAGCCTCTGTCCCTCAACGCCTAGTCTGGGAGACTTAGCAGTTCATTCATCACGCGCCCTCCCCAAGTGTCGGACGCTGCGGAGACTCCCAGATTGCTGGCGAGAGCGTACTGCTGTCTGGCCCTGGCCGGGGACACAGAGAACAGCTCTGGCTTCCTGGGGCGGTGCTGCCCCTGACCAGCTGGGGCTAGTGAGCGCCCAAGCTCAGAACTTTCTGCATCTGTAAAATGGGTGAGAGTAGCACACACACACTCTCTCTCTCCCTTTTTTTTTTTTTTTTGGCTGTGCTGTGCGGCTTGTGGGGTTTTAGTTCCCCGACCAGGGTTTGAAGCCATGCCCCCTTGCAGTGAGAGCGCAAAGCCCTAACCACTGGACCGCCAGGGAATTCCCAAGAGTAGCATACTCTTAAGAGTTGCTTCTAAGGAGCTTTAAACAGTGCTTCAGGACTGAACTGGAGAAAAGGGGGTGGGGAAGTGGAGGTGAACCTTAAAGATTTCCCATTTCATTTTCCTCCTTTGGACTCAACTGCTTGGTGTAGGTTGCACAAGGGGAATTTTTGTGAGGTGGGGTTAGAGGTGAACTTGGAACGTCTACTTTCTAGATATAGGTGATTGTAATAATATACCAGTTTCATTTCTTTCTTCCCCAAAGGAACATCACTGTCTGTGTTCTTATCTCTTCTCTGGATTAGAAACTGGGGTCACCACTATTTTAAGGAGAAGGGAGGCAAATAAGTTTTAAATGACTGAGCCCAGCACTTTGCCCTGAGACTCTTAACAGAGCATCTTTCCTGCTGTAAAACTGCCAGTTGTGAGCTTCTCAGTATCCCCACTCCCCTCCCCTAGAAGAGAGAGACATGCTGAATTTAAGAACCCTGCAAAATGAGGAGGACTGCCTCTGAACCACTCTTCCTTCCACCAGCCCTTTCCCATTACTGCTCTGGAATATTTGGAAATGACCCTGCTTCCACAAGGGGGTCCTCTCTCCAACTCCTTCACTCCCTCCCATCCAAGCACTAGTCTCTTGCTCTGTGCTCTCTGCTTTTGCACATTCGGGAATCCCTTTGTTTCTCTGAGTTTAGAGTCTTACAACATCAAGTGCAGAGTCCTCCTGGTCCCAGGAGAAGGCTTCTGTGTACCAAGCCAAGTCTTGTTAAGAGTTCCATCCCACCTCCCCCCAGGTCTGGGTCCCAGGCAATCCTTGGCGAGAGAACAGAGACCCTATCTCTGCCGCCCATGCCTGCGGTGGCCCCAGATGGAGAGAATTTCATCTTGGGGTGTGCTTGGGAAATGTAATATCTAGCCGATTAAGTCTCTTTCCATCTATTTAACATAACTGGGGGAAGGGGATTTTTTTACCTCTGAGAGCAGGGAATATTTTAAAAGCATAAAGAACTCTGGAAATGTGTAATGGGGGTGTGTCCCTATATGCATATATATATATATGCAAATTGTGTGTCTGTGTCGGTATGTCTATATGTGTTTCTGTATATGGTCAATTGCATGGGCTTCAGTGTCAGGCAGACCTGTGTGCAAACCATCAGTAAATTATTTAACCTCTCTGAGCCTCAGTTTTCTTCTCTGTGCTATGGGGGTTAGTAATGCCTATTTTACAAGATTTGGGTGTGGTTTCATGAGATAACGTATGTGAAATACATTCTAGGCTTAGCATGGTACCTAGTATGTAGAAAGCAGTCTAACAAAGGAAGTTGCTCTCAATGTTGTTCTTGTTATTTTAGAAAACAGACCTTCAAATTAAAGTCCTGGCTTGGTGACTAGCTCTCCTAGAACAATAATACAGGACAAAATATGTAAGACAACAATTTTCAGCATTTGACAACAGGGCTATAATTCTTAAGAGATGGTGTTGCAGTTACTATGGCTACATTAAAATTACTTCAAAATGCAGTGAAGTAAAAGAACCACGTATTATGTCCATAGATATTGTGGGTTAGAATTTCAAACAGGGCACATCAAGGCAGCTTGTCTCTGCTCTGCAGTGTCTGGGGATGGAACCATCTGAAGGCTGTTTACTCACCTCTCTGGCAGTTGACACTGGCTGTCAGCTGGGGGCCTCAGTTCTTCTCCATGTGGGCCTATCCACATGGTCTCTGCATGTGGGCTAGTTTGGCCTGCCTCCAAACATGGTGGTTGGGTCTCCAAGCTGAGAGCTGAGAGAGAGAGAAAAGAGAATGAGAGATGCAGAAGTTGTATCTCTTTGTGACTTAGACTAGGAAGTTGCATAGCCTCACTTCTGCTGTACTCCACTGTCTGGAGTCACAAACTCCAGGTCAAGGGGTGGGAACACAGACCCCACAGTTGGTGGGAGGAGTGCTGACGTCACATCGTAAGGAGAGCATGAGGATGAGAGATGTTGGGGTCATTTAGGGAAATACAACCATCCACAGAAAGGAACCTGCACAAAGTGAGCCCCCTGATCACCCTGGCTCTTTGCTCCGGTTCATTTCCCTGACCGCAGTGCAGGGAGCCAGACCCCCAACAAAGCACAGCGGTCCTGCTGAGCTCATAGACAAAGGTCAAAGTTCAGGAGATGGAAAGAAAGAAATAGTAAAACAGCTGTGTGATCTTAAGCTTGTCTTTTCCCTTCTCCAGTCAGCAGATTCCTCTTCTGTAAAATAAGGGAGTTAAATTTCTTAAATGATTTTTAAGATTCTCTCCAGCACTAACATTCTTTAGCTTTGGTGTGTTTGTGCGCCTTTGCCTCTGTGTGTATGTGTGTACACATTCCATCTACCTATGTCCGTGTCTATCTATCTGGATGTCTCTGTGTGTATTCCTGTGCCCTGCATGCCTGGCTCTATGTGTCCCCTGTGTGCACACGAAGAAATAAAATCGAGGGCTTTCCAGAGTGGGCTTTGCCTTGCAGGGGACTGACGGCTTACAAAGCTGCATTGTGAACAAGTTCATTGTTGCCCACTTAGGAAAACTAGAGCTGCTCACAACATTCGCGAGCAGGAACAGTCTCCGCTGCTGAGTTGCAAGATTGAGAGTTAATGAATGACATCATCACCCTGGCCCCCCTCCCATTCCCAGCCAGGCCCTATCCTGTTCTTGGGCAACACAGACTGTCCCGAGAGATCTATCTACCATGCATTGCCTGGACCTTCTTTAGCACAACCCGGCAATGTGTCCAGGACCTGCCCTCCACTCAGTAATCATGCATAACTGCACGGCTATTCCCAGTGTGCCAGTGCAACAGGAAACTGGGTAGTTTGTTTCTCCAGGGAGACACTGGAGCTTCTGTGGAGTATCCACCACCAGGTGCAGTGTCTGTTTCTCATACCACAGATCCATTCATTTTATTTTGTGTGAGTCAGAAACCCAGAAGCCCGGGCATGGAAGCCTTTCCCAAGAGCTCAGCTCAGTGATTCATAGGGGGCAGACGAGGCTCTGAAGTGTCCCAGAGGACCACAAGTTGATGGAAAAGCAATTGCCAAGCCAGTCTGAAAACCAAGACATCTATTAATAGGAAAAGCTGGATGGTGGAAGCAGGGACATAGAAGGGAGAGATTGTTGGACAACTCCTCCTAAACACAATCTTGGTTAGGACATTATTTTGTGCCTTAAACTTCGCCCCACACCCAGGGAGGACTATGGGTCCATACAGTCTGGTTATTTGGCATTAGAAAAAAATACAAGATGGGATCTGGATGGAGACTAGCCAGCTAATGTTTTCCAACTTCCTTAAGGATGGAAAATGAAAGAAGGCACGGGGATTACAGTAAGAGGTATCTAAGTTATACCTAGACAGAACTTTGTGAATATGGGACCAGGGACAAGGGAAAGGAGGAGAAGAGGAAGGGAGTCAGACAGAAGGGAAGGGGAGGTCTTTGCCCAAAATAAAGGAAAGGGGCGGAGCTTGTCCCACTGCCCTGAGAACTTCAGTAGGTTTCAGAAGTCAGAGAGCAAAAGCAATACTTTCTGGAAGCAGACGTTTGTCTTTGTGAAGAACACACCTGGGTGCTGTTGAATACCTGTGGCTTGTCATGGGAGATGTGATCCTAGTCTCTTTGGAGTCCCCTCCCTGAGCAGGTTCTTCCCTCTGCTCCACCCCTGGGCCTGCTCGTGGAGGAGACAGAAGGGATCCAGCTAGAAACACCCCCAGTTTTACCTTTTTTATATTTGAGAGCCATCTCCCAGTGGTGAGAGCAGCTTGGACCCTGCTCCTTCGGTTTTAAAACCTCTGAGTCACTTGCTTATTAGGTGTCAGAGGATTTAGATTCAAGTATGAAGCACTACACTCCCTTGAGATTTACCTTCCTCATCTTTAAAATGGGAAGAACAATACGTGTGCTGCCTATGTTCTTGGAAGGTAATTGTGAAGCTCAAAGAAGGTGAGATACCCCGAAAATCTTTACAATAGGCAAGAGCTCACTGTGCTCCTGACTACCAGAAAACGTTTTTATTTATGGGACATGGCAAGGCAGAACATCAGCTGCTATCCCCTGCGTCTTGACTTGGCTAATAATGCCACAGGTGTATCAGATGATAAACACGATCACACAGAGTCACTACAGAAAGAGTGGAATCATAGTGAAACATAATATGAGAAGTAATAGATCGTAGGTGAAGCAACACGGTTTCTGCATGAGCTTGCAATTCTGTCATTCTTGGTTTCATTTTTTGCTGCTGCAATTCTTTGATATGGAGGATGTCATGGCCACTCTGTGGACAGGAGACTGGAAGCTGACCCCTCCTAGACTAATCTACCAAAGGTCCCTTCCAGCAATGAGGCTCCGTGACTGTAAATGGAAAAATAACGTTTTTAATGGAGCAACTATCAAAAAGCTTTCCCAGAACTGCTTCTTGCTGGATTGTCACGACACTCCTGTGAGAAACATAAAGCAGTAGTCCCGCCCCCATTTTATATTTGAGGCACAGCTTTATATATATATAAAATTTTATATATATATATATATATAAAATTATAGCTTTGCCATAGTTCACATAGCTAATCAGTTGCAGAAACAAGGCTACAATAAGAGAAGGAGCTGGAGTAGATCTTAGCTCTAATCCAACCCCCCCCCATTTTATAAAAGAGGAAACTGAGGCCCAGAGAGGCACAGGACTTGCTTAAGGACACACAGTTCACAGCAGCACCAAGAATAAAACTCAAGACACTCAGTCCAGGGCTCTTGCCCTGCCGGGTTAGTGACTCAGAGCTCCGGGGTTCATTTTGCTACACCTCATTGCTAGTCTAGCCCTGCTCAGTAATGACCAGAATTTCCCCTTCCTTCAGGCACTGAACGGGCTGGGCTCTACACACGCTCCCAGGACAAGTCAGGACGGATGAAGGACTAGAGCCCCTGGAATTCTGATGCCTCTCAGCTTTCTGGGTCTGGGGAGAACAGTCTTCATTTTCCCCAAACACCACAGCCACCCCCAGGGCTTTGCAGAGGCGACTCCCCAGGGAAGTGGCCCCAGCCCTGACCGAGTGGGTGAGGCAGGTTGGCGCAAGCTTTCAGACCTGAGCAAGGTGAATCACTGGGGGGCACAGCCCTCCAGCTTCCTCTCCATGCAGCTCCAGCCCTGGGCTCCATGGGAGAGAGGATGGGTGGAGGACAGGGCAGAGAGAAAACCTGATGTTTGAACTGTGAGGCAAAGAGGAGCAGCCTGGGCACGGCTTCCATGAAGGGGGACAGCGGCGATCCCAGGTGGAGCTCGGAGAGCCCCCGAGAGAGCACAGGACACCCTCCCGATCCTGCATCTTCTCCTGGGATCCCTCTGCCACACTGTCACCTGCCCTACACCCCTGCTCTTTCTCCCAGGCAGATGAGCATTTCTCTAACCTTCGCAGGGGAAAACAGGCACGGCAAATGGGCAAGCAGAAGAGGGTTAGGGAGGCCTGCAGGAGCAGAGGGCATCTCAACCCTGCCTCCTCGTCACCCCGGGATGTGGGTCTCCCTCCACTCAACAGAACTTCAGGACACTCAGTATTAAGGGCCCCCTTCCTGTAATTAAAAATGTTTTAAGATATGTGCATAGTAAACATAGAATAAGTATAAGGGAGTTCTTAAGTCCTGATAACCCCCATTATAGCACTTCGTTGCTTTTATGGAAATATTAAGTGTCAAATTCTTAACATTTCTTTTACTCATTCTTTTGGTGTCTTTTGGCTGGTGTCCTGGATACTTGCTTACTCTGCCTTCTGGAAATTCAGCTCTGCCTTGAAACCCACAGGTCAGCCCAGGACTTCCCCTCTGATGGACCCCTGAAAAAAGCCTCCACCCCCATCCTGCCCTCCACCCACCTTGCCTGCCAAAGTCCCAGGCACGGCAGCCCAGCCAGGAAACAGGAGACGCCGCTAGTCAGTTTCCCCCGTCCTCCCCCCTCTGTCCAAGGCTTCCAAGTTCCTGAACGGGAGCCAAGTCCCTGATAAGGGCTGGGTGGGTTTGGGGGGAGAGGCACAGGGAGGGCCAGCCTGTTAGCCTGTGACCCAGTCTCTCCCAAGTCACTCACTCAGCAAAACTGCTTCTAAGGAAACAATTCGCTGACTTCCTTTAGAAAGCCACTCTGTCCATCGTCACCAAGGGAGAGGGAGGAGGCATGGAAGAGAACCAGGCACCTGGCTGGGGTGAGGCAAGTCTGAGATAAAGCACCTAGAATAACAGAGGTGTAACTGCCTTGTTCAAAGCACTTCCCGTCTTATAGATGGGGTGCATTCCAAAAGCCTCTTGTTAATTTCCCCACTAAGGTAAATCAACCTGATCAACTGTTTATTGAGCATTTACTATATACCAGACAACTATGCTAGATGTACATTGCTATATTTAATCCTTCTGAGAATCCTGTGGGGTTATTTCTGTTCTCACATTGTGAGTGAAGAAATGGAGGCTCAGAGAGGTTAAGTAGTTTGTCTCTGGCCATCCAGCAGGGTCATGGTTGGGAACAGATTCTTGATTCCAAGACCTGTGGCTATTCTATGATGCCACACTATGTTGAGCAGTAAAGAGTCTTCCAGATTAAGTCCCTAGAACTCCTTTAATCCATTTTGCATCCCCAAATGGTGTACCTATGCAAAGGGAAAGAAGAAAACAATAGTGCTGAAATACTAATAAGTTAGCGCAGGAAAACAATAAAATGGACTTGGAAAGAGTTTGTCTAGAATAAGCGTTCCTTATGGAAAGTGACTTTATTGAGAAGAGGATGTGGAGGTCTCTGGAGACAGATATAACGAAATCCACAAAAAGGAGGCGGGATACTTGCAAAGGTTTAGAGGCTTGCCGGTCCTGGCTCTTAGTGTCTGGCTTCATTCCCAACTTGTGCCTTTTCCTTGACGCAGCAGCTATGATTGGAGTTGATCTGAGTTAAGAAATACAGCAAAGAGGAGAACAAGGAAGACAGAAAATTATTTCTGGATAGGTAACACAGCAAGGAGGGGTAAAAATGAAGAGTCGATGTGTGTCGCTATAAGAATTCAGCAGCCGAGGTGATTTTTTTAATCCATTGGTGGAGTTTATGGGTGAGAAGTGCAAGCAGGGAGCTGAGTGCATCATTCCCCTGAAGGGCAGGACTGCTGATAGGGATGGGCAGTGAGTCACACACTTCCTTCCACTGGCTTCCAAGAACTATATCCAGCTGATCTGTTGTTGGCCTGGAACTGAGTCCAGGTTCTGACTTTGATGCCAGGACTCTTTCTGCTATAGCTCATAGACCTTGTTGGGAAAAGGGATGAGCCTGGGCGTGATGTATGTGACACGGGCCCTCGGAGACCCAGGGAGGGGAAAGGGTGCCACACCGTGGGAAAGCTGACCTTTCTCTCTCCCCCAGGCATTCCTGGAGAAGTACGGGTATCTCAGTGAACCCGTCCCCAGTAGTCCCGCCTCCACGCGATTCAGCAATGCCATCAGGTAAGACAGAGGGATGTGGAGGACTTGGTGGTGCTGGAGTGCAAAGCTCCGGTCACCTCCTCCCTCCTATTAGAAGGCTGGTCTCCCACGTGTGCCCAGGGGGTCACACTCCATTGCTCCCTCCCTTGCCCCCAGCATCCTGCTGTCTCCAGGGAAGCTCCCTGCATTCATCCCCACCAGCCAGCCTTGCACTGTGGTCCTTTATCTCAATTCCTCCTAACAGGGAGTTCCAGTGGGTGTCCCAGCTGCCCATGAGCGGGATGCTGGATGCCGCCACGCTGCGCCAGATGACGCAGCCCCGCTGTGGGGTGGCAGATACCGACAGCCAGGTGGCCTGGACCAAGAGAGTCAGTGCCCTATTTACTGGACGTCGGGCCAAAATGAGGCGAAAGAAACGCTTTGCCAGGCAAGGTGAGCACTGTTAAAATCTAGCTGGGCTGGGATTCCCCAGCGTCCTGAAGCCCCATGGCCAGAAAAATACGTCTCATCCTCGGACTGGGCTCTGTGAATAACCTCGCTCCCCTAGGGTGGGTGAATAGGACCTCTCAACCCAAGGACCATCTTTGTGAACACAGATATTTAAGTCAGAATTATGCCTAAATTGATGAATTTTCTTTTTTTTTAATTTTTCTTTATTTTTTCATTTAAAAAAATATTTATTTATTTAGTTTTTGGCTGCGTTGGGTCTTCGTTGCTGCGCATGGGCTTTCTCTAGTTGTGGCGAGCAGGAGCTCTCTTTGTTGTGGTACGCGGGCTTCTCATTGTGGTGGCTTCTCTTGTTGTGGAGCATGGGCTCTAGGCCTGCGGGCTTCAGTAGTTACAGCACGGGGGCTCAGTAGTTGTGTCTCGTGGGCTCTAGAGCGTAGGCTCAGTAGTTGTGGTGCACGGGCTTAGTTGTGCCATGGCATGTGGGATCTTCCCGGACCAGGGCTCGAACCCATATCCCCTGCACTGGCAGGCGGACTTCTAACCACTGCACCACGAGGGAAGTCCCTAAATTGATAAATTTTCATGGTGCAAGTATTTTCCAGAGCAAACCCCATCAAACCCACTTAATGCCTTGATCAATTTGCTATGTAGGGCAGTTAAACCATTGCCAACATTTTCCTTTATATTTGACTGAAGTCATTTTCATCAGAATCGATGTTTTTTTCAAAAGCATTATTCAACAAAGATGGGATTCATCCATCAGTTTTATTTTGACCACAGCACATTTTTTAACAGCGTTATGGAAATACAATTCACATACCGTAAAATTTACTCAAAGTGTACGACTCAGTGATTTTTAGTATATTCACGGCATTGGGCAACCATCAGCACAATCTAATTCCAGAACGGTTTCATCACCTCAAGAAGAAACCCCATGCCCCAAATGAAACGGTCACTCCCACTCTCCCTCTTCCCAGCCCCAGGCAACCGCTAATCAGTCTCCTCTCTGACTCTGCAGATTTGCTTATTCTAGACATCTTCACACTACAGTTTCTGCCATTGTGATTTTCCTTGTGTAGTTTTGGGTTTTTCCTTCCCTTCCCCTCCTCCACTTCCTCCTTCTTTGTCCAAATCCAATCTTCCAGGATCAGATGTTACAGATCTACGATTTATGAAGGAGATTTGATTCTTCTGTCAATTCTTCATCAATGACAAGTTTAACTCTGTGTGATTTTTTTTTAATTTATTTATTTTTGGCTGCATTGGGTCTTTGTTGCTGCACGCGGGCTTTCTCTAGTTGTGGCCAGCAGGGGCTACTCTTCGTTGCGGTGCACGGGCTTCTCATTACAGTGGCTTCTCTTGCTGTGGAGCATGGGCTCTAGGCACGCGGGCTTCAGTAGTTGCAGCACGTGGGCTCAGTAGTTGTGGCTCACGGGCTCTAGAGCACAGGTTCAGTAGTTGTGGCCCACGGGCTTAGTTGCTCCGCGGCATGTGGGATCTTCCCAGACCAGGGATCGAACCTGTGTCCCCTGCATTGGCAGGTGGATTCTTAACCACTGCACCACCAGGGAAGCCCTAACTGTGTGTAATTTTAACATCTTGTTTGTACTAAGTCTAGTTTTCTCTGCTCAGTTTTCACAGTTTTCAAGATTCCTAACAAGATGGGGTTGCTCAGTCAGGTTCTCATCTCATTCATTTTACTGTGAGCGCTTAGGGCCATTGCCTCTTTTAATTTGCATTAACTACTCTGGCTGACAATACCCATTATGGACAGAATAAGTGGCACACTTTTTATTTCTTAGCTAATTCGTAAGGAAATTGTGACCTGTTCCCCTCAGCTGTTGGGGGATGTCTGTTTCCAGGTACTTGCCAATCCAGTTCCACTGTGTCTACACATCCAGCCACTCTGGGTCCCCAGTACTGTATGACCGCATTCTGATAAAACAAGGAGGAGCGATGGGGTCCAGACTCTGGGCTCAAGATGTCCTTGGTGTCAACATGTTCTGCATCCCCCAGTGTTTCTGGATGGCAGAGGGGAAGGACAAGGTAGAATGGGGGAGCGGTGTGAACTGGAGCAGTGTCCCTGGATCCAGAGCTCTGAGTTTAGCTGTGTGACCCGGGCCATGTCACTTTGCTCTGTTTCCTCATCGGAAACAGCTCGTTCAGGTTGCAAAGGAGAGGCGCTGATTACTAAGGGGAAGGGCTTGTTGTGAGAATATGGTGGAAACTGGGGCAGCCCCGGATAGTCTCAATAGCGACACTTCCAGCCTAGAGTCGGTGTCCCAGAGAATTGAGACAATGCTTCCTGGGCACTCAGGACATGAGCTGAGCATGAGGGATGTTTCCTCCAGGCAGCATCTCTTCTTCTCATGCCCTAAGGGAGGAACTGATGGAGTCCGTTTGTCACTGTCCAATTTGGAACATCCCTTTTGGACGGAAATTCATGCTAAGGCACCTCCCTCTCCATCTCATTATCTGACACTGACCCCTGGTCCAGACAGCAGTGGCCAGACTAGACAGAGAATTTCTCTCTTATTCACAACATGAACCACAGCAGCTTGAATTCTTTCCCTCCTGGGTGGGAAGACATTCCCTAGAAAAGAGCTGCGAGCTTGGCAGGCACCAAGCACTTCCTATGCCTTAGGAAAGAAAATGTAATAATAACAGTTAATACACACTGAGCCTTTATGATCGTGCCAAGCATGGTTCTGAATGGATTAACTCATTTAATCCAATAACAACCCAATGAGATGGGTACCATTAGTATCCTCATTTACAGATGGGGAAAATGAGGGACAAACAGCTCGAGCAACTTTCCCAGGGCCACATAGCCAGAGCATGGCCAAGCCTTCTTTTCACTGGGAGGACTGTGTGATTGCCGGATGTGAAAAAACCCAGAACGTGGGTAGGGGCTTAAAACGGGATGTGGATTTCTAGGCCAGTGACTTTCCATTATGTGGGTCAATGCTATACCGATGATGGGTTCCAGGTTTGCCAGATAAAATACAGGATGCCCAGTTAAATTTGAATTTCAGATGAACAACGTAACTGTTTTGTTTTCACACACTTATACTACAAAAAGTATTTGTTGTTTATCTGAAACTCACATTGAGCTAGGCGTTCTACGTTTTCATTTGCTAAAGCTGGCAGCCTCATTCCAAGCACCAGCTCGGGACTCTGCCTGCAGGGCTGATCTTCAAGGTCCCTGCTCCCTCACACAGCTGGTGGAGGTGGGGAGCCCCGGGGCGGGGAGGGGGGGTGTATCTGGATGGAAAACGAAGGAGCAGGGATATTTATTGAGCACCCACCACATGCCAAGCAGCTTTGTGCTGCCTTTTCATTTGCTGTTTCACTTTTACCAGGAGGTGAGTCTTACCAACCCCACTTTGCAAGTAAGGAAACTGAGGCTTGGAGAGAGTCTGTAATTTGATACGCGAGGTTGTAAGCAAAGGGGCTGGGATTTCAACCCACGTTCTCTCCACAGTATCAGTTGCCTGTTGGGAGTCAGGATCCCAGGGTCACGCCCCCCGACCCCAGGCAAGAGTCTAGCTCTCTGCCCTTCCCCATCTCCTTTTCCTTCCCTCTTCCCTTTTGAATTTTGGAGCAAGGGTGTGGTGGCTGCAGTGCCAGGTGCTGCTGTGGCCTGAGGGTTGCCATGGAAACCAGCCCTGCCTGGTCGGGAGTTTGGGACGGGGGCCTGAAGTGACCAGCCTGCTCCAAGGACACAGACCTACAGAAGACAGGGATGAGGGCTCAGGCTGCTGGCCAGGCGGTTCCTTTCTCACCAGCAGCCCCACCAAGGACCCCCCCCATCCAGCTCTACTCTCAAAGAAAATTAGTCTCTCAATACCAGTCCTATCTGTCCTCCCTAGCCTCCCCACTTCTTGCCCATGGAGTGAGGGGCCTCCCTAGCTGCAAAGAGGCAGAAGGAGCTGCCTCACACTTTTCTAGAAGCTTGAAGGTTTTGTGGGGGGTGGGGGAGAGTCTGAGAGTTGGTCACCCATAGCAGGGTGTGAAAGAGCCCAGCGCCAGCCTGCCCTGTGCCTGGTGAAACTTACGATTCAATGAGAAGTGTTATTGGTACCTCGGGAACCCTCAGGCGGCGCCTCTGGCCTTCCTCCAGGCTTTCCTCCTCTGCCTTCCTTAGAATCCTTCCCTTTTCCCTCCCTGAGGGTTGGTCACTGGCTGGGAGGGGTTGGGTGGCTGCCAGGCCCAAAGGGGTGAGAGAAGGGACACCCCCAACCCCACTTCCATGGAGGATGGAGGGGGAGGGAAAGTGTGCTCAGCTCTTCTGCCAGCTGGAGAATTCAGGAGAATTTCAGCTTGCGCAGAGCCCCTGCTTTGACCCAGAGGAGGGACGTTTAGGCAAATTTATAAGCCTTGAGTCTTAGCAAACGGGCCTGCTTATCTGTGTGGTACAGTGGCCGGCGCACTGGATTTGGTGTCAGGGCCTGGGCTCAGGGCATAGCCCCGCCACTCACTCGTTCTGAGGCCCTTCCTCCTGGCCTCAATTTCAGCAAACTAGAGCAGAGAGATGGATAAGGCGGTGGCCAAACGTCCGTGACGACACTCCTCCTGCCTGGTTCAGGCAAGGGTACCCCCAGGACAAAAAGGCAGGAGATCTGAACCTTCACCTGCCCCCCAAGGGGAGAGGGGGCCCTGTCCTCTGGCCTGGCCTCCTAGCACAGCCAGGCCTGCCCTGCCCACTCATCACCCACGCTCCAGGGACTCTGGTCCATTTGGGAAACTGAGACCCAAAGGCAGCATGATTCTCGGCTGCTCACGGGAGTCCTGCCTCCAGAGCTGTAAGTCTTCCACAGTTTCAGCCCCTGAGCTTACAGGGCTCAGAAATAGCCCACGAAAAACTCTGGGATCTGGACCTTCTGAGCACCCTGGTCCTGGGTGCAAGGCGAGCTGCAGAGGGACACGGTTGACCTGGGGCTCGGGCAAGAGGCCAGAGTCTCAGGCCTCAGGGAGGAACTGCAGTTTGAGGCAAAGGAATAGGAACTCTTAACTAAGTGGAGATGGAAAAATCTCTCTCGGTCAGTGACAAACACACCCTTTGTTCTTATTTGTTTTCACCTCAGAGCTCTGCAGAGTCCCTGAGGAAGTGAGGGGGAGGGCCAGAGGTCAGAGAAGGACCTCGAATAAATGGGCCTTGTGGTCTTTGGTCAGCAGCAGGCCCAGGGCACGGGAAAGGGAGCTGGCAGGAGCGTGTGAGGGGTGGAGAGGAGGAAGGGGGAGAGGGCAGTCATGGCTGTGGCCCCCGTGGCTCCACTCCGACACGGTAGACAGGGGCTGGGATTCGCTGCCAGCAAGAGACGCAGCACGGTTTTCCAGCTCAGCCCAGATTGTAGGGAGGACGGCCCCAGACCCGAGACTCCTTCAGGTTGGGGACTCTTCCTGGGTAGAGGCTGCTTATCCCCTGTCATACTGGGACCTCGCCAGGTCGAGCCACTGGAGTAGGGACCGTGCAGGACAAGCGTAGTCTTGTCAGTCTGAGAGCAGTGTCTCCACAGCCAAACAGGGGACTTCCCATTTGGGCTGTGGTTCCTCCGTCACATCAGGGACTTCCTGGAGGAGGACCTATCTCCCCATCAAAAGAGTCCGCAGGGAGCAGCCCCAGGCTCTGCAGCAGGTGTGACTGATGCGGCCTCTCTGGGTGGCAGGCAACAAATGGTACAAGCGGCATCTCTCCTACCGCCTGGTGAACTGGCCCCAGCACCTGCCTGAGCCGGCAGTTCGGGGGGCCGTGCGCGCCGCCTTCCAGCTGTGGAGCAACGTCTCGGCGCTGGAGTTCTGGGAGGCCCCGGCCACAGGCCCCGCTGACATCCGCCTCACCTTCTTCCAAGGGGACCACAACGACGGGTTGAGCAACGCCTTCGATGGCCCAGGTGCTGACACAGAGCCTCTCTCCCACACGGCAGGAGGGAAACCCAACTAGGAGAGGCAGTCTGGGGAGGGCAGTAGAGCCTTCACTCCCTCTTTGGCCTTGGCCAAGCTGCAGCCCCCTCTGAAGAACCTTCAGTCTTCCCATCTGTAGAATGGGAACAGTGGTCCCTGCCCTATTAGGTGCCTCATGGCTGAAGGGACGGTCACATGAGGTTCTCCATGAAAAGTGCTTTGCAAACTCTAAAGAGTATTATCTCTTTTGGGAGAAACTTCTGGGGTCTTGTCACCCATCCCCTGCCTCTAGTCAGGCCTGTGCCTCTCTTGTTCTCCAGGAGTGAATGTTCTCCAGACCAAGGCTCTAAAAACATCCAGAGGCCACCACAACCCCACTCCCGCCCTCCCACCACCCACTGCACAGTCACTGCCACAGGGCAAGAGGCCTTCTACCCTCTCCCTGCCACCTGCTTCACACACCCACAGCCCAGACTGTCTGCCCCTGACCTAAAGGCTTACGGCTGCAATGTAAACCGCTCTCCTCCCCTTCTGCCCAACACTAGCCTTCACAACCTGAATGCAGGCCATCTGTGCATCTCCTCCCCACTAGTGAGGTGAGGAGACCTGATCAGGCCCCTTCAGCGTGGGGACTTAAGCCCTTGTGTCCCCTGGGTACTTGGGGCCCACCTCCCCTGCAGTCTCCTGCTTTCCATCAAGCCCACTCAGAGCAAAGCCCACTTCCAAGCCCTGCTGCTGAGACCCAGGGTAGGACTGGGAGAGATTTAGGCTCTTCAAGAATCCACATGGAGCACCCACACGTGCTTGCATGTAACTCACTTCACCCACGATATCTCCATGAGACATTGATATCCATACCCAGGTCCCCAGGTGGAGTCTGGTCACTAAGACGGCACTGGACTGGGAGTCAGCTCTCTGATTTGAGAGAGGTGTTTTGTCTGAGTTCATGTCTTCTCCCTTCGAAACCTGCCCATCTGTCTCCCAGGATTATTGTGAGGGTTAAACAGAAAGGGCTTACATGGCTCGAAACAGCTTGGGGCATATTCAAAATTAGAAGCATGTATTCCTCCTACAAGTGACCAGCTCTCCACGCCCCAGAAGGCTCCCTTTAAAGGCAGCCTCCCAACTTTTGTCAGTCCCCTCTGGCCTGGGCTCCAAGAAGGCAACGCCAGAAGGAACTTCAGGGCTTCTAGGCCAGCATCATTGCAGTGCTGTCTGCCGACTCCTGCAGAAAGTGAATTGTGAGGGGGTAGGACCCTAGAAACTGCAGAATTGCATCTGGGGCCCACTACCAGCTTGAGAATCGCTGATCCAGCCCATCTCCCTCTGCTCACTCCTATTACAAGCAGGGAAGCAGGGAAGTAGAGACCCACACAGGACCCTGGCAGAGGGAAGGCAAGAGTAAAAGAACGCAAGAATATATAGACTTTTTTTTTTTTTTTTTTTTTTTGCCCCGCTGCGTGGCATGCGGGATCTTAGTTTCCTGACCAGGAATCCAACCCGTGCCCCCTGCAGTAGAAGTGCAGAGTCCTAACCACAGGACCGCCAGGGAAGTCCCCTACATACGCTTCTCTCTCCTTTTTTTTTTTTTTTTTTTTATAAATTTATTTATTTTTGACTGCGTTGGGTCTTCGTTGCTGCACGCAGGTTTTCTCTAGTTGCGGCGAGCGGGGGCTACTCTTCGTTGCCGTGCGCGGGCTTCTTATCGCAGTGGCTTCTCTTGTTGCAGAGCATGGGTTCTAGGCACGCAGGCTTCAGTAGTTGTGGTGTGCGGGCTCAGTAGCTGTGGCTCGCTGGCTCTAGAGCTCAGGCTCAGTAGTTGTGGCGCACGGGCTTAGTTGCTCCGCGGCATGTGGGATCTTCCTGGACCAGGGCTTGAACCCGTGTCCCCTGCATTGGCAGGCGGATTCTTAACCACTGTGCCACCAGGGACGTCCCCCCTATATGTACTTATTAATAAATAAGCTATACCTACCCATAAATACACTCAGCACCCAGATCAAGAAACAACATTACCAACACCCCAGAAGTCTCATTAAGCCCCCTTCGGGGGTAACCACTGTCCCTACTCCTAGATCTCTTCGAAAGTAAGTAATGGTTAGTACCTGCGGTAGACACTAAGTATTACATGTAACATACACAAGTACACACATCCCTTTTTAATACTCAGAACAACCCCGTGAGGAGCAACTTCCTTATCAACATGCCCATTTTTCAGATCTAAAATCTAAAAGCTAAGACACAGAGAGGTTAAGCTATCTGTCCAAGGTCACACAGCTAGTAAGGGGATAAAACCGGGATTGGAAGCTAGGCAGTTTGGCCCCGTGCTCTTTGTACACCACGCTCCCTCTTAGGCTTCCAGGCCCCATAGCCTAGTCATCTGTTCATTGCTCCACACTTCAGCTTCTGCCAGACTTAATTAGGAGGGAAATTACTCATCAAAAACGCAGCCATACACACGCCAATGGCATTTGCGCCGGGCGGTGGGAAGTTGGGGGGTGTCGCGGGCTGCGGCTCCGCCTGACCTCCTCGCCGCCTGTAGGCGGCGCCCTGGCGCACGCCTTCCTCCCCCGCCGCGGCGAAGCGCACTTCGACCGCGACGAGCGCTGGTCCCTGAGCCGCCGCCGCGGGCGCAACCTGTTCGTGGTGCTGGCGCATGAGATCGGCCACACGCTCGGCCTGACCCACTCGGCCGCGCCGCGCGCGCTCATGGCGCCCTACTACAAGAGGCTGGGCCGCGACGCGCTGCTCAGCTGGGACGACGTGCTGGCCGTGCAGAGCCTGTATGGTGAGCCCCCGGCGCGCTCGCCACTGCGCTCTCCCTTGTCCCCTGCGCCCCGGGATCCCCAGGGCTCGGACACCGGCTCTTCAAATAGGATCCCCCATCCTAAGCGCAGGAAGCTGGCCTCCCCATCACAGGTCCTTCCCGATACTGAAGCTTCGGGCTCCCCTCAAATCTTGAGAAACCTCATCTCCTGCTGTGCTTCACCCGCATGCCTGGCCTCTATCATCCCAACCAATTCCTGGGCACAGACCTCCTCTGCGTTCCAGTTGCTGATTCCTGCCCGACCAGGGCTGTGCAATTCCTCGCATATCCCTGCCCCATCATCCAGACCCAGTCCTCGGTCCCACCCAGACCCCAGAGCCCTCATTCCTGCTCCCAGCTCCAGTGGCTCTCCCCCAACATTTCCCTCTCCGTGAGCTGATGCCCACTTTTCCCCCAAGCCTGGGCCTCTGCCTGGCGGTGGACTTAGACAAGGTCTTCTCCCGCAGAATGAACGACTGGTGCTTCCCAGAGATTTATCTGGACCCCAGCCCGGGGCTGTGACCCTGAGTACCTGGTGTGGTGGGCAGGGCCAGGATCCCTAGGAACAAGTACCATTCCATCGGGGTCAGCAGTTGCTCTTGGGCAAAGCACTTCCCCTTTTAGAGTCGTCGGTTTTATCTTCTGGGGGAAATAAAAGGTGGGGGGGATAATAATTGAGGCCCTGCTTACCTCCCAGGGCTGTTGTTCTGGTGGATATGAACATGCTTTGTAGTCTAAGAGACCTACACAAAGGTAATAATAATAGCTGCTATTTCACGAGTGTCTACCATGGGCCAGACACTTAACACACCCATGAGGTATCTTTTTATCCACAAATGAGGAAGATGGGGCTCAGAGACATTAGATAACTTGTCCAAGGTCACCCAGCTAGGAAGGTGCAGACCAGGATTCAGGAGCTGGTGCCGAATTCTAAGCTTGTAGGACTCTGCCTCATTCTCATAAGTGAAGTACAGTGATGTCATTATTATAACTGCTGTAATTATCACAGCCCAGGCCCCTGAACTCTGCCCTCACGCCATCTGCATTGTCCAGGACTCAGGGAAGAGGACCCTCTGCCCTTTTTAGTTCCAAACCCTTGTTTGGTTCCCCCACTCCGATTTTACCCTTTTCCAGACTGTTCGGCAGGAAAGAGGACTTCTGAGTTTGGTGCTATGGTTATAACACCAACAACCAAGGACAACTCTTAACCCCCCACCCCTGCCCTCCTTCCCTGCCCCTCATGTCAGATAATGAAACGAACCAAGGGGGAGGTCTCGAGCACTCAACACACCCCCAACCAGTGTGCGTTCTCTCCCGCTTCCCTCCTTCCCTGTGAAGGGAAGCCCCAGGGCGGCTCAGGGGCCATCCAGCTCCCTGGAAAGCTATTCACGGACTTTGAGGCCTGGGACCCCCACAGACTCCAAGGAAGGCGCCCTGAAACCCGAGGTCCTAAATATTGCCACTCTTCCTTCGATGCAATCACTGTAGGTAAGATGGTCCCGCTGGTTCCTTGCTTCCTTCTTCCCTCCTCCTCCTCCACATCTCCAGGGGTCTCCGGAGCTGGAGTACAAGTTTGGGGGATGAATTATAAAATCCAGAAATCCCAAGTCACAAGCATTCTGCAGGGTAGCAAGCCCACGCCAAGCAAAACGCTGCTTCCTCCTGCACTTTCCCCTCTGCCCCAGCTGTGCCTGCTGTATCCTCTCTGCCGCATCCTCTCTCGTCAGTTTGGGAAGCTGGGTTCTAGGGAAGCACCTTCCCTGGAAAGAAGGCAGGAGGCCGATGGTCACTCCTCAACTTTCTCTTGTCTCTGGGCAGATGGGCAACATCGACTGTACATATTTCAAGGGAACCAGTTCTGGGAGGTGACAGCTGATGGCAACGTCTCAGAGCCCCACCCACTACAGAAAAGGTGGGCAGGGCTGCCCCCCCATATTGAGGCTGCCGCGGTGTCATTGGAGGATGGAGACTTCTACTTCTTCAAAGGTACCAGCCCTGGGGCAGATGAGAAAATTGAAGCCTAGAGAGGGGAGGAGTCTGCCCAAGGTCAAAAGAGGGGAGGAGTCTCAATTCCATTCTGAACCTGTGGCCCCAGCAACTCTCCCAGGAGATTCCTTTAGTGATGGATTGGGGGGCACAGGTGTCACGGTTGTCCCAGAGAGCGGGTGGGAGAGTTTCAGAGAAGAGTCTAGAGGGAAGCAGAGGGTGGCCCTGAGCTCTGCAATGCAGCAGAAGGACAAATCTTCCTTGGACTCCTGGCTGTGTGAGTCTGGGCCTGTCACTTAACTCTTGGAGCTTGAATTTGTTGAACGGGGAAAATAATCCCTCAGGCTTGTTGGGGAAGGAGGATTAAAAGAACATAATGTCTGAGGAATGTGCAGTATGAGAAAATTGTGTTCATTCATTGATTCAACAAATATTGAGTGCCTTCTACAAACTCGGCTGGAGGTGTTGGGATACAGTAGTGATCAAAACAAAATTCCCTGCCCTCACAGAACTGTTGGTAGTAATGGCCGTGGAGAAAGCCCCTGGACTTCCCTGAAGTCTACCACTCCCTGGGAGGGTGCATGCTTCCTGCCTGGGTTGGGGAGGTTCCTTCAGAGCAACCTGCCCTCTGCGGACACCTGCTGGAAGTGGAGGCCACAAGAGTCCCTCCTCTACTGTTTACAACTGATCTATTTTGATTATCACAAATACTGACCACCTTGGACTCCAACATGAAGGGGAGTAGGAATATGGGGGGACAGAGGTGGGGTAGAGGACCAAAGGGCGAGCGCACCAACTCACGCTGGCTCTGCCGATGTCCCACAGGGAGTCGATGCTGGAGGTTCCAGGGCCCCAAGCCAGTGTGGGGCTCCCCACAGCTGTGCCGGGCAGGGGGCCTGCCCCCCCACCCGGATGCTGCCCTCTACTTCCCTCCTCTGAGTCGCCTCATCCTCTTCAAGGGCGCCCGCTACTACGTGCTGGCCCGAGGGGGGCTGCAGGTGGAGCCCTACTACCCCCGAGGCCTGCAGGACTGGGGCGGTGTCCCTGAGGAGGTCAGCGGCGCTCTGCCCAGGCCCGACGGCTCCATCATCTTCTTCAGAGACGACCGCTACTGGCGCCTCGACCAGGCCAAACTTCGAGCAACGCCCTCGGGCCGCTGGGCCACAGAGCTGGCCTGGATGGGCTGCTGGCACGCCAACTCGGGGGGCACCCTGTTCTGAAGACGCCCCCACCTCTTAGTGAATTGCTGGCGCGCTCTCGTGGCCAACGTGTATCCCCAGCCCCAAGGGCAGAGCCTGTCTGGAAGCCTCTGAGCCTCCCTGCAGAAGTCCAGGCAGGAAAGTTCATCTGCATTTGTTCCCTGGAGAATGTCTTTGTGCTGTCAAGACATTGATCTTTGTGGGATCAATTCAACGAGAAGCCGAAAAGGATCCCAGACCCCACGGCCCTTTCCCCAAAGACTCATTCCTCCCCAGGCCTTGGGGATTTTGTTTCTTCCCCTAAAGGTGCCGTTCCTGTCCATGAGGCCACAGCGCTGGGCAACCAGGAAGGATGCAAAACTCAATGGAGAAGTTGGGACCACTTTGCAAGACTGTCCCTTCCCCTCAGGGCCTCCCGGCTCCGTCCTTGGAGGATTGTGTCTTATTTAATCAGAGGCCCCACCCCCAGGAAGACTGAATGGATTGAGTACAAGGGTCTCCAACCTCAGGGGTGTCAGGACCCAGAACAAGAAGGAGACCGATGCAGGCCTGCCGGGCCCTGTTTCTTTCAGGGGTTGGGGGGAAGGCTGGAATAAAGAGGTGCTCCCAGCTGGTGGGCCTGGAGGGGGGAAGCAGCCTTCCTTGGACACGTTTCCAGTGAGAGCAGGTGGGTGTGGATGCTACGGAGGCTGCAACCATGTTCTTCCGGTCAAAGCCGGGACCAGTGAGTTGTGCGTGTGTGTAGTTGTGATAGGGAGAGGGGCCCTGCCTCTCTCCTCAAAGATCAAAATATCCTTCGTCCACCTCATCCCCCAGGCCAGATGAAGGACCCTGTGTGGCAGGAGGAGGACAGGGGCCTCCCTGGAGGTCTGCACAGCTGCAGTCGCAGAGGCCTCTGCAGGCCGGGAGAGCTTCGTGCTCACAATGGCCCCATTCTCCTGGCCACACACGAAGCATTCCAGGAGCTCCCGCTGGCCGGCCGAGAATAGCTGGGATTCCTGGAGAAGGACCCAGCTCTCCGGCCTCCCAGTCTTCTGTCTCAGCGGCTTCTGGGGCCGGTTCTCTAGTCCTGCCCCCTGCACACCTGCCAGTGCCTCCTCTGCACACACACTGACCTCAGCCAGACCGGGCTTCCCGCGGGAGGGGAGGAAGGTCCGGCCAGCTTCAGCCCTCAGCTGACCGTGGGCATTCCTGGCCCGGCAGCTTCATTTTCTTCTCTGCGCGGTGGGGAGAATGGCCTTTGACTGTCCTTGGCTGCAAGTGCTTTGTTCCGCCCTCTCCGAGGGGAGTTGCAGGGAGGAGGCTCTCCGCCTGCCCTTTTCCCTCTGGCTTGAACCCAGGGGAAGGGGAGGAGGGTCGATCTTTATCCCACGCCCCACCTCAAGGCACTGACACTTTGATTAGGGGCTTTATTGAATGATTTGAGGGAAGGGGCAAGTTTCCCAGAGGGGTTATTTTCTCTAGGCGACGCCTCTGCTCACCGGGCCCGAAGGACGTGAAATACCCCAGAGATGAGCGTGAGGCTGTACCAGGGGGCGCGAGTCAGGTGGGCGGTGGGCACTGCGTGCTGACCCGGGCGCTGGGGCCCTCGGGAGGCGCTGTTGGAGGAATGGAGCTCCAGGTGATGTTGGGCTCCGCATTGATGACAGGTGGGCCCGGTCATCAGCGGTGGGCCTGCTGGGCTGCTCGGAGTGGGGCGCTCCGGGAAGGCGGCTCTCAGGTACGTATTGGAGAGCGCTCCGCGTCGGGGCGGGGGAGGAGAGGGTGGCGGGGATTTGGAGTCAGGCGAGGATGGAGGGCCACAGAGACTGGGGATTGGGGGGCGTTCAAAGGCCCACGGCAGCCCCCGCGCCTCCAGAAGCCCGCGCCTCCGGCAGATCCGCGTGCTCCAGAAGGCAGTGCGCCACGTAGCTCTGCGAGCTGTGCAGGTTCCTGCACTTCTTGCAGAAAAGGATCTCGCAGCGCGCGCAGCCCCCGCCGCGCAGCCGCCGCCGCCGCGTCTCCAGCACGCACGGCTCCTCCAGGGGGATCCGCTTCCTGCGGGAAGGGGCCGGGGCGCTCAGGGCACCGCGCCGCCAGCTCCCGCCCGGGGCCCTGGCGCCAGTACATCCCGCCCCCGCCGAGCGGCGCGCCCTCACCTGTTGGCGGGAGGGGCCAGGCCGCCGAGCAGTGCTAAGGGGCTGAACCAGCCCCAGAAGCCGCTGTCCGCGCGCCGCAGCAGCGCCACCTGCAGGATGCTGGACTCCTGGCTCAGCGGATAGTACGACACGGAGCCCCGCTCCCGGCCCTCGCCGCCCTCCGCCTCCCCGCCCTCCGCCTCGCTCTCGGCCGCGCGTTCCTCCAGCAGCCTCTCCTCGTCCTCCTCCGGCGCCTCCTCCGCAGCCTCCGCCTCCGCCTCTGCCTCTCTGGTCCCGGGCTGCTCCAGCTCCTTCTTCCACAAGGGAATCTTCACGCCTGCGGGGGCGGGGGGCGGGGAGGAGGTCAGTGAAGGGCCTGGGTACCCTGGTACCCTGACTGTTGCCCACAGCCCAACCGACCGCCCCCCCCCAAAAAAAATAGGCAGGCGTTCGAACGACGGTGCGCACGAGATGCCCGGAGCCAGCAGGATTCCAAGAGAGGGTTACAGAGTGTGCAGGATTTCCTGGGCAAAGGAAGGCCTGGTTTCCTAGGTCCCCGCACTTCCTAGCTGAAGACTCGGGGCAAATCACGTCGCTTCTGTCACCTCCGTTCCCCTATCTGTAAAATGGGAAAAAGTAGTGCCTATCCCAAGGATTACCGTAAGGCAGGTATCAGATCGAGTGTGTTTGAAGCGCCTGGCTCAGGGGCCGCGGGAAGCCATCAACAAACAGGTGCAATGAGCCTTGCGAACCCGGAGGAGATGGCGGTTCATCACCACCTTCCTTCTAATTGGCTCCGGGGTGGGGACTGATCTCCGTGCAGGCTGTCAATAAACATTAAGTGCACTGATTGGAATTTTAATAGGTGGTTTATATTTTGTTTTCTGGATGGAACCGGATTTCCGTCTTCAAAGTGGGCCATACCTTAAGAAAGCCCAGCAACACCTGCGGCGGGGTGGGCAGGCAGGTGGGCACACAGCGCCTCTGCACTGTTAGAAATGGACGCCTCTGATGAGCAAAACAGGAAAAGTGCCCCTTATGAGCGGACTAAATAGAAGTTTTCTTGCCCTCCCACCCCATGGGCAGACCGATTAGGAAAAGGCTGCCCTAGGGGGGAGCCAATTAGGAAAAGACGTCTATTCCTCCTTCTAGGCTTGACCCGAACCGCCAGCTGGATTTCAGCCACAACTGTCCCCCTTGCTGGTGTTCAGGACACAAACTCCACAACCCCAAGCAGCAGTCCTGGCAGGCGGGAAGTTCTTGGACTGATGTGAAAGTAACACGGCCGCCGCCGGTAGGTGTCCACCACTCACTCAGCAAACACTGACCCAGCCCCACCATGTGCCCTGCTGGCTGCTCGATCTGGGAAGCTAGACTTGTAATGAAAAAAAGGGGGAGGAGGGCAGGGAAGACACAATTCCTGGGGTTTGCGCTGGAAAGGTCTAGAAATTTTTCTATTGATCCCTGCCCATCATGATTAAAGAGGTTGGAGACAAAGCGGAATGATAATATAGTGTTCCAGCCCACATGTATTGAGCACCAGCTGCACGTAGTCACCGGGCTAACCTCTTCATACATCATGCCCCTTCATCTTCCCGACCCTCTCAGGCAGGTGACGTGGTAGGTAACAGAGGGGCCTCTGAATTTCAAGACTTTTGAAACCTTTCAAGAAAAGTTGTTTCAAACATTCTGTCAGTTCTTGGTATTGCTAAATGTGGAGAACCAAGATCCACTGCACTTTTTTTTTTTTTTTTGGCCACGCCGCGTGGCATGTGGGATCTTAGTTCCCCAACCAGGGATCGAAACTGTACCCCCCTGAAGTGGAAGCCCAGAGTCCTAACCACTGGACCGCCAGGGAATTCCCAAGGTCCACTGTACTTTTATTTAGGAAAACACATGAAGGAGCCTTCTGGTTGTGAAAGGCCAGACGTAGTGCACAGCCAGAAAAGCGTGCTGGGAACATTTGGGGAGGATGAGGAATTGGAAAGGAAGGTTGGGATTTGGGGGCCCAGACTATGGAGTTTATAGACTGTCCTTCAGCAGTGGGGAGCCACTGAACGTTTTGACACAGGGATGTACTCAGAGCCATCCTTTAGGATGTTCCCTCTGACAGAAGGAGACAGAGAGACCTACTTAGGAGTCATTACAGTGGTCCAGGCCAGAGAAAAGATCTGAACAGCAGCAGGTGAAGATGAGAGAGCAGATGTCAAGAATATTCAGGAAAGAGAGAGAAGAGGGCTTGTACATGGATGGGTAACTGAGAAAAGGTTGGGCTTCTACTCTGGGATTGCCATGGTGATGTGTTGATTGGTCCACCCTGGAGTCAAGAGACCCTGTCCTCCGGCCCCACTCACCGTGTTTATCCATTCTTCCCAAAGCTGTGCTGCCCTCTTCCCTTGACCAGGCCCTGGGATGAGAGGGAGTTCCCACAGAACTTGGTCTGGTCTCTAGGGCCTCTGTTGGATTATGAGGGGGCGGGGCTAGAACCCCACCTGCCCATAGGGTTCCACCCCAGAATAGTTGCCTTTTCTAGAGCTTCCAAAAGCACCCCCAAACAGTACCTTTTCTCTTGGGAAGGTATTAAAGGGATAGAGAGCAACTTTGGCCCCCAATAGACTGGGGTCAAATCCCAGCTTTACCACATAAACATAAAAGCTATTAGCATATTACCTTTCTGACCCTCAGTCTCTTTATCTGTAAGTCAGAGATGGCAGTGCAGTACCAGACTTTACCTGGCCCACAGAAAACACTTAAAGCATTGTTTATTTCCATCACTATTTTCTCTTTCTGTTGTATCCCTGTCCTTCCTCACCCTTGCTCCCCAGCCTACCGACTTCCAGCACATTGCTTTAGCTCCGAGAAGCAGAGGACATGGTGTAAAGTCCTGTAGGAAGCAGAACTCGGGCAAGAGCTGGGTGTAGCTCCTGGATGTTCTGTATGTGTGTGAGAGAGCTGGGGCTGGGGAAGGGAATAAAATCATAGAAACTTGGGAGACTCCTTTTCCTGGCCTGACAGTGGGGTGTGTTGGCAGAGTCAGGGGTATGGAGAGGGCAGAGGATGCAAACCCAGATCTGGAGAGTCTCAGTCTGATGGCATACAGTTGCTGGAGTCAAGGAGATACCAGTCTGATAGGGGAACATGATATGGTCCTCCATCCAGGTCTGAAGTGGGGCGATGGGGTCTCTTCCTTCAGGCATCTCCTAGTTTGGTGGAGCCAGTTTGATGGGAGGTAGAACAAAGTGGGCAGACCAGTCCCCAGGAATCTCATGGGGGCAACACTGTCAAGAACTGTAAAGAGTCTAAAACTTTACCCTACTTGCAAGTTAGCCTGCTGTACTTTCATGGGTGCTGCCAAAAAAACATGAGACTCCTGGGTTGGAGAGAAAGGACCTCATTACTCAAGGCACAGCAGCATCAGCATACCTGTGTCATCTCCTCTTGGCCCACTGTCCCATGGGTGCTATAGGGATGGGTGCCAGGGAATACCTGCATATGCAGTCATTTGCATTATAAGAGAAACCCTGAGCTTAGGGAACCCTAATCTTTCATGCTGGGCAGTAACCAAACCTCTTCTTTGCTCCAGAAAAAGACACTATCTCTACTTCCAAGGTTGTTCACTATATAAACACCCTTGAAAAGTCAGTACCTCTGCTTGCAAGACATGCAAAAATAGGAAAGACCCATGCAGAATTGTCTCCCCTACAAAACCCCATTTTCCTTACATTTACTAAAAGAGCCTATAGCCACCTTGGCTCTTTTTTTTCTCAAATAATTTGGTAGCATGCACATTACTTTTTTTTTGAATTTTATTTTATTTTTTTATACAGCAGGTTCTTATTAGTCATCAATTTTATACACATCAGTGTATACATGTCAAACCCAATCAAAGTGGCCCCCGCCACTTTCCCCCCTTGGTGTCCATACGTTTGTTCTCTACATCTGTGTCTCAATTTCTGCCCTGCAAACCGGTTCATCTGTACCATTTTTCTAGGTTCCACATATATGCGTTAATATACGATATTTGTTTTTCTCTTTCTGACTTACTTCACTCTGTATGACAGTCTCTAGATCCATCCACATCTCAACAAATGACCCAATTTCGTTCCTTTTTATGGTTGAGTAATATTCCATTGTATATATGTACCACAGCTTTATCCATTCATCTGTCGATGGGCATTTAGGTTGCTTCCACAACCTAGCTATTGTAAATAGTGCTGCAATGAACATTGGGGTGCATGTGTCTTTTGGGATTATGGTTTTCTCTGGGTATATGCCCAGTAGTGGGATTGCTGGATCATATGGTAATTCTATTTTTAGTTTTTTAAGGAACCTCCATACTGTTCTCCATAGTGGCTGTATCAATTTACATTCCCACCAACAGTGCAAGAGGGTTCCCTTTTCTCCCCACCCTCCCCAGCATTTGTTGTTTGTAGATTTTCTGATGATGCCCATTCTAACTGGTGTGAGGTGATACCTCATTGTAGTTTTGATTTGCATTTCTCTAATAATTAGTGATGTTGAGCAGCTTTTCATGTGCTTCTTGGCCATCTGCATGTCTTCTTTGGAGAAGTGTCTATTTAGGTCTTCTGCCCATTTTTGGATTGGGTTGTTTGTTTTTTTAATATTGAGCTGCATGAGCTGTTTATATATTTTGGAGATTAATCCTTTGTCCGTTGATTCGTTTGCAAATATTTTCTCCCATTCTGAGGGTTGTCTTTTTGTCTTATGTTTTCCTTCGCTGTGCAAAAGCTTTGAAGTTTCATTAGGTCCCTTTTTTTTTTTTTTTTTTTTTTTGTGGTACGCGGGCCTCTCACTGCTGTGGCATCTCCCGTTGCGGAGCACAGGCTCCGGACGCGCAGGCTCAGCGGCCGTGGCTCACGAGTCTAGCCACTCCGCGGCATGTGGGATCTTCCCGGACCGGGGTACAAACCCGTGTCCCCTGCATCAGCAGACAGACTCTCAACCACTGCGCCACCAGGGAAGCCCCCCATTTGTTTATTTTTGTTTTTATTTCCATTACTCTAGGAGGTGGATCAAAAAAGATCTTGCTGTGATTATGTCAAAGAGTGTTCTTCCTATGTTTTCCTCTAAGAGTTTCCTAGTGTCCAGTCTTACATTTAGGTCTCGAATCCATTTTGAGTTTATTTTTGTGTATGGTGTTAGGGAGTGTTCTAATTTCATTCTTTTACATGTAGCGCTCCAGTTCTCCCAGCACCACTTATTGAACAGACTGTCTTTTCTCCATTGTATATCCTTGCCTGCTTTCTCATAGATTAGCTGACCATAGGTGCGTGGGCTTATCTCTGGGCTTTCTATCTTGTTCCATTGATCTATATTTCTGTTTTTGTGCCAGTACCATATTGTCTTGATTACTGTAGCTTTGTAGTACAGTCTGAAGTCAGGGAGTCTGATTCCTCCAGCTCTGCTTTTTTTCCCTCAAGACTGCTTTGGCTATTCGGGGTCTTTTGTGTCTCCATACAAATTATAAGATTTTTTTGTTCTAGCTCTGTAAAAAATGCCTTTGGTAATTTGATAGGGATTGCACTGAACCTGTAGATTGCTGTGGGTAGTAGAGTCATTTTCACAATATTGATTCTTCTAATCCAAGAACATGGTATATCTCTCCATCTGTTGGTATCATCTTTAATTTCTTTCATCAGTGTCTTATAGTTTTCTGCATACAGGTCTTTTGTCTCCCTAGGTAGGTTTATTCCTAGGTGTTTTATTCTTTTTGTTGCAATGGTAAGTGGGAGTGTTTCCTTAATTTCTCTTTCAGATTTTTCATCATTAGAATATAGGAATGCAAGAGATTTCTGTGCATTAATTTTGTATCCTGCAAATTTACCGAATTCATTGATTAGCTCTGTAGTTTTCTGGTGGCATGTTTAGGATTCTCTATGTATAGTATCATGTCATCTGCAAACAGTGACAGTTTTATTTCCTCTTTTCCTATTTGTATTCCTTTTATTTCTTTTACTTCTCTGATTGCCGTGGCTAGGACTTCCAATACTATGTTGAATAATAGTGGTGAGAGTGGGCATCCTTGTCTTGTTCCTGATCTTAGAGGAAATGCTTTCAGTTTTTCACCATTGAGAATGATGTTTGCTGTGGGTGTGTCGTATATGGCCTTTATTATGTTGAGGTAGGTTCCCTCTGTGCCCACTTTCTGGAGAGTTTTTATCATAAATGCGTGTTGAATTTTGTCAAAAAGCTTTTTCTGCATCTATTGAGATGATCACACGGTTTTTCTTCTTCAGTTTGTTAATATGGTGTATCACATTGATTGACTTGCATATATTGAAGAATCCTTGCATCCCTGGGATAAATCCCACTTGATCATGGTGTGTGATCCTTTTAATGTGTTGCTGGATTCTGTTTGCTAGTGTTTTGTTAAGGATTTTTGCATCTATATTCATCAGTGATATTGGTCTGTAATTTTCTTTTTTTGTAGTATCTTTGTCTGGTTTTGGTATCAGGGTGATGGTGGCCTCATAGAATGAGTTTGGGAGTGTTCCTTCCTCCGTAATTTTTTGGAAGAGTTTGAGAAGGATGGGTGTTAGCTCTTCTCTAAATGTTTGATAGAATTCACCTGTGAAGCCATCTGGTCCTGGACTTTTGTTTCTTGGAAGATTTTAAATCACAGTTTCAATTTCACTACTTGTGATTGGTCTGTTCATATTTTCTATTTCTTCCCGGTTCAGTCTTGGAAGGTTATACTTGTCTAAGAATTTGTCCATTTCTTCCAGGTTGCCCATTTTATTGGCATAGAGTTTCTTGTAGTAGTCTCTTAGGATGCTTTGTATTTCTGCGGTGTCTGTTGTAACTTCTCCTTTTTCATTTTTAATTTTATTGACTTGAGTTCTCTCCCTCTTTTTCTTGATGAGTCAGGCTAATGGTTTATCAATTTTGTTTATCTTCTCAAAGAACCAGCTTTTAGTTTTATTGATCTTTGCTATTGTTTTCTTTGTTTCTATTTCATTTATTTCTGCTCTGATCTTTATGATTTCTTTCCTTCTGCTAACTTTGGGTTTTGTTTGTTCTTATTTCTCTAGTTCCTTTAGGTGTAAGGTTAGATTGTTTGAGATTTTTCTTGTTTCTTGAGGTAGGCTTGTATTGCTATAAACTTCCGTCTTAGAACTGCTGTTGCTGCATCCCATAGGGTTTGGATCATCGTGTTTTCATTGTCATTTGTCTCTAGGTGTTTTTTGATTTCCTCTTTGATTTCTTTAGTGATCTCTTGGTTATTTAGTAACGTATTGTTTAGCCTCCAAACGTGTTTGTGTTTTTTACGTTTTTTTCCCTGTCATTCATTTCTAATCTCATAGCGTTGTGGTCAGAAAAGATGCTTGATATGATTTCAATTTTCTTAAGTTTACTGAGGCTTCATTTGTGACCCAAGATGTGATCTATCCTGGAGGATGTTCCGTGAGCACTTGAGAAGAAAGTGTAATCTGCTGTTTTTGGATGGAATATCCTATAAATATCAATTAAATCTATGTGGTCTATTGTGTCATTTAAAGCTTCTGTTTCCTTATTTATTTTCATTTTGGATGATCTGTCCATTGGTGTAAGTGAGGTGTTAAAGTCCCCCACTATTATTTTGTTTCTGTTGACTTCCTCTTTTATAGCTGTTAGCAGTTGCCTGATGTATTGAGGTGCTCCTGTGTTGGGTGCATATATATTTATAGTTGTTATATCTTCTTCTTGGATTGATCCCTTGATCATTATGTAGTGTCCTTCCTTGTTTCTTGTAACATTCTTTATTTTAAAGTCTATTTTATCTGATATGAGTATTGCTACTCCAGCTTTCTTTTGATTTCCGTTTGCATGGAATATCTTTTTCCATCCCCTCACTTTCAGTCTGTATGTGTCCCTAGGTCTGAAGTGGGTCTCTTGTAGACAACATATATATGGGTCTTGTTTTTGTATCCATTCAGCAAGCCTGTGTCTTTTGGTTGGAGCATTTAATCCATTCACGTTTAAGGTAATTATAGATATGTATGTTCCTGTGACCATTCTCTTAATTGTTTTGGGTTTGTTTTTGTAGGTCCTTTTCTTCTCTTGTGTTTCCCACTTAGAGAAGTTCCTTTAGCATTTGTTGTAGAGCTGGTTTGGTGGTGCTGAATTCTCTTAGCTTTTGCTTGTCTGTAAAACTTTTGATTCCTCCATCGAATCTGAATGAGATCCTTGCCGGGTAGAGTAATCTTGGTTGTAGGTTCTTCCCTTTCATCACTTTCAGTATATCATGCCACTCCCTTCTGGCTTGTAGAGTTTCTGCTGAGAAATCAGCTGTTAACCTTATGGGAGTTCCCTTGTATGTTATTTGTCATTTTTCCCTTGCTGCTTTCAATAATTTTTCTTTGTCTTTAATTTTTGCCATTTGATTATTACGTTTCTCAGCATGTTTCTCCTTGGGTTTATCCTGTATGGGACTCTCTGCACTTCCTGGACTATTTCCTGGGTGGCTATTTCCTTTCCCATGTTAGGGAAGTTTTCGACTATAATCTCTTCAAATATTTTCTCGGTGCTTTCTCTCTCTCTTCTCCTTCTGGGACGCGTGTAATTCGAGTGTTGTTGCGTTTACTGTTGTCCCAGAGGTCTCTTAGGCTGTCTTCATTTCTTTTCCTTCTTTTTTCTTTATTCTGTTCAGTAGCAGTGAACTCCACCATTCTGTCTTCCAGGTCACTTATCCATTCTTCTGCCTCAGTTATTCTGCTATTGATTCATTCTAGTGTATTTTTCATTTCAGTTATTGTATTGTTCATCTCTGTTTGTTTGTTCTTTAATTTTTCTAGGTCTTTGTTAAACATTTCTTGCATCTTCTCGACCTTTGCCTCCATTCTTTTTCGAGGTCCTGGATCATCTTCACTATCATTATTCTGAATTCTTTTTCTGGAAGGTTGACTATCTCCACTTCATTTAGTTGTTTTTCTGGGGTTTTATCTTGTTCCTTCATCTGGTTCACAGCCCTCTGCCTTTTCATCTTGTCTATCTTTCTGTGAATGCAGTTTTTGTTCCACTGGCTGCAGGACTGTAGTTCTTCTTGCTTCTGCTGTCTGCCCTCTGGTGGATGAGGCTATCTAAGAGGCTTGTCCAAGTTTCCTGATGGGAGGGACTGGTGGTGGGTAGAGCTGGCTGTTGCTCTGGTGGGCAGAGCTCAGTAGAACTTTAATTCGCTTGACTGCTAATGGGTGGGCTGGGTTCCCTCCCTGTTGGTTGTTTGGCCTGAGACCACCCAACACTTGAGCCTGCAGGCTCTTTGGTGGGGCTAATGGCAGCCTCCGGGAGGGCTCATGCTAAGGAGTACTTCTCAGAACTTCTGCTGCCAGTGTCCTTGTCCTCATGGTGAGCCACAGCCACCCACCGCCTCTGCAGGAGACCCTCCAACACTAGCAGGTAGGTCTAGTTCAGTCTCCCCTGGGGTCACTGCTCCTTCCCCTGGGTCCCGACGTGCACACTACTTTGTGTGTTCCTTCCAAGAGTGGAGTCTCTGTTTCCCCCAGTCCTGTCAGAGTCCTGCAATCAAATCCCACTAGCCTTCAAAGTCTGATTCTCTAGGAATTCCTCCTCCCGTTGCCGGACCCTCAGGTTCGGAAGCCTGAAGTGGGGCTCAGAACCTTCACTCCAGTGGGTGGACTTCTGTGGTATAAGTGTTCTCCAGTCTGTGAGTCACCCACCCAGCAGTTATGGGATTTGATTTTATTGTGATTGTGCCCCTCGTACCGTCTCATTGTGGCTTCTCCTTTGTCTTTGGATGTGGGGTAACGTTTTTGGTGAGTTCCAGTGTCTTCCTGTCAACGATTGTTCAGCAGTTAGTTGTGATTCTGGTGTTCTCACAAGAGGGAGTGAGAGCACATCCTTCTACTCCGCCATCTTGGTTCAGGCTCCTACTTATTTTTTTAAATTAATTAATTAATTATTTTGGCTGCGTTGGGTCTTCGTTGCTGAGCACGGGCTTTCTGTAGTTGCAGCGAGCGGGGGTTACTCTTCATTGCGGTGCGTGGGCTTCTCATTGCGGTGGCTTCTCTTGTTGTGGAGCACGGGCTCTAGGCGTGCGGGTGTCAGTAGTTGTGGCATGTGGGCTCAGTAGTTGTGGCTCGTGGGCTCTAGGGTGCAGGCTCAGCAACTGTGGCACACGGGCTTAGTTGCTCTGCGGCATGTGGAATCGTCCTGGACCAGGGCTCAAACCTGTGTCCCCTGCATTGGCAGGCAGATTCTTAAACACTGCACCACCAGGGAAGTCCCAACCACCTTGGTTCCTGATTGCAAAATTCAAAAGTTTACTCTGGCTAATTTAAAGAAAAAAAATAGAGCTCACAGAATGGCTGGAAGACTTGACAATTGGAAGTCAGGTTCTCTCTCTGGGGCTGGGCTCATCTTCCCTAATTTCAAGAAAGCCCTACCTAATACCTGAAAATAGGATTTTATTAGCAAGAATGGAAAAGAAATAGCTCCTCTGTATTGGGGTAACCAGTCTCTAGAATGGCTCCCAATGACCCTTGTCTCCTGGTAGTCACACTCTAATGTAGACCCTTCCCAAATGAAATAAGGCCCACCTGGGTAATTGATAGGATATTGTGGAAATGACAGAGTGTGACTTTCAAGGCTAGGTAACAAAAGACCCTGTGGCTTCCGTCTTGCTCTCTCACTCTAGAGAAAGCCAGCTGCCATGTCTTCAGCACACTCAAGCAACCCTATGGAGAGGTTCATTACACTGAGGAACTCAGGCCTCCTGCCAGCTTCAGTTTTCTTGTTTCCTCATCCATAAATGGGTACAACAATCACCATCTTGATGCCTTTAAAAGGTAATTGAGGGCCTTCCCTGGTGGTCCAGTGGTTAAGACTCTGCGCTCCCAATGCAGAGGTCCCGGATTCTATCTCTGGTCAGGGAACTAGATCCCACATGAATGCTGCAACTAAGACCCGATGCAGTGGAAGGGAGGGAGGAAGGGAGGGAGGGAGGGAGGAAGGGAGGGAGGGAGGGAGGAAGGAAGGAAGGAAGGAAGGGCAGGAGAGAGAGAGAGAAAGAAAGAGAGAGAGAGAGGGGGAGAGAGATAGACAGAAAGAAAGAACGAAAGAAAGAAAGAAATTGAAAGAAAATTACCTTCCAAAAGGTAAAGAAAAGCCCTGCATAATCTGAGGCCCCATTTCCTCTCTTCCTCAGAGCCTACCTGTCACTGCTATTCCTGGGATATGCTAACCATCCCCCTGCCTAGAGTGTTTTTATTTTTTCGGCTGAGCCACATGGCTTGCGAGATTTTATTTCCCCAACCAGGGACTGAACCCAGGCCACGGCAGTGAAAGCGCTGAGTCCTAACCACTGGACCTCTGGGAAATTCCCCTGCCTGGAGCTTTGGCACTGGCTGTTCCCTCTGCCCGAGTACCCTTCCCGAAGATATGCTTCCTCACTTCTCTTAGGTCCCTGCTCAATCATCACCATATCAGTGAGGCCTTTCCTGACCCCCTTATAGAAAATACCTCCCTCTTCTCCTTTAGTCCTTTAGTTTTCTCCCTGGTGTTTATCACCGTCTGACTTACTATAGACTTGTAAGTTTGTTATCTGTCATCCAACACCCACCAACATATAAGCAGCCTCCATGAGGTCAGGGACTTCATTTATAGCTACACCCTCAGGGCTATAATAGTGCGTGGCACACAGTAGGTACTCAGGAAATATTTGTTGAATGAATGCATTGCTGTGGCCATGGGGTGAGGTACTATGATTGACAGCCCACTCTGGAGGAAGCACGTGGGTAGAGTGGGAGGGGTTCTCCAGAGAACTTAGGGAGCATGGTGCACAAACAAGGCTGCTGGGAGAATCAGTGAGAGCTGGGACCCCCCCAGTCTTAATAGTCTGATACTTCCCACATTCGCGATTCCTCTATTCTTCACAACACCCTGGAGAGGTAGATATTATTATTCCCATTTTATAATTGATGCAACTAAGGCACAGAGAGGCTAGGCAGTATATGAAGGCCACAGAGGGCTTCAGGAAAGGGTCCAAGGCCAAACTCATGTGTATGGACTCTGTCGCTGCATCTATTTCATCCCTATCCTACGGTGCTCACTAAACACCAAGGGGCATGGCATCCCTGGCCCTGCTTCTCGCCCTCATTTCCCAAAAGCCCCCACCAGTGTCAACCAAGTGAGAGAAGCCAGCCCCAGCCTTCCTCTGCTCCCCAGGCTCCAGGGCGGGCAATGCCAGGAAGGGTTAACAAGGAGTGTTTGTAGCAGTCACTGTCTCCAAGGAGAGGAAAGCAGAGTGGAGAGGCCGCCAGCCAGACTCCAGGCTGGCCGGTGGTGGGTGGGATGCAGCTAGCACAGCCTGTCCAGCCCTGGGGGGAGAAAGGAGTATCCTCACCTCCATCTGTCCTGGGAGGTGGCGACCTCTGAGTGGACTGGGCAGCTGGGGTGTGAGGTCGCTGCAGGGCTACCAAGTAGGAAAGTTCTGGCAGGGACTGAGGAATGGGGAGGGGGAGGGGGCAGGCCTGGCCCAGCCCAGTGGCGGCAGTGACCGTGGCTGAAGCCAGCGGCAAGTAGCAGAGCCGTCCTGGGCTCTCGGAGGACAAGGGGAACCCCTGAGTCAGGGAGAACCCAGCAGGTGGTAGGAGTGAAGACACAGCTGTGGGAGAGAGGAGGCAGCTGCCCCTTCCCCGGCTGGTGGTCCAGCCATGGCCCAGCCTGGGGTTGGCAGGAGGAGGCCTGGGACCCCGAGGCCTCCGGTGAGCAGCATCCGGCCCTTTAAGTCCAGCGAGCAGTACCTGGAAGCCATGAAGGAGGACCTGGCCGAGTGGCTTCGGGATCTCTACGGGCTGGACATCGACGCGGCTAACTTCCTGCAGGCGCTGGAGACGGGCCTGGCGCTGTGCCAGCATGCCAACGCCGTCACTGAGGCCGCCCTGGCCTTCCTGGCTGAGGCACCTGCCCGAGCCCAAAGCATGCCCCTGCCCCGGGCCGGGGTTTCCTGCAATGGGGCCGCCCAGCCAGGCACCTTCCAGGCCCGGGACAACATCTCCAACTTCATCCAATGGTGCCGCAAGGAGATGGGTATCCAAGGTAAGCACCCTGGCCCCCCCCCTCCCCAGACCCTTATCTTGTCAGGCGTCAATCTCCTCTCTAAGGCTCAGGCTGCATCAGGGGTCAGGAGCCACGGTCCTCCTTCCAGATTTGCCTTGGGCCAGCTCATTCCTTTTCATGCCTCAGTTTCCCAATCTCATAGGAAATCCCCAATAAATAAATGTGTTGATTGGATGATTCGAGCACCTATCTCCTTTGGGTAGAGCGTCGTGCTGGGCACCGAGCGCTAAGAGGGCTGAGAACCAGTGCCAAGAAGTTTGTGGCCCAGGAAGAGAGACAGCTGAGAAGATGCATAAATTATAGCCCAACGTGGTAGAAGCTCAAGGAGAGGCATCTGTGCTGGGGAGACAGAGGCGGAAACAGCCACCTGATGGGCCTGGAAAGACCATATAGTGGATGGAGATTTGAGCTGAGTCTTGGAGAATAAAAAGAAGTTTGGCGGACAGGGAGTTCTAGGCAGGGGGGCACAAAGAAGGCGTGTGTTTGGGCTACAGTGGGGTGGGGAGGGGACAGGGGAGGAGGCAAGTGGATGTTAGGGAGGGGCCAGCCGTGTTTGGGGCTTCCAAGACTCTAGGACTGATATCAGGCTCCCTCATCTCCTTGGCCTTGGACCCAGCAGCGGGGATGAAGCTGGGTGCCGCACCATCCTTCAGACCAAAGGCAGTGGGGGTGTGGCAGAGGGAGGGGTCAGGCCTGGCCTACCGGCCAGGTGGCAACACAATACGGAACAGGACTGGAGGGTTGATAAAGTCCAGCGTTTTATCGGGCACTTACCACGTGCCAGACATTGCCTGCAAACACGTAACTAGCCCTACAGCAACCCATGAAACAGACTACTTTCCCGTTTTACAGAAGAGGAGACTGAAGCTGGGACTAGCCCAAGGTCATACGTCCGGTGCGTGGGAGCGTCAGGGTTCCAAAGCTGGCAGTCAGGCTCCAGAGCCTGTACTCACCCCAGCCTGGTTATGTGTGGGCTGGGAGTTGAGTCTGGGGTGCCTGGGGGTTACTGGAGGTGAGAGGCGCGGATGGGAAGCAGCACAGACTGCTTCTTGCTCCTGGACCCATCCTGGCAAACAGAGCGGGGAGAAGGGCTGGTGGAGTTAGGCTCCTTCGCTTGGCTGTGTCCCCTCTTCTCCCCCACACCCTGCCCCGCCATAAGGCAGCCACCTCGTCTTGCACTCAGTACCTGAGCAATTCTGTCCAGACCCTCCTAGGGGCTGGCTTGCCGCCAAGAACCTGAGACGCAACCCCCCATCCCCCATGCCTGCGTCCGCGCCCTGGTCCAGGATGGCCCCAGGGCTATCCCACCTGTTCCGCTTGCTTGCTCCGGGCAGGTCAGCAGGGATCTCAGGCTGCCTACCCTCCTCTCCCTTCTCCCGCCCCGGCCAGAGGTGCTGATGTTCGAGACGGATGACCTGGTGCTGCGCAAGAACGTGAAGAACGTGGTGTTGTGCCTGCTGGAGCTGGGCCGCCGGGCCCGGCGCTTCGGCGTCGCGGCGCCCAGCCTGGTGCGGCTGGAGGAGGACATCGACCAGGAACTGCGGCTGGAGCTGGCCCTGCCCCCGCCCGACCCCCCGCCGCCGCCCGAGCCCCCCACGCGCCCGCCCTGCCACTTCCGCAACCTGGACCAGTTGGTGAGGGCTCCGGACACGCCCTCGGCCCCGCCTTCCTTCGCCCCGCCTCCCTCTCCCCCTCCGAATCCGGCCCCTCTGAGCCACCCCCTTCTTCAGCCCCAGTCCCCTCCTCGACACTCTCTCACCGCGTGGTTGTTAAGTAAGTCGTGTCCACTTGGAGCCTCGATGCTCATCGTTTTCTTTATGAATCCAGCACCCTACGCCTCTCTCGTTTAAACCCCGTGGGACGGTTGTTAAGAACGCAGAACCTTTTCTGACTGCTTGGTTTAAGTCTTAGTTCCACTGCTTTGCAGCCGTGTGACTGGGCAAATTATTTGCCCTCTCTGTGCCTCAGCTCCCTTATCTGTACTGTGGGGATGTAACCGTGCCTACCTTCCACGACGGCGGTGGCTGTTAGATGAGCCAGCGCACGTGAAGCGCTCAGCCAGTGTCTGGCACAGAGGGTCCTGTCCTGGGAGTTAGCTCTGACTGTGACTAGGAATCACTTCTACCACCAAGGAATCGAGCTCAGGGAGGTTTCTTACCTTGCCCAAGGCCTATAGTGCGGTGGAGGCAGGATTCCCACCCAAACCTGTCAGGTTCCAAGGTCCACCTTAACCATCACACTCCACGGCCTCTGTTAGCTGACTCACGAGGGTGCTGGGCCGTAGGTGACCGACCACTCAAGGTCTTGTTCTCGTTGAGCCATTAAAAGGCTTCTCTACTTGCTTCTCAGACCCCCGCCCTGACTTGGCAGAAGACTTGGGTCTGGGGGGCAGGCAGGCCGCCCGTTGGGCTTGACCCAGCATGCAGGGGGAGCTTGGCTACCTGGGCAGAGGGGAGGGCTGAACCCATTGCCCACTGCCCGCAGGTTCAGAGCCTGGTGAGCCGCTGCACGTGCCCGGTTCAGTTCTCCATGGTCAAGGTGTCCGAGGGGAAGTACCGCGTGGGAGACTCCAACACCCTCATCTTCATCCGGGTAAGTCCCTGGTCGGGGGTGGAGGGCCCTCTCTGGGGTCGGCAGAATCAGGTTTCCTTCCGTGGGACTTTGCCCAGGCCTGAAGGCAAGGACAGGAAATCACCATTCATCGCCAGTTATCAGGCCTTGGGGCTTTCCTTCTCTCCCTTGGAGAATTCCAGAAGATTCCTGACAAAGTTGGCAAGCATGTCCCCTCCTTCCATGAGGGCAGCCAGAACTCCTTCTCTCCCTTGGAGAATTCCAGAAGATTCCTGACAAAGTTGGCAAGCATGTCCCCTCCTTCCATGAGGGCAGCCAGAACCAGAACACCCCCCCCCATCTGCCTCCACCTTAGTTCAGAAGGGGGTCTCCCCAGTCAGAAGTGAGGATGAAGCATACTCCCACTTTTCCACCCACAGGCTTGGTCACAGCAAGGGGCCTGAGACCCTGTTCCCCGCCCTCCCCGCCCAGTTTGTGTTCCCCGCAGGGCCCAGCCACATCAACCCCGCGGCCCGCGGCTCACATGCCCAGCTTGGTGCCTTCTGAGCGGCAGTACAAGTCTGAACTGTGCCTCCCGCTACTCCCCACTCCCCACCCCCTCCACCGCGCCCCATGCCTGGCCACCTGGCCAGAAGCAGTCTGCACCTGGGGGTGTGGCCAGCGGCTCAGGGGCACAGCTAAGCCTTCTTCTCCTTGGGTCGGGCCACACCTGGAGGCAGAGCCAGCTCCCTGGGCCTTCACCCAGAGCCTGAGCCAAGAGCTCTGTGAAGCAGGTGGGGATGGATTGTGGCGCCCCGTTTCCACTAAGGAAGTGGACGCCTGGAGAGGCTACGTGACCTGGAGCGGAGTCGGGCCAGGACTCCTGCGGGTCCTTTAACACACACACCACGAGGGCAAAGCCAGCGGCCCCCCCCCCCCCCCCCCCCCGTTTCTGATACAAACGTGCGCAGGCGTCAACCGCTTCCCAGCGAAGGGAGAGGAGGGAGTCGGGAGGTAGACTACACAGTGCTTGGGAGATCCCTTGTCTCGCCGAGGGGCAACTTGCTGTATGTCAGCTTGGCCTCCACCCTTGACAACATGTGCTATCTGATGCCAGTCCTGCAGGGGACTCAGGCTGCAACATAGGCACGCTCCCAACTACACGTGTGCATGTGTACGTGGATGGGAGCAAGGGCTGAAGGCCTGCAGGCTGGTCCATGGAGAGGGGACTCCCTCACCTTGCCCTCCACCTCACCCTTGCCCCCTGCAGATCCTCCGGAACCACGTGATGGTGCGTGTGGGGGGCGGCTGGGACACACTCGGTCACTATCTGGACAAACATGACCCCTGCCGGTGCACATCCCTCTGTAAGTCCCCTGAGAGTCCCTTCCCTATGACTCCGGGTCGGGAGGCCGGAAGCAGACGCGGGAGGTAGGCCTGATCTCCAGGGGCAAGAGGTGTGCAGGGGATGGAGGAAGGAAGATACTGTAGAAGGTACAGGTGTGGGTGGCCTCTCAGTTCTAGGCGGAAAGCGGGCCAGCCACGGTGCAGTACCAACTTGAGCCACAAGGTGGCGCCAAATACACAGAGAATCAGTATTTGGTCATGAGGGCATGTGGGCAGGGCTTAGGTCTGGCTCTGATGGAGGCGCCAAGCATGATTTGGAAGGTCTTTAGTCTTCCCGTAACGTCCATCAGCACCTCAAGCCACCCCAAATAAGCATGCAATCTAAGCTAAAGACGTGGACTTGCAGCTTTAAACAAGTCCCCCAGCCAGGCCCTCTGACCAGATTTCATCCCCTAAACCCCTCCCTTGAGGAAATTGCGGTGCTGTCACTGTCACAGTAGGTCCCACTGTCTCTAATGCGGGATTCAGGGTGTGGGACAGCTGGGGGAGGGAACGGTGGACCCCATCAGCAGGAGTTTAACCCTTTCCTCCTCTCCTGTCTCTGGGGGGCTGTGTTGGTAGCACACAAGACGGGCAGCTTCCTGAAGCCCCCTGTCCCACTGGTGCAGCATGAAGTGAGGGTGGACGATGGGCCCTCACAGCCCCAGCCTACGATGACCATCAGCCGCTCCCAGAGCCCCCTGCCCTCCGTGGACTGGACGACATATACCTCTTCGGGTCGAAAGCAGAGGCCCCCTGCCGCCTCCTCCCCTACACCCCACCGTGAACGGAGAGCAGGAGCAGGGATCCTCAGAGAGACAGCACCATTCCCGAGGTACTGGGGAGGGACAGGGCAGGGCCTTTTCCTGCTTTGGAGTCTACATTCTCAGAGGCCACCCCACCCCAAGATAAGGGGAGCAGGTCTCCCAGCAGTGCCCCTATCCCAGCAAGACCTCAGGTGTTCAGAACCAAAAAACACCCAGTACCTTTAGGATCATCTAGTTAACTTCATACACCCTCCCATTTCACAGATGAGGAGGCTGAGGCCCATAAAGGGAACAGACTTACCCACGGTCCCTCTGCCATTTCATGGTAGAGCAGAAACTAAGACCCTCCCCACCCAAGACTGGTGACCTGTAGCTGTGGGATCTGAAGCAACCTGGGGTCCAGACCAGGCTGCTTTCTCTCTGCTACACAAGGAATGGGGGAGGACAGACTTAAGCAGTATCTGCTGTAAGGAAGAGTCTCTGGCAGGCACGGGGGAGAGAGAGCATCTGCTTCCTTCAACATGAAGTCTGACCCCCTGGGAGTTCTGGCTGGGGAAAGGCCATCCCTTCGCAGAGCCAGGGGACTGGGAGCCAGGGGACTGGATCAGATAGCCCTGCCGATAACCTATGATTCTCCCTTTCAGGTGCCAGGAGAAGTCACTCGCCCTGTGTTGGAGGCAGCTGCCAGATGGGGACAGCCCCCCGAGCCCCCAGTCCTCACCTACTCCCAGGTGCCAAGGCACACAGTGCACCTCCTCAGGGAAGAGGGAGGACAGATACCCCCCTGAACTCCCCGGGAGAAGGACTCCCACATCTTGGGTTCATGAGGAGACAGACAGCTGGGGAACTCGTGCCAGGACCCCCATCCCCCAGGGACTCCAAGCCCCTGAGGCCACTACCACAGGGACACCAGCAGGAGGAGCATCTCCCCTGCCTTGTTCCTCCAGCCCAGCCAAGCCTGTGGGCCCCAGGCCACCCCCCGGGGATGAGGCCGAGGGTGCTTCCTCCCAGCTTAGGGAGACAGCATCTGTCCATTCTCCGTCCCCTGTTAAAGGACCCACCAAGATCCTGGTCCGGTTGCCCCCAGCTTGCCCCCCGACTCTGGGAAGAAGCTTTCCAGGGACTGCAAGTGGAGGTCCCAGGACAGAACTGGGGAGAGGGCCCATTCCATTAAGGGCCGTCACTGGGGACCTGTCTGGGTCCAGACATGGGGACTGCTCTGTGGAAGAGAGGCAAGAGGACCAGAAGCTGGATGTCCAGGTGACAGCAGAGGCCGGAGAGCCCTGGGGCCTGGGCCCACAGCACCAGGAGGGGAGGTGTACTCCCCTGCCCTCGGGTGGGATCAAGGAGCAAGCCATCCACCACAGCCTTGGGGAGCAGCTTTTGGCCAGCATGAAGCTGCTAGAGGTGGCCGCTGTCTGCCCCCAGGGCGCAGCGTCTGGAGTCGTTCCTCGCAGTGGAGTCTACGTGCCCAGCCTGGGTGGGCGGTGGCCTGAGCCTGGGGGTCCTTATGACAAAGTCATCCAAGAACTGGCTCAGGGCCCCCCACCCCTCCTTAAGGTGGACCTGGGAGCCTGGAAGGCAGCCCCTACAGGCTGCCCTAAGCCGGCTGTAAGTGCAGGCCCAGGAAGCCCAAAACGGAAACTGGGAGCCGAAGAGAGTGGGCTGAGGACGAAAGCAAGCCCAAGTGCCAAGGGTGCCGGGACAACGAAGGTCCCGGCTCAAAGGGGGCAGGACTGCTCAGCCCCTGCTGTGTCTGCCACCCCAGAGTCCTCCACACCTTTGCCCTCCGCCCCCAGTTCTGATAAAGCCAAGGCATGTCCAGGCAAGGGCAAGAGAACACTCCGGAAGCCCCGGAGAGTCCCATCCATCTACAAGCTGAAGCTCAGGCACAGGATTCGGCCCCGGAGAGACCACAGGCCCGAGAAGCAGCCTTCACGAATTCCCAAGCCGTTGACCTGCCTCCACCTGGGTCCAGCCAAGGCACCCCCCAGGGGCAGGCTGGTGAGAGCAGTGCTGGGCAGCAATGGAGGGAAGGCAGCCCTGGGGGCTGGAGCCTCGGCGGGGGAGAAGGAGGAGGGAGAGGAGAGGAAGGGGCCAGCTGCACCCCTGGAGAGCAGCTCCCCGCCTTTGGAGGGGCCTCAGCAGCTTGATCAAGCCCCCGCCTCACCTGAGGAGGAGTCTTGGTTGTGAGAAGGCGCTTCTCCTCCCCGAGCCTGTGGGTATAGAGGAGGAGGGAAGTGAAAAGATGCCCGTGTATTCGTTGCACTCCCAACTGCAGGAACAGAAAGGAAGGTCCCTCACCTCGATACAGGGCCTTGGCCAGGAGAGTTTAGAAGACAAACAGAGACTCCATCTGGTCGGTTGAGCAGGAGGGCAACCCATGAGTCCCAGTCCAATTCCAGGGTGGTAGGGCTACTGTCTCCCAGAACAGCTCCCCAAATTCCTGTGCTCTGTCCTCCGGCCATGCCCATTTCCACAGCTCTTATCAGTTATTAAACATGAGTGGGTCTGTCCCTGAGCCCCCAGCTCTTGAGTCCTTCACTCTACCACGGTGCAGGAAGGTGTGGCAGCATTTTCCCGCTGGAGGGGAGGAGGGGGAGGGAGCTGGGGTGAGAGAGGTTTCCCCTCTGTAGCCCCAGCCGACCTTGCCAGACAGCCCTTCTCTCCTGGAAGAGGCTGCTGCCTCAGCATCACGGACAGGGACAAGGTCGCCCCACACGGGCTCCTGCAGGACTTCAAAACTTTTCTCTGGGGGCTGAGAACTGAGATCACTGAGTCAAGAGGGATGGCTGAGAGCATTCCTTAACACACCGACACGCCTGGAGTTATGATGGGTGTGGGCTGGGGGGGGCTGCAGAGCCTCGGCCATGAGTGCGAGGAAGACACAAGGCAGAAGCTGGGATTGAGTCCACTTCTGAAAGTCTTCCCAAGAAAGTGGCAGAGGGAGATGTTATGCTTCTCTTCTGAATGGTTTTGATCACCTGGCGGGGTAGGTGGAGAGGAGATGAGTCCCCAGCTCTCTCCCTTTCCCTTCATTCTGGTGGGCCTGGGCTTTAGGACTCAGGCCACCTCATCGCCCAGACTGTCTGTCCCTCCAGAGCTCAGCAGGCAGAAACCCTGCGGGGAGTCCCTTCCTTCCCACGGCAGGAACTGAGCCAACACCTTGGTACAGAAACGAGGGAAAACACTCCCTGATTTTTAATCTGACTTCTGATCACAGCGCAGTGGGCGTCACACACACTTCCAGACCCTGTGGTGGGAAACCCTGGGGAAGGGAGGGCAGGGTGAAGGCCAGACACTCAGAACGGGGGCGGAAGGAATCAAAATCAAAGATCTGGGGTGAAGCGGGGGTGAGAGGGTGGGTGAAGGGGGCCAGCCAGGCAATAAATTCCAACGGCTCCCACAGGGGGCAGCCAGAGGCCTGGGTCCCTCACTCTCACCTCAGGTGCCTCAGAGCTCGGGGGTGACAGTGATGGGGCAGGTGAGATGCTGTCACCACTCACCCCATCCCCCTGGTGAGTCAGGGGGCAGGGATGCGGGGGATAAAGGGGGGCAGCCCCTCTTCCTTACCCTCCCAGCCACTGCAAGGTGTGGGGGGAGGGGAGCCACCTCCTCTGCTTCAGGGGGAGGCTCAGAGAGGGCAGGTCACTTGCCCAAAGTCATGCAGCACAGCAGGGACCAGAACCCCAAAATACTGGACTGCCCAAGGTCAGGGCAGTCACTGTCGGGCTGCGTCACCCCCAGTGAGCGGAGTGGGAATCACCTGGGGAAGCAGAAGAGAACATCGAAGCTTCCCTCTCACGCTGGATCTGGATGAGAAGTTTGCCACCCATGACGCCTCCCCCAGACTCCTCTCCATCACCACCCCGAGCTACCTGGTTTCCTGGTCTATAGGCCACAGCTTGGCTACATCGAGGCTAGGCTCTTCTCTCTGTCTCTCTTCTAACAAGGGACCTCGCTATCCTCCCACCAGAGAAGGGCTGAGGGCTCAGCCTCAGGGAGAACTTGGCTAGGCGGCCGGGGACTCGCACCATTTCTCCCGCCCTCCAAATCCCCCAGTAATCCCGCAGGTCACTCCTAGTATCTTCATTACTTTTGTTATTTCTAAATCGGTACAAAACTGACAGTGATCAGCTCCGGTGACAAGAGGTAGAAACTGGCCAGGCAGCCGGAGAAAATGGGGCGGAGTGAGTCAAGGTATGGGGCCAACTGGTGTCGGGACGAGGGGGCGTCAGATCCTGAGGGCCTCCATCCAGGGGTGGGGATGCCGGTATATCTCCCCCAAGCATAGGGGTTCCCATAATTCTTTTCCCGGCTCTGCCCCTCCCCAGATTAATCGGGGTAATCGGAGATTCAAGGCGGGCAAGGTCTGGGGCAGTCAGCTTGGGGTCAGATGGGGAGAAAGAGTCTTCCCTGGCACGACCTGACTGCTTCCCTCCACACCCCGCCCACCACCAGACACCTCCCCTCCCCCTCAAACATCCTCCAGTCTGGCAGACCACTGGACGCTGGCATCATGGAAATAAATCTATCATTTGTGGGCGATCCCTCTCCACACTCGGTCAAGAAAAAAATGTTGAACCCAGAGGGTGATCTGACTTTAGGGTCAGGAAGTGGGAGAGGGGCACCCGGCAGGGACGGACCATCGAGTTAAGGCTGGAAGGTAGCTTGTTGCGTCTATTGGGGCTGTTGGGCAGGGAGGTCTCCCTGGAAGCGGGGGGAGCTCTGCCTCCTCCCCCTGACTGATCCAGGACTTCAACCCTCGGACCCCGGTTGTGGTCCCTGGGCCACCCGCATCGCCCCGCCCCGTGCCGGTGGTGCTGACGGTCAGAAGGCTGGCCTCACGAAGAGGTGCTGCCGGGACCTGCGACAGGGGGTGGATAAAATGAGAGCCCTGTGAACGAAGCTGGAGGTGGCGAGGGTGGGTAAGACAGCTGAGGACCAACTGACGCTTGGGCAGACAGACAGACACGGGAGAAGACGACGCGGAACAATGACAGACACACTCTCTGGAGGTGACGGGTGCGGGCCCGGTCAAGAATGCACCTTTCCACCCCCGCCCTCCGTGTCACGCGCTCACCCCCAACCCCCAGGGGCGACGGCGCTCCTAGGGGCCCGGCCGGGCTCTGCACGAACTACAGCACTAAAGGCGGCCGTCCCAGGAAGACAGACTGGGGAGAGGCGGGAGGACGGGGCAGCTAAGGGGAAGCTCCCTCTCGCCCTCCGCCTCTCCCGGGGAGGGCGTGGCTGCGGGGGCGGTCCAGGAGTTCTCTTCCTGCCCCTCCCCGCCCAGGCCTGCCGGGGCTGCGGCCCGTGGGGCGCGGCGTCACATGATGGCGCAGCGGTTGCGGCGGAGCGCGCCCTGGAAGCGCAGGGCGGCGTGCACGTGCTTGCAGCGTGCGCAGCCGACGCTCTTGAGCAGCTCGCTGAAGAGAAGCAAGATGTGCCAGTTGTACTTGGCCGAGCACTCCACGTAGCCGCACTTCCAGGTCTTGCGCACCAGGTGTGACACGTTCCAGCGCGGGATCACGCGTCCGCGCTGCAGGTCCCTCTTGTTGCCCACGATGATGATGGGCGTCTCCGAGGTGCCGATCACCCTGCTGGGCGAGGTGGGAATCTCAGAACCCCACAGTCTAGTCTCACAACCTCCCCCCCCCCGCCCCGGACTTCAAGAAGGGCGGGCTGTGCCTGGTCAATACTACTACTACCATCCATCTGTTCCAGGCGCAGCGCTGTAACTGACGCAACTGATGCAAAAGGTGGGTGTTAATGTTCTCCCCATTGTACAGATGAGGAACCTGAGCCTGGCTTAAAGCCGTGCGGCTGAGGCGCCCTGGAAGTCTCCTTCCCCTAGCCTCTGCTCTTTACTGCACTAGACTAGCCACCCCATGGTAAGGGTCCCCAAATGAGTTAACAGAAACGGGGACAGCAAAATGTCGTGAGTGTGTGTTTGAGTGTGTGTGGGAACCAGAGGCACGTGATCTGTTTCCCTCCCCCTGCACCCTTTTCACAGGAAGTGGCCAGCATTGGGGCATCCACTGAGGTGGCAGTGGAGTGTATCCTGGCCCCTCACCTCGTCTCTAGGATCTGCTGGCGGATGGTCTTGACGTACTCAAAGCTGTCAAAGCAGCAGATGTCGTAGACCAGGATGTAGGCGTGGACGCTCCGGAGTCCCCTGCAGCAGGCGTCTGCCCACTCCTGCAACACCCCCAGCCAGCACCAAGGTCAGAGCAGCCATAAGGGCTCCCCTTGCCCCCAGCCACCTCCCGCCATACACAGCACTCTCACCTGCCACTGCACCCTAAGCCTTGCACACTTGCCGATCCCCAGGAGGCCAGGCCCAGGGCACAACGGCAGAGCTCAGGTGTGGCTTCCCCACCTCCAAGCCAGGATGGGGCAGGGCCGCTGTCTGTCCTGTGCACTCCTGGAGCTGAGATCTGCCTTGTCCCATTTTGTCCCCCAATCCATCCATCCAGTCCTTTGTTCGATTACATTTATTAAGCGCCTCTACGAGCCCAGCCCTGAGCTAGTTGTTGGACCTGTTGAAATCCTCTCTATCTTCCCAGGCCTCAGCTCAGATGCCTCTTCCTCCTCTAAGAAGCCTTCCCGCAAGCAGGGGACTATTCCCTTCATCTTCTGTGTTCTAAGAACAGTTCAATTATACCTTGGTCAGAGCTGTTTCCATTCCCAGGTCCCCACTTCTGCTGTGAGCTCCTGAGAGGACCAGAGTCCAGCCTTCCTCATTTTTACATACCTCCTCCTCCTAGGCTCTTTAATTGCACTACCTAGGCTGGTGAACTCTCCACGGTCCTGAATCCCACCTGGTCCGTGCTGGAATCAACCCAATTCCTGCCTGTAACGCAGCCCTTAGATTGCTACCTGATGTACCCCTTCTGTTGGCTCCACTCTGCCCTCAAAGTTGAGAAGAAGGAGGCCTGAGGAGAAAAAGGTGGAGACTGGATGCCTGATGGGGGCTGATGTAGAGCAGGGCCCCAGGGCAGCTCCAGGGAGATGGAACTTCCTGAATGCAGGTGGCAAATTCTCTGGGAAGGGCCCGCGGCTCAAGCGGAACAGGCCCCAGGCAAGCCTGAGTGCACGAAAGAGAAGATTGCTTAAGAGATGAGTTAGCTAATTACCCTGCCAGCAGATGAGAATTGCAAGGGCAGCGGCAGAAAGCAGCCAGAGTGTGGAAAGACAGGGCCTCCCAGGACAAGGGGAACTAGGGTTTTCTCTAGGAACTAGAGCCCCGGCAAAAGATTAGAGGGAGAGGCAGGCATATCTCCTGTGCCAGCTTAGGAGCTGAACTGGGGTAGGGATCAGGCATGGAGGACTACAGCTGGTTCTACACTGCAGAGAAGGATTAAAAGGGGAAAGACTTGGGCGACCGTGGTGGAGCGTTAAGTCCGACTCCAGAAAAGCACTTCCCGATCCAAAGGCTTAGGAGCTGCTGCAGTGGATTTCTCCAGGGAGATGATGTGGCATCTTTTCTTTGTGCTGAGTTTTAACTTTGGTGCAGGGGCAAGATGCTGAGGACAAATCTAAAATCATAGGAAACCATGAACTGGTTTCTCAGGCCAGGAAAGACTGTATTCCACTGGACACAGGACCTCTGGGAGCTTGGGACCCCAGAGCGTACGCTGTTCCTCCATCCCATGCACGGAGCGGAGATCAGCAGGAGTGGGAGGGATGGGGAAATAGGCAGAGAGGCTCCCATATTCCTCCAGCTCTCTGCTGGGGAGAGGGAACAGCTGCCAGCCTTCGAGGGGGACAGCCCCACCTCTCTCCCAACATGCTACCTCCTCAAGGGGGCCTCCAGGCTGCCTCCCACCCACTCCCCTCTGGGGGCTCCTAAAAGGGAGAGAAAGAAGGCTCCCGATTGGCTTGGTTGCCCCTTCACCCCTGATTGAAGGGAGGGAGTAAGAAAGCTCAGCTTGCCTTCCAGCTAGCTCCATGCAGCATTCCAGATGGTAAAAGACCATCTTGGAGCTGTATCAAGACAGAGAAGGAGCAATGGAAACTGAGTCCAGTTCCGAGGACACAGGAGCTGAGGGAGCCTCAGCCACCTGGGTGCCAACCATGCATTTGCTGCTTGTTCCTTGGGTGGGTTGCACACGCCCTCTAACCTTAGCTTCCTTCTCTGATAGGAGGAGAGAGGCTGCAGAAGCAAGAGCTGAGACGGCCCTAGAAACGCCGCTCTCCTGGGCTGGATCTCATCTGGCTTTGGGGAAGAATGTATTCTTATTTTCAGACAGTAACCAGTGGGATTCTACTAGTTGATCTTTGGGGCATGCAGGATCCTGTCTCAGCATTTCTTTGCTCAAAGTCCCTTTCTTGTGCTTCAGGGGTGACGTCTTGGACATCCTTGTAGAGTCCAAAACTCAGGGTCAATCAGGAAGAAAAAGGCCAGTGATCCAACAGAAAGATGGGCAAAGGCATTAATAGTTTTCAGAAAAAGAAAGGCAAAGGCCCTCAAACATATGAAAAGATGCTCAACTTCACTCATAAGCAGAGATGTAAATAAAAAGTACACTGAGATTATCCTATCTCATCTATCAGACTGTCAAAAATCCAAAAGTTTGACAATACACTCTGATGGCTTTAGGGAAACAAGCACTCATGTAACATCCCTCACAGGAGCACAAACTATGCACCTTAATGGAGGGGTGTGTGGAATCTGGCACCTTCCAAACTCCAGTTGCATTTATCCTTTGACCTAGCAATGTCATTTCCAGAAATCGATCCCACAGATATGCCTTCCTGTGTACAAAATGACTATTACAAGGCTATTCACTGTGGCATTGTTTTGAAGCAAAAGTTTGGAAACAACCCACTTGTCCAACAAGAGGGGACTTCATAGTACATCTTTCCAATGGAATACAGTGTAGCCATGAAAAAAAGAATGAAGAAGACCTCTAGATACTGACATGGAAAGACCTACAGGTTAAAATGTCAAGCCAAATAAACAAAGAAAAAACCCAAACAAACAAACAAAAGGTGCAGACAGTTTTGGTTTTGTTTTTGTTTTTAATGCAAGAAGGGAAGTGGAATAAGAATACATTTTCTTATTTGTGTAAAGAAAAACTGGAAGTGTGAATAAAAAAACCAATGAGAATGGCTATAGAACGGGGCAAGAACTGGGGTAAAGGGAGCAGGGGTGGGACTGAGATTTCTTTGGGTGTACTTTTTGTTTGTTTGTTTTAACAAAGTTTGGGCTTTTAAATTGTATCTTCCCGAGTCCAAAATCGAAATTACAATTTAAACACACAACAAAATGTGAAAAATAAACCCAGCTCAATGCACAGGACCAGAGCGGGATCTGAGCCTCCACTCAGGCTACTGTTAGTCTCCTCTGGAGGAGAAACAGAACACCTGACCTTGGACCCACTGCCCTGACCTCACTGTTTCCAAGGCGTGATGTGTGGATCAGGCTTTTGTCTTTGGTGCTGATGCTCCCACACCTAGGATGGGAGAGACAGGTGTCCCTGAGGTTGGGCGAAGGTCCTCCTGCCCGGAGTTGCTGACACAGTGCTGAGCCTGAGCCCTTCCCCAGCCCCCAGCTCCACCCGAGAGATTGCTGTATTTGCACAGTTACAACTGGCCAAGCGGTGGCCCGTGCCCTCCGGGCCTCCACCGTGCCTAGCCTTCCTGGAGAAACTCTGCGCTCTGGTCAGGGGCTTCTTTGGTGAGCCAACATGTCTAGGGCTCAGCTTCCCCCTGCCCCCAATCCCCGCTCAAGCCAGAGGTAGAGAGCAGGAAGAAGGACCCGGTCCTGCAGGCTGGACCCTGTAAGCCAGGGCACTGGGGGCATCTGAATCCAACCCCTGCAGGAAAGGCCGCCCCGAGGGCCAGTCCTGAGGTCAGGGGACAAAGCATCACTTAAGAGAAAAGGCCCTTGGGCAAGAGATCTGATTGGGGTCTCCAGTCTCTGAGAACACACCTTTCCCAGGTCCCAGCCTTTTCTTCTGTTGTCCCTTCTACAGATGACGTGGGTCTGAGGCCACGGGAGGCAGCGCCCAGAATATTAACAGGCATCCGGCGCTCTATGCCTTTCTCTTCACTGACCCTTACCTGCCCAGATCCTACCTAGCTGAGACATCACCTCCCGTGACCCCCACCCTCACACACCTTCGTGGGGCAGATGCCCCTTCAGGGCTGTCTTAGTTCCCGCATCCCCTGCAATCATGACACTCATGGAACTATGTAATAGCTGACTGTTTGTCTTCTCACCAGACTATGAGTTCCTTGAGAGCAAACTGCTCTGTCTTGAGCACCATTCTATCCCAGTGCCCACCACAGGGCCTGGTACACATTAGACGTTCGTCAAATATTTGTTGAATAAACCAGTGCACAAATGAATGGATTCCTGGCACGGCTCTAAGTAGGGCGGCCCGTGGTGCAGCGCGGAGTTCTCAAAGCCAGCAATAGGGCCGGAGCCAGGAGAGGGTTGGGGTCCAGGCTGTCCTCCACCCTGTCCCCCACCCCCACCCCCCTACCTGCAGCGTATTGACAGGGAAGGCGCTGATGGGCGGGAAGTCGAGGATCTGGAGGTCGTGCACGTGGCCGTTCATGACGACAGCAGGCAGGTAGAGGCGGCGGGCGGTGGTGGGCACGCAGACCTCGCTGAACTCGTTGTACAGGAACTGGCGCACGATGGCACTCTTGCCCACGCCTCGCGCCCCCAGCACGGCCACCCGGTAGGTGGAGACCATGCCTCCCGCCCCGCTCCGCCACCTCGTCCTCGCCGCTGCCTGGGGCTCCCCCGGGCTGCATATTCCAGGGGCTGGGGGCTCAGCCACCGTCAGGACCAATCATCGCTGCCCCTGCTTGCCCTGGGCCCTCTGCGGCCTCCACCTGGACTGTGGAAACGAGAGGTGGGCTCGGTGGGGCTGGCTTCTCCTTGGACAGATCCTGTACTTTTCTACCTTGGGGAATGTCACTGGAGCTGTTACTACTGCCACTTGGGATGCCTTCCCTTCCCCAGAGCCCCTATCCCATCTATCCAGAACCTCCCCATCCTTCCTTCTGCATTCTCCCTGCCGTCCATCCCATCAGTGGGAATCAATCTTTCTTGACTTGTATTATGACCTGACTTTTGGCCGGTCTGACTCCCAGACCCAGGCAGGCCACAGAGCGGAGCGGAAAGAGCACTAGACTTAGCTTCAAGTCCCCGCCTTCCCACTGAGCCCGGGGCAAGACAGCAACGCCTCGCAGCCTTGGTCTCCTGGTCCTCAGGAGTGAGACCAGGCCAGTGCGTCTCCGTGGAGGCAGTCCTGGCATTTTGTGGAGAGAGAATTCTTTATCGAGCGGGGCATTTCACATCCCCAGCTGCCTGGAGGTACTTGCCAGCAGCAGCCTCTAGTGACCATGATGACCCAAAATGCGCTCCCCCCGCCTTCCCAAGCGCCCCCTGCTGAGAATCCCTGGATTGGCCGATGACTTTGGCTCTGTGGAGCGCGACACCTGTGGAGCAGTTACTCTAAGTCAGCATGCCCACGCGGTTATCCTTAGTCGATACAGTATCCCCAGGTAATAGGTATTCCCACTTTGGAGAGAAGACCCAGAGGGAGGGAGACACGAGCCCAGGCACACAGCTGGGAAAGGCGGGCTACTCCTTTCTACAATGTTGCATTACTTCAGCTTCCAAGTTTAGGGATTCTAGCTGGCGTAGGCCACAGGCCAAGGGCTGGGTCTGATTATCTGGCAACCCCCTGAGCTCAGAGGACCTGGCATGCAGCAGGTGCCCGGGAAAGGGCTGCTACAGGATTGAACCTTGACATGGATTCGTTAGCTCATTCTTGCTCAGTTTCAATGACTTTAGAGCATGGGTATAAATCCAGCTCTGATGTTTCCTGGCTGTGGATCTGAGCCACATTCTGCACACTTACAAAGAAGGATCATTAGCCTCTACTCCTGAGATAATCCAAGTAAGCCTCTTAGCCAGGTGCCTTCTCTTTCTGTTGAGGATGGTGACCAGGGAGGCTGGTACATGCCTGAGACCTCCTGTTTGGGGACTATTCCCAGGAGGGTGACACCAGTGCCTGCTAAATGGGTCCAAGGCAGATGGGTTCGCTGGGTTTGGATGGGGCCATGCTTTCCAGCACATATGCATGTTTTCTCTGTGGATGCATGCCCTTTCCACATATGCACAGCTCACAGCACAATGTCCCTCAGTCCAGTCCATCCTGGTTCACAGGACCCAATCCACAGGGCATGTGCACATACAGCATAGTAAACCAATGGCAGGATCTGGAGTGAGGTCCACCAGCATTGGATTCTCCGCTCTGCCACTCACCTAAAGTGTGATCTTCGGCAAGGAACGTCATAGGGTGTTGTGAGGCCATAGGGTGTTGTGAGGCCGGAGTAGGTGTTCAATAAACAGTGGCCATTGTTATGCACAGGGGTCCTTCACTCATCGATCACAATGGGACCTCCTAGCCATCCCAGATGGGTCACTCTGCACTACTGCACTGTTGCTCACGTACATGTAGTGTGTGTGTGTGTGTGTGCAATTCTCCCCATTTTATTGAAGGTAAAAACAAAACCAAAAAAACTCCCACAGATTTAGGGATGTGAAGACCACATAGCCAGTTGAGCTGTCAACTAAGACTAGGACTCTCATCTCCTTCTTGTCCCAAGCAGTGTCCCTTCCCAACAAGTGCTTCTCTATTTCTGTGAGCTCCCAACTGGGGGAAGTACCAGCCCCTCCTCCCCATAAATCCCTCCAGGGCCCTGGGCTTCTCAGGCATCCCTGGACACTGTCAGCATGGCAGAGAGCCTCAGCTGGGTTAATTACATAACCAGCACAAGCAGGTGGGGAGGGGGCACCTTAGGGGAGGAAGAGAAGGCAAAGAATGCCAGAAGTGTCCCGGCCTCCCCCTGGGTGTGGCAACTTAGAGGGATCTAGGATGTAGCCTACCTGCAGATTCTCCTGGATAACCCATTCCCTGCCCTGAAATCAACCCTTTCTGGGGGAATAGCTGGGAAATAAAAGCGGGGCACAGCGCTAGAGCCAGGGAGGGGGTGCCAGAGAGGCCCCTAGGCTGGGGACAGCCTCCTGGAAGTCACCAGGCCCTGACTCAGAGGTGACTGGTGTCCCCTGCCGCTTCCCAGGCGGGGGTCCTGGGTCTAAGTGTTTGTTAATGCAACATCCCCAGCTGGGTGGGGGTGGAAGAGGGCTGTCCGGAGAGGCAGGGCCCAGGCCCCTGAGCCTCCCTCCCCAAGGCCTGTGCTCTGCAGTGAGTCTGCAGACAGCGCCCGGGGACATACACTGGGGCCAAAGCCTGCTTCTGGTTCCTCTTCCCTGGACCTGGACGCCTGAGTCCCAGCCCCAGACTGAGGGCGGGGGCTTTGCAGGTCCCGTGGGCCGAGTCACACGTCTGCCCGCTGTCTGTCCCCATCACATTCATGTGGGAGTGGGTGGGTGCGGGCGTCGGAGGATGCTGAGCTTCCTATGACCTGATTGGTGGGAGTTCTGGGTGAGGGGGATGCCGGAGCCCAGCCTGCTCTCCGCCTCCAGCACCTCGCAGGCAACCCCCCTCACCACCCCGCCAGCACCAGCTCTCACGTGGCCGCCCCGCGCCGCTTCCCCGCCAGTCCGCCGGCCCCCACCTCCCTCCTCGCCCCCGTCGCGCCCCCCCATTCCCCCACCGACCCACCCCGGCCCCGGCCCGCCCGCTCGCCCAGCCTCCCGCCGCTTACCCGGGGCCGTCCTAGCTACCCCCAGCCCGGGCCGGCCGGCCGGCGGGGCCGCGCTCCCCCCGGGCTCCGGTGCTGCCCCCCGGCTCCCCGGCCCGGGGGGAGAGAGGTGGGAGCGCCCCCGGCTGCGCAGTCTGGGCGGGCTCAGGGCGGGCGCGGGGGGAGCAGGTGCTGGCCGCCGAGTGGGTAGGACACCTCCAGCCCGGTTCTCCCTCCGGAGCGCGCCGCCCGCTCGCGCTGGGAGGAGGAGGAGGCGGGAGCGGGGCGGGGGGCGGGGGGCGGGGGGGGCGTGCCCCGCTGGCGTTCTGCTGGGTCCCTGAGCCTGCCATATTCACTTGGGAAGCCCTGGACAAATTCTTTAATCCCGAGCCTCGACCTTCACCCCTCCCGACTCTCCCTGCGGTATTTTTAGCTCTAACCTGGAGGGCTGGGAGAAAGGGACCGGAGAGGCCCTAAAGCCTTTGGCTTCACTCCATATCCCACCCCCGCCACACACCCCAGGTTCCCTCTCTAGGTCTCTTCTGACCCTTCCCAGTTCAGTCATTGGACGGTCGCCCACTGTGTGCCTCGCACCGTGTGCTAGAGAGGCATCCAGACTCCTCTCCGCCACCGCACCGGAGGACTGCGAAGGGCGGTCATTTTCACCCCTCACTGCAGCAGGGAAAGAAGAGCAGAGCAGGCTGGCAAAGCAAAGCTCATCCCAGGCCAACGAATGACCTCCATCCCCTGAAACGACTGCTCCCCTCCCCTCTCCTCTCCAGAGGGGGTGATGCCAGCATTTGCCAGGGGAGAGGGCAGAATCGCCCGTGTATTTACTCTAAAACAGTCGTGGTCAGTGTCATTCCTCACGGGTAGCTAACATTTAATGAGTATGTGCCAGGCCATGTGCTCTCAGCTTTGCCTGCATCTTCAGAGTTAACGCTCACAATACTATGAGGTAGATTCTGTTTCCCCCGTTTTACAGATGAGATAGTTGAGGCTGAGAGAGGTTGAGTGACTGGTCTTACTGAAGTGTAAAATGCGGAAGACAAAAATCGGGAGTCTCTAGAGGGGCAGCCACTGACGAACTTGGCCAGGGGCCCACAGTTCATCAGGGAGGCCAGAAGCACACACGTGGCGCGAATATGTGATGTGTGCAGAGTCAAGGTTCTGGGGAAGGGTAGAGGGAGCAGGCCAACTAGGGAGAGGAGTCAGTGGAGGCTTCGGAGGAGGCAACTTTCAAGGAAGAAACCTTGAAAGAAGTGGATTTCGGGTGCCAGGGTCGGGGAGGGTGTGGAAGAGGAGGGTTCAGATGAGAGAAGTTGGGAGCAATTACAGGGGTTTGAGAAGGGGGTCCAGGACACAGACAGGCATGGCAGTGGGGGCGGGGGGCTGGAAGCACAGGGAGAGGAGGCTGAGAGGTTGGTGGAGGTGAAGTCACGAAGGCCTTGACTGCCGAGGAAGGAGTTGGGATCTAGCCCTGTTTGGCTGGGATAGCCTGTAAGCGTTTTGAAGCAGGGCAGCAACCTGGTCAGTGGTGCAGGGAGGAGGAGGGGGAAGCTGGGAGAGATCTCCCAAGTGCTTCTACCCCTGGACCCAGCATCCCGCACTGCACTGTGACTTCCTTCCTATTCTTTCTAGTACTAGCAGGCTGAGCACCCTCCCGGTCACTCCCCTTCCCTCTCCCGTCCAGACAGAGAGTACAGTGGTTACGAGCCTGGGCTTCAGAATCAAGCAGATCTGGATTTAGGTCCTGGCCCTACCACTTACTACGCGACTGAAGGCAAATTACTTGAACGCTCTGAACTCTATGCCTTATTTGTAAAATGAAGAGGTGATCAGTTGTCCCCACAGCATAAATGAGCCTGTGGTGTGTAGAGTCTGTAACGCAGTGCCTGGCGTGGAGTCTCACTGTGTGGCCTTTCGTTTTTCTTTTCTGTTTTAGAGACACAGCCATTCAGAGGGAAGGCTGAACATGACCTTGGGAAAGCGTTTCCATTTCCATTTATGCTAAGACGGCTCCCGGGTGCTGGGTAGGGCTTTGCAGAGAAGGGCCAGGGCAGCTAGAAGCAAATGGAGGGCTGAGAAGGAGACAGGGGGCCCCCTCCTGGAGTGCCACTTTTGTTCTGGAGACATCAGATTTACTGGCCCTGTGGAATTGCAACGGTCAACCAAGTCAACCAAGAGACTCCTAAACTTGATTAAATCATCCAGGGCACTACCAATCCCCCCACTGTATTTGAAAATCTTTCATCCTTACCCCGCCCAAGGATCCCAGAATTTATGTCTACTCCCCCAGGCTATGGCCCGCCATTCTGGTTCTATTTCAGCCCAAGGGAGACTAGAAAGGAGAAATCATGCAATGCTCACACACACCTTGCGGCCAGGCTTCTCAGAATTCTCAACTTAGCTATACTAGGAGAACACAAAGCCACAGGTTCATTAAGGGGCCTCACACTGGCTTGCAGTGATGGGTCATTTAAAGCATTATATCTTACATAAAAAAACAAACCCATAATATTAACATAAAATGCAAAATGTGCCTGAATTTAAGACTCGGTTAAATCATCTTGGTTCGCTGAGAGTCACTTTGGTCTAAGGATGTACGCCCCTAGGAGCCTATTCACTGTCTTCTATGATTAGGATTACCTTGGTGAAAAAACCTGAGAGGCTCTGTCCTTAGTCTGTGGCTCTGGTTCAGCTGAGGACGCCTGAGGTTTAAGGGGATGGAATGCATGGGTCCACCTGCAGCATCTGAAGCCCAGACACGGAGCGGGACAGAGAGGACGAGGACCCGAACCTGCCACTCCGCCGCCCTTGCTCCATCGTAGCTGAGGATCCCACTGGCTTTCAGAAGCTGGCTAGCCAGATCCTGGGGCCTTTGACCATAAGTGGAGAGTGAATGAAACAAGGGAGGGAAAGCCAGAGGCTAGGCTAGACTAGAATATCCTCCTCTAATACCTACCCAGTGGGAGAAGGCGGGTAGTGGAGTTCTCTCAGTCCCAGAGTATTGGGGCAGTCCTGTCTCAAAAGGATAATTCCGGAAATGAAGTCCATCTGGGTCTAACCAATCCCTAAATTAGTCTTCCTCTTGTTGGCAGCATCAAGAACAGCAGGGCAAAAGCTAAATGGGAAACTGAGATGGCAAGTTTGGAGCCAACTCGGAAACTTTTCAAGAAACATCCTTGTTGCTAATAACATGTCTGGGGGCTGGTGGGGATTCTAGGATTAGTGTTCAGGAGACAGAAATGGGTAACGACGGGGGAGGTGTGATCTTTCCCAAGTGCCACACCAGGTATTAAAATAAACAGGCTCTTGCCTCCTGGAGCTGGGGGTGGCAGGAAAAGAAATCTGGGTCCAGGCAAAACCAGAAAAAGCATCAGTGCATGAGGTGGGAGTAGGAAGGCTCCAACCCGGGAGTCCTCAGCTGTTTTCTGGCCTCAGAAACAATGTACCTGAGATCTCTGGTGGCGGGGGGTGGGGGCAGAGAAGGATGGTGCAATCTCAGGTGGAGGTCTGGGGGCCAGTATACCCTGCTTTTGGAGACTGAACACACTGGGACCTCAGGGGCTTAGCAAGGCTGGCTTTTGGCCTGGTGGCACAGATGAAGGGAAGCTGTAGTAGTTAAGGACTGAGGGAATCAGAAGACGTGGCTTTGCCTTCTCTCACCTGAAAAACGGGGATAACGCTCTCCATTCATGAATGGGCAGGCATCTCGCGCGTCTTGTGCATGAAAGTGCTTTACCGTTTTTCAACTGCCACAAGAGCACCATTACTGCAGGAGAGGCAGGAGGCAGACAAGTGTGAGTCTTTCTCTGGCAATGAGTCTCAATCCAGCACTTCTAGAAACATCTGAGGAGTCTTCTGAAATGCAGATTGCCCCAGGCCCCACCCGACTGGCCAAGAATCATCAGCCTTTTGTGAAAGCTCTTGGGTGATATCGATGTGCACCCAAGAGTTGGAAGCTTCTGTCCTAAGGATTTTCTGGGCCAAAATTGACACTCTCAGCTGGTGAACCCAATGAGACCTCAGTAAGGCCCCTCCCTCTTCATATCTCTGACTCTGACCCCACACCACCCTAAGTGTTACTCCAATTAGAGCGCAGCCTAACTGCAGCCAGCCCGTGGAGACAACCAAGAGCTCCGAGAGTTCCTAGCTGCCAAAGGCAGTTTGTTCACGGTGTCTGGACATCCACGTAATAAAAGCAGTTACTCTGCCAAGCATGGTGCAAAGCACCTTACCTACACTCACTCTACTGGTGAGAGAGGCTCAGGGCATCTGGGCATTGGATCCCTCAGCCTCCTTCCCCCACTCCAGGCTGTGGGAGACTTCAGACGCTGTCCACTCATCACAACCAGGGGCAGGGCCTCTAGCTTGACCACACCTGGCTCACGTGTCCCCCCGCAACACAAATGCAGGTGATTAGATATGAACTCCTTGGGAAGTTTGCTTGAAAGCAGCATTAATTCTATCCACTTGGGAACATGCAGGCCCTGAGTGCAGATCTGAGACGCTTTTATAAATTCATTAGTGGAACGTCCTGGGTAAGAGGACACTGACGAGAAGCTCTGCTGTGCTCCTTCTGCCCCTGTGCCTGGCTGGCTGCCTGCCCCTGGACCATCTGCTTTGGGTCCTAGCAGGGGACCTGCCAGGGAAGATGGATGGGCTCCTGCGAGCACTCCCTGCCTGCGGCGAAATGCCTGTGTGGTGATGGTGATGGGGGCTTGGTTAAGAGGAGCCTCTGAGACATATGATCCTTCCTCAGGCCAATCTTAATTTCATCTGGCTAAATCCCTGGGAGGGTTAGGACAGCCAAAAGGCAAGTTCTAATAGAATGCTTATTAATGCCCATCCCTCCCTTGGCCAGCTGTGTCTTGTCCTAGATTGTCACTCTGGGAACAAAGTACATAGGCACAAACTTCATTTTATGTAAATGAGAGTTTATTGACGAAGACAAAGTCAAGCTTCCCCTGACCCCCACCCTCCCCAAGAACAGATCCCAACAACAAAAGAATGATAAGCCTTCACTGGGCAACGTTTACCACTCCCCCCCCACCCCCTTCTCTCCAGAGTCCCAAGGTTCACAACACAGACACACAAAATGGGCTCGGGCGAGGACAGACACTCAGGGAATCTCTGACCAGCAAGAGTTCTGGGTGTGTGTGTGTGTTTCCCTTGCCCTTTGTAAGACACCAGCTGACGTTACAAAGACATACTGAGGCAGAGGAGAGGGGAATGCAGGGCAATCTCCACTCCGATCCCCAGTTTGGCCAGGCTTGAGATGGGCCCAAAGGGAAGCTGTGGTGGAGGCAACAGGCTTTGTCTCCTCAGGAGAGAGGTCCTTTCCGTGGAACAGAATCCCTCCCTAACTGCTCAGGGGCAAACCGGGAGGCAGCCTCTCCAAGGAGTGAAGAGTTCGCACGCGGATTGGCTCAGTCAGGTCAGCTGAGAACAGCAGCTGTTTCCCCTCACTGCCGGGGAGGCTGAGAGAAGCCTGGTTTCAGGGGTGGAGGAACGTATCTTGGTGCAAAATTGTCTTGTCTGCTTACCCTGACACACGCTCTTCCTTCTGGAACTGCAGTTTGCTTTGAGATGAGAACACTGCATTTGTAGTGTGGACCTTCTTCACTGCTTGTATCCAACTGACTCCACGAGTGATTTCCCAAAAAGGGGACTTTACCCACCTGCTTTTCTACCCCACCTGTCACCAACTGACCCACCTCCCACACGCAATCCTGTGCTACTTCCTGATCTCCACGTGCCCGAGGGGTGGTGAGCGCAGGACATGGCTCCTGACCCTCACCCCAGAAATTCTTCTCTCGGAGATTCTCAAGGTTTAAGAAGCTGCTTTGGGGGACCTGCACCCCCAAACTTTGCAACTGGTATGAATCACAGTCATTTCACTTGCGACAGGGTTGGGGGGTAGTTTCTGCTCTTGTTTTCTATGATTCCTCCTTCTCTTGGACTCACTCTTAGGTCTGGGTCCTACATGAGGCCTTTGGACCCAAGTGCCTCTGATTTGAGCAGGGGCATCTGAGAAGCAGTCTTGGTCACGGACCCTGAATCCTGGGCACTGGTCGGCACAGGTGCCCACAGATGAAACAGTGTGAACTCTGCTAAACAGACTGGTGTTCCAGGCATGAAGCATTCTTTGACAGATCACACCCAATGTGTCCAGGGGGCAGGGGGTCCTCACATCTCCCAATCTTTTGAGAGATGAAAAGAACCGCTTGGCCCTCTAGGTGATCTCAATTGCCTTGGAGCCTAAGCAATACAAGTAAAGAGCAGATAGAGAACTGAAGGATCAAGTGAATCTGTGGCATCCCGAAGCTCACTTCATCCCTGCACCCATCCTGCTGGCCTCAAGAACTGCGGCTCCAGGAGACTATTAGCTACTCCTTCATTCTGGCATCAGGATTTACCTTCAAGTCCCTGGAAAGATACTCTGCTGCTACCGGATGCCAATGAATGGAGTGCCAAAATCTGTATGAAGTATGAGAAGAGCCATAAAGAAGCAGGCACAGAAAAGGTAAAAGAAAGGCATTGAAGGAAGAAAGTCATGGAGCCGGTCCTGCAGTGAAGACAACACTGATGAGGACTTCGGAGACCCACTCCCCCACCTCTGCTACTGATCATTAACAGGCCTTAGGCAATAACACCCTGTTTGTCTTTTATCTTTTTCCTTTTTAGAAAAAAAAGGTTGGGTAAGTTATTACTTGAAGTCTGTTTCAACTCTAAAACTAAGATTTTAGATCTGAATTGGACCTGAGAGTTAAAATAAATCCAGAGCGGGAGATGGGGGAAGGGCATTTTGGTTCCTGTTTCCCATCTCTATTCAAATTCCTTAATCAGTGTTATTAATAGATTAGATCAGTGGAAAGGAATGTAGTAAGTTCTCATTTTTCTCAGCCTCAATGCTGACAGGTCCTATTTCCTGCACCCTGCAGCACCATTCAAGAAAGACCACCATTCCTAACTGCAGAGCATCAGAGGAGATGATAATACGGGGCAGGGGGAATCACAAGGAAAAGGAGTTTGGAGAGAAAAAAAAGTGATCAGGGACAAGGCTGCCACAGACAAAAATCCCCTGATGAGGTGGGCAAGAAACTGCGTCTCTTCCTCCAGGACTGTGTGGTTGTTTTAACACTTTTTATCAGTTACACACTATTCCCTCAATTTCTCATATGTACAAAAATATAAAACAATAAAGTGCAGTTTACGTTTCAGTGACACTTTTCCTTGCTTTAATTTTTTTTTGTCTTTTTCTGCTTTTGAAACGGGCTCTCGATCACAAAATATCAAACTACACTCAAAAATGCCAGCCACTGGTACAGGATGGAGAGGCCCACAAGTAAGGACAGATAGCAGCAGGTGGCACGAGGTGGGAAGTGATTGAAGCAGTGGTTACAAATGGTCACAGGAAGCTAAAACTATCCAACAGGTTGTGCCCTAATATTAGCACAGGTTAGACTAGTCACTACCTTGGTGGGTGGCCTCAGTGTGTTTGGGTTCAGATTCTACACGGCAATACAATTTTCTTCCAGTTAAGAGTTCTTGGCTTGCACCGATCACAGGGTGGCCAGAGGGCACCGGACCAGTCTATTAGTTTTTCAAAATGCTGTCGTAGACCTGATAGATGTACTGGGAGACTTCAGGAGCTCTACACTTCAGCGACAGCTGTTCGGAGGAAAAGGAGAAGGAAGGTTAGCACAGAGGCTGGCATTAACTCGAAAGGTATCCAAGTTCTCAGTACAAGGACACCTCTTCCTGATAAAAGGGGAGAAGAGCTTCTACCACTGAGTAGCCAAACAAAGAGATCCTGTTAATAGGTTACATGGGTTTTAGAATTTCGGTTTAATCAATGTCAAGCTGTGCTGTGTTTCTAACGACATTCTATGTGGGTCTACGAGGTTAGGAAATAATCCATATGAAAAAATGTACAGGAAAAGATGCTCTACTGCTTTCCTAAGAGTCATAGGGACTACTGCCAAATGAAAAGGGAAGGGTTAAAACCCTTAACGTGGTCGTCATTTCAGCTGCCTGCTCCAGTTTCTGTCTGACAAGGATGGTTATCTCGGTCCCAATTCAGGAGGATGTATATTCAAGTAAAATAAAAGTGTAAGCTAGATACTAGCTCCAATGGTACTAGCCTTTCCTGTATTACACTGAGGAGAGCATACACTGTTAAGGAGGGAAAACAAGAACCAACACAAAAAGACATTTACTGAGTGTAACTGTACAGCCATTTATGCCAACAGCATAATCTTCCATTTTCTGCCTGTTATTCAGGCCTATCAGGTACTGCTGATAATACTCTACTTCTCTACCACCACCTCTTCTTCTAGTCTAACAATTACCAAATTAAAATTAAAATGTTAAAAAGATTTCAATGTTGAACACTGAGATTTTCACTTTGTGGGTCAACAAGTGCAAAATTTAAACCCATATTTGGACTCCTGAATTGTACGAGATTAGGCAAAACACTATTAACAATAACATAACAGCAAAACCATGCAAACTGCATTTAGAACCAGAAAATTTAATACTTGCTTTTTGTATTACTGACATCATTGCTCTTGACTATTAAGGTAGACTAACAAAAGTTGTCTTTAACGATATATCACCATGAGATTTTAGATTACCTCCTTATTCTCTTATTAGAGACTCTGGATGATTTAACAAAGTACAAAAGGTGAGAATATTTTTGGCAAAAATGTCAAGAAGATGATTGGTCAACGCTGAACTTGAGAAAACTCACATCCTCAAAACTTAGTGATATTTTAAAAATGCAAAACGAAACAAAACCAAGCCAAACAAAAGAACATCAAAAGAGGCTCTATTTATTTGCAGCTTTAATATTCAGTCTCTAAGGCATTTCCAAAATTGCTGCTTGACATGAATCAGGAAGATAATTCTGATAAATGTAGAACAAAACAAATGAACAACTAATTTAAGAATATAAATACGAATAGAGGACTTCCCTGGTGGTGCAGTGGTTAAGAATCCGCCTGCCAATGCAGGGGACATGGGTTCAATCCCTGGTCCAGGAAGATCCCACATGCCACGGAGCAACTAAGCGCGTGTGCCACAACTACTGAGCCTGTGCTCTAGAGTCCGCGAGCCACAACTACTGAGCCTTCATGCCACAACTACTGAAGCCCACGTGCCTAGAGCCCATGCTCCACAAGAGAAGCCATCGCAATGAGAAGCCCACGGACCGCAACAAAGAGTAGCCCCCGCTCACCGTAACTAGAGAAAGCCCACGTGCAGCAACGAAGACCCAACACAGCCATAAATAAATAAAGTAAAAAAACAAAACAAAACAAAACAAAACAATAACGAGTAGAAAACAGCTCCCTTCTTTGGTCAAAGTTGCAGCTATAGGCATTTCCCTGACTTTCAAGCTCCCTGTAGAGGCAATCTGTACCTCCTCCTCCACAGCCTCTTCACTGTCAGTGTTGTAGAAAATTCTCGTGGGAGAGTATGTGGGTTCAGAAAAGGAGGAGGAGAGGAAGCTAAAAAGAGTTAAGAACTGCCTAAGGGAGTTAACTCCCAGCCTAAAGAGAGGGTAGTTCCTCCCCTTCAAAATACTGTTCTGTATTTTTTCACATCTTTGTAGCAATACTGGAACTTCCAACCAGCTGGAAATCCACTTCTTCGTTCACGAGTGATAAGGAAATGTTGCCTTCCTCAATAAAAGCCCTATCTGCCAAGGTTGGCACTGGCAGGGGTCATGGACTGACCACGCCTGGACCCTGAGAGTTTCAGCTGCTCTTTGGAGGGGGAAGAAGGGAGGCGAAGGAAGAGAAGGAAGAACCTCTCTTTCTGGACTGTTCTATCACCTCCCTCCCCCAGACATCCCAGCCTTTAACAAATGGTTAAGTTTAGACTTAAACCCATTCCTTGCTTTCCAACTAGTACAGCTAAAACAAGCCAAATTAAAAAAAAAAAAAAAGATTTTTTGTTGTTGTTGTTGCTAATTCCTAAAGAAAGCAAAAGGGAAACATACATAAAGAACAAAGAGGCTAAAAAATCTCACTTAGGACTCTGGGTCTCATTTTACATGGCTCCTCAGGGAAAAGAGGCCTTACCAGGATTTTAACTTTTGAACCGCTAGCCTGCTTATGTGACACATCTTTAACACCAACCACTCAGGAATGCCACCCACCTAGACTCACCCCCCCCACCCACCCCCGCCTAGGTAAGCCAAGGACTTACACATCCACTTCTGGTTTATAGCCTGGAACACAGACTTCTTCACCTGGGACAAGTTATCTTCCCAGGTGAGATAGAGCTACTTAGAGATATGAGGCCTCTTCCTCATGGGATAAACATACTTTCTTAATGAAATACAGTAAGGGGTTGGGGGAAGTGATTTATCATGTAGTGCACCACTACTTGGTCATAAAAAAACACATGCAACGACTTAGATAGACGTCAAGGGTATTATGTTAAGTGAAAAAAAAAGTCTCAAAAGGATACAGGCTGTAGGAATTGAATTTATATAACACTCTTGAAATGAGAAAATTACAGTAATGGAGAACAAACATACCAGTGGTTGCCATGGGTTAGGGCTAGGGTGAATGTCTAACTATAAAGAGATAGCGAGAAGGAGTTTTTTTGTGGTCATGGAACAGTTCTGTATCCTGACCGTGGTGGTGATTATACAAATCTATATGTGTGATAAGATTTCATAGTACTGTACACTCCTTAACTAAATAAAATAAAGTAAGAGTAATGATGTAGAAACTGGTGAAATCTGAATAAGGTCTGTAGCTTAGTTAATAGTATTGTACCAATAATCAATTTCCTGCTTGAAAATGTACTATGGTTGTAACATGTTCTCAATGAGGAAAACTGGGTGAAAGATACATGGGAACTCTATGTACCATTTTTAAAACTTTCTGTGAGTCTTAAATTCTGTGAGTCTTAAACTTTCTGTGAGTCTTAAAAAGTTTTTAAAAATTTTAAACAAACTATGCTGTTACTAAGAGGTCCTTCTCAAAATTCTCACTATCTTTATAATGAATAGAAAGAATATGGTAGGAAGTGTTGAGATACCTGAGTTCTACACACAACTCAGCTACCAACAACTTATATGATCTCGAACAAGTCACTAATCATTCTTAACCTTGGTTTCCTTACCTGCAAACTGGGGGTAATCATGCTTCTTTAACCTAGCTGAGATGGAATACTATATACAATAAAATAATGGATGATAAAAAATAAAACACACACAAATATATATACTTTGAAGAAATTTCTGGGGAAGCAAATGGAGTTATTTTACAAGACCTTGATTTTACAGTGAAAACCTGTCCCTCCAGGAAGAGTACAGAGGAGTTTTCCTTTCTTAGGGAGCTCAAGGAAAATGACAGAGTAGTTTCTTACAAAAAAGACAAGGCACTGGTCATGGAGGAGGTGGGTGGGAGGAGCATACACTTTATGAGGGAAGCCTGAAGCCTCTCAGCTCACAAATGCTTGGACAAACATCTAGCTTGGTGGAACTCAGTAGCTCACACACACACATGCTAGTCCAGTTTACTTCAAGGGAGGGAACTAGTGGGGAGACACCAAGAATTTTTAGTTCTGGTGGTATTATTTCCTTAATGTATGCTAATGAAAACAGACTTGCCTTAAAATTAAGGAAAGGAGTCACAGACTTTTCTCAGCTACATGGCTAAAAAGCTCCCTTAATCTACTGAATATGAAGCTTCCTCAGAGTTATTCAATTCAAAAGCCTTAAACATAACAGAAGAATAAGATATTTCCCCCATCGCAAGGGTTTTTCTTGTACTTGACAAAATGCAGATGACAAGCAGCATCCTATTGGGAGACTGCATTTCACAACAGCAAACAAACACTGAGTGCCTAGGTATTAAAGCTTTGTTGTTTAACAAAGCAACTGGCTCCTCCCCTAAAAATACTGCCAGGATTCCAATTTTAGTCCAGTGTGGTAATGAATGAAGTTTTCTAAACTAAAGTCCCCTTACAGGCTGTGAAAGGTATGTCCCATTTTGCTTTAACTTTTCAACAACCATTTAGGCCACACAACACAGCTAAAAAGGCTCATATGTCTGGGATTCTGATATCCTAAGAAAAGCAGGAATGAGCTTGAAATGAGCTACGAAAACAATCCTCTTAGCAGCTTGTTACAGTACCACATGCATAGATATGCTAGGTTAAGTATTAACCAATACTGATGAAGTTTTGTGAGCAGCTCTGTATATACCAGGAGGAGTCTGAGACTCGTGCTGGGAGGCACTGTGCCTGCTGGATGGGGCAGACACTACAGACAGAAGGTCTTCTAAGGAGGCAACTGGGGACTTCTTTACTGACTGCTTGTTTTGGATACCTGGTGTCTGAAGCACCTCTACCAGGTCTTTCCTGGATGCTGAGAAAGAATGAAAGGACTCTTACCCACCTCCTTGAACCCAACTCACCCATTCTGAGAAAGGCCTTACCGTGTAATTGGGGTTTCCTGGCTGGATACGTAGCTCAGCCAAAATCCAAATGCCATTAGTGAGCTTCAGGGATTGGTACAGCATGTCCTGCCCTTCCACATTCCTCTTGGCAATAGTATAAACATTGTTGTTTTGCAACTTGCTGGAAACAGTGTCTAGAAACACAGATTCAAAATCCAACACCTTCAGTTAAAATATCAAACAAATGTGCTATGAGCTATGTGTGCTCAAGTCTCCTGAGAAGCACTGTTACATGCATACATGCACATTTCAGAAAGCTCTTCTCCCACAAGAGCGAAGGATAAGGAAGAAGCTCCTGAAGTGCCTGTCCATCACATTCCAGGACAGAAAACAGAATAAGGTGCAAATAAGCATTAGTGTAAGAATTACCTGTGGAGATTATGGTGGGTCTAAGGAGTTGGTAATCTTAAACTAGGTGTTAGACACGTAAAAATGCACTGACGAGGACAAAGACAGAAACAGGTACATGGGTGTGCCACAGTGACTGCCACGTCAGATTCATTTCTCCAACGCTAGTCCCAGATTCACGGGGATACAAAACTGACACTCAAATGCACAACACTGCCTCGCAAGTTGCTACTACTTCACCGTAAGCCATTCTGGTCTCAAGTGCCAGGATCAGAAAAGCACCCAGTTGCAGAAATCCTGCAAGTCAAATTTATTAATCTGGATGTTTAAGATTTTTTTTTAAAAGCAGGCAAATGATTTCTTAGGTCTTAAATTAAATTATTAATTTGGGGGAATACCATGCCCCAAATTAATAATGAAACAAACTGTCTCAACAAAAGACTCTGAGGAAGACTGAAGTTGTGCAAAGATGATTGCTCCAAGGCCATGTAAGCCCGGCTGCCGTTGCTGGTCAGAGTGGAGGACTTCATAGACACCAACACAGGGTAAGAACAGGTTGGTGTTTGGGGTTTTCCTTGTGACTACAGCATCAGAGAGACATGACATTCTAGAATTAAAGGTAATTTCCCTCTCCTTGTTCTCTGACTGCTAGCATGAGATGCTGCAGCATCACAGAAAGAGAAACTTTAAAAACACAGATGATAAACACTACTTCTTTGTTGATAGTTTATTATGTTCATTTCTGATGAGAATTCAAATTACTCAGGGACTAAATTCTCTCCACATAAAATCCTGTCATGTTCTATTGTGCTCTCTAGGAAAAGGCTGTTGTGATGGACAGTCTTTCTGTTCTCCAAGACAGTAAGTAAGCTGAGCATAGGGATCCTAGAGTTTTTCATCACTGTATTTCCCACAGTATCTGGGACACAATGGATACCTGCCATCAATACCTGTGAATAAGCCTCTGACTCGGGTGTTGGAGACGCTGATATGTACATAATGCCATAGGCATTAAAAAACATCTATTTAAGACACTTCTCCAAAGAAGAAATACAGATTACCAATAGGCAAATGAAAAGATGCTCAACATTTCTAATCGTTAGAGAAATGCAAATCAAAACTACAATGAGGTACCACCTCACACCAGTCAGAATGGCCATCATTAAAAAGTTTACAAACAATAAATGCTGGGACTTCCCTGGTGGCGCGGTGGTTAAGAATCCGCCTGCCAATGCAGGGGACACGGGTTCGAGCCCTGGTCCGGGAAGATCCCACATGCCGTGGAGCAACTAAGCCCGTGTGCCACAACTACTGAGCCCACGTGCTGCAACTACTAAAGCCCACGTGCCTGGATCCTGTGCTCCAGAACGAGAAGCCACTGCAATGAGAAGCCCGCGCACCTCAACGAAGAGTAGCCCCCACTCGCTGCAAGTAGAAAAAGCCCACGCAGCAATGAAAATCAAATGTAGCCAAAAAATAAATAAGTAAACAAATTTATTAAAAAAACAAACAAACAAGTAATAAATGCTGGAGAGGGTGTGGAGAAAAGGGAACCCTCCTACACTGTTGGTGGGAAATGTAAGTTGGTGCAGCCACTATGAAAAACAGCACGTAGATTCCTCAAAAAACTAAAAACAGAACTACCATATGATCCAGCAATCCCACTCCCGGGCGTATATCCAGAAAAAACTATAATCCAACAAGACACACGCACCCCCACATTCACAGCAGCAGAGACATGGAAACAACCTAAACGTCCATCGACAGATGAAGGGACAAAGAAGATGTGGCACATATATACACAATGGAATACTACTCAGCCATAAAAAACAATGAAATAATGCCATTTGTAGCAACATGAATGGAACTAGAGATTATCATACTAAGTGAAGTCAGAAAGACAAATACCATATGATATCACTTATATGTGCAATCTAAAATATGACACAAATGAACAAACCTATGAAACAGAAACAGACTCACAGACACAGAGAACAGACCTGTGGTTGCCAAGAGGGTGGGGTGGGAGAGGAATGGAGTGGGAAGTTTGGGTTAGCAGATGCAAACTATTATATACAGAATGGATAAACAACAAGGTCCTACTGTACAGTACAGGGAGCTATATTTAATATCCTGTGATAAACCATAATGGAAAAGAATATAAAAAGAATATATATATGTGTATAACTGAATCACTTTGCAGTATAGTAGAAATTAACACAACACTGTAAATCAACGATACTTCAGTAAAAAAAATCTCTGCTAAGAAAAAAACCCTTTATTTATTTATTTATTGGAAGTATAGTTGATTTACAATATTGTGTTAGTTTCAGGTGTACAGCAAAGTGATCTGGATATATATACATATATATGTATACACATACACACACACTTTTTCAGGTTCTTTTCCATTATAGGTTATTACAAGATACTGAATATGGTTTCCTGTGCTATACGATATATCCTTTTTGTTTATCTGTTTTACATACAGTAGTATGTATCTGTTAATCCAATACTCCTAATTTATCCCTCCCCCACTTTTCCCCTTTGGTAACAGTAATCTTGTTTTCTGTTTGTGAGTCTAAAAACCACCTATTTAGAAGTGGTCTAATTTTAGAGGTAGTTTTTTTTTTTAATTTTTATTGGAGTATAGTTGATTTACAATGTTGTGTTAGTTTCTGCTGTACAGCAAAGTGAATCAGTTATACATATACATCTATCCACTCTTTTTTTAGATTCTTTTCCCATATAGGTCACTACAGAAAACTGAGCAGAGTTCCCTTTGCTATATCGTATTGATAGGTCCCTATTGGTTATCTATTTTATATATAGTAGTGTGTATATGTCAATCCCAAACCCCCTTGGAGGCAGCTCTTGCCCTGATGTCTTTCTTCCACATTCAAACCAGTGAGAGCTCAAGCGAGGAGGCACTAAAGCCCATTCATTAAACAACTGCACCACACTTAGTTATGACTTAATTTCCCTCCTTTTATTTCCAAGGTTTTCACTAACACCAAGCAGAGTAGTTAAAACTCAAGAATTGCTTCTCTTTGGGGAGCTAAAAAGTATATCTCAAGGTTGTTATATGCAAGACTGCTGAAGGAGAGGGCCTCAGTATGCTTTTTAATCACCTTTTGGAGGTTCAGGCAGTTCTGGCTGTCACCTTGGTTCCCACAATGAAGGGCTCTTGCAGCTCAGACTGGGTTGCCAGGCAACATCACCAGCTGGAGTTTGGCTACTGCCTTTTGACAGGACTGTCTTAAATACAAAGTGGGGGGGGGGGGTGGCTTCCCTGGTGGCGCAGTGGTTAAGAATCTGCCTGCCAATGCAGGGGACACGGGTTCGAGCCCTGGTCCGGGAAGATCCCACGTGCCGCAGAGCAACTAAGTCGGTGCACCACAACTACTGAGCCTGCGCTCTAGAGCCCGCGAGCCACAGCTACTGAGCCTGCGTGTCACAACTACTGAGCCCACACGCCACAACTACTGAAGCCCATGTGCCTAGCAGGAGCTTTTGTTGAAGATCTACCTTGTTGCATAGGCACATGTTCTAGACAATATACACAGCAAGGCCCAGATGCCTACAGATGTCTCGTGATTTTACCACCTAAGTAAGAGATAATAGGCTAAGAAAAGGAAGCACACAGACACACATACACACTCGCCCCTTCCAGAATTAGAAAATGTGGCAAACAGCCAGGTAGAATAAGCAAGTTGAATGGATGTAACTTTACTGTGTTTGGAAGCATTCCAGTTAGGAACCTGGCTCTGCTCCTACTAAATGGCTGTTATCGTGATTTCTATCAGAAGACTGAATGGAGGGAGGAGGGTTCTATAACATAAGTATGTGTGAGTCAATTTTCATAAACCTTCGCTATCAGGTTTGAGTTAGAGGGTATGTAGATGGCAGGATAATCAGACTCTGCTAAATGAACCTATTAAGAATGGCAATGCGAGCCAATGTTAAGGAGGCTTCCTTGTCAGACTGGGATAGACTTCTTTACAAGATGTCAGTTTTTTGTAGTTGTCGTTGTTGTTGTTTTAAATATACCTGAACTCCTGGGAAACATGATGGAATCTTACAGTTGTGAGACTTTGAGAATGACAATGCAATGTTAAGACACTGAGATTTGCCCTAAAGGACAGAGTTTTAAAAGATGGTCAAATATGGTTACAAGGGCATCAAGGTGTGATTTCTTTTGGTTCATTTGTCTCCTACCTCAAACCTGGCTTTGGGCCTGAGGCCTGAAGTCTGAGAAGGTGTGAATGTGGTCTTCCCTCCTTCATTTTCCTACTTCAGCTAAGGTCACATCTCTTCCAGCAGCCATAAGAGTGAAGATTCTCAGTGAGTGGGAAGGGGGAATCTGTACAGGGGTCCCAGCTGTGGTACATACTCATCAGCAAGTTCAAAACCATTATGCTTGCTGAAAAGGATACTTTCTACCATTTGAACAACCAAACTATATTTAAGTGCTGGCTGGCAAAGCATTTGCATTTATGAAATGTTCCGAGGGATGGGGAGAACCACGACAAAACAAAGAAACAGAATTCATCCTCACCTAGTCCCTGTGGCAGAAGAAATATTTGTCCCTTACTAGAGAGCCCAACTAGTGAATATAGATACAACATGTCTCTGAGCTCTTCACAGTATAATAAACACTTAATTTAAAAAACAGGTTTGTAGATTGCTTGCCAGAAAGATTCCTTTCTGGATATGGGTGGAGATGCAACTACTTCTTGTATACTTAAGATAGTGGTCCCAGACATGTACTAAGCCCAAATACAGCTATAATATAAGCTGTAAAACAGATTCATACAGACCGCTTGACGCCAGTAGAGATGACCAGTGCTAGGAAGCAGGGAGACCCAAACATTGGTGCCTTTCTGATCTAATATTTTCTAGTATTTACACAACTAGTGGCACCATAAGCACCCCATCATATACACCTTTCTATTAAGAACTGATAAATGATTAAGGCTTAGGAAGAGGGTTTCTTTTCTTCTTTCATCTCTAGAAGACATGGAAGAGCAAAAGTAAAAGCTCAACGCTAGGTGGTCAGCCCTTTAAGCCTGCGACTTCCTGTTGCCCTCAGTGTTAGCTCCATCTGTCAAATGTCTACTCTGGCACAAAAAAGCTATTTAAAGGGTTGGTGCTATTGTGATTAGGACAGATCAGCTGGGGAGGATGGTATTTTTAGCTCTCAGCTAGACCCAGGGTGTTGAATCAGAAGGCACTAAACCCAAAAATGTTCATGTTAATAGAGCCCTCAGACTGGAAGGAAATGTAAAGGCCAGGGTACTCCAGACCTTGGGGTGGCGGCAGAGGAAAAGCTAGAAAGGATTAGTTGCAGGAAGTGGTCTTGTAAGCGATTAGCAATGATTCAGTGTGGGAAATGATGGCCTCGGGCTCCTGAAGAAAACGAAGTGGCTGTTTTTCCCTCTGCTCCATGTGCTGCACTGCCATGTGCTGCACTGTGTGTCACTGGAAAACTGATTCGCTGGTATTTGGAGCACCCGAGGCAGGGAGGAACTGGCGTGAGGCCATGGCAGAACTGATCAAAACTGAATTTGCTTTGGGAAACTGTTCCAGTTTACATCAGAAGCCAAAGACCCTTTGGGAGCAAGACCAGACACCCCTTCTTTGGGCAAGATCACAAATGTACACCAAGGTTCAATAAGGGTTCAGAACCCCAATCTGGAAGCAGGGGGATCTTTTCTATAACTCTGACAGGCCACAGTAAAGCCCTCAATCATCCAAACTTCCATTTTCTTTTTTGAAAAAGCATGTCCCTTTCACACCAGACCTCTGAAACCAAATCTGCTTTCCAATTACTCTGGCCTTTCTCTGCTCTCTATAGGCCAGAGTTTCCCAGATCGTGCATGTTCAAGGAACACCGGTGTTCCATAAGACGTTAATAATAAGCATTTTGTGACTTTAAATTCCACAGTGAAAAAATTCAGTTAATGTTGAGTTAAACTGGTTTCCCCGATGCAGGAAGCCTCAGCTTCTAGTGTGCTCATGTGCAATGGCAACACCCAAGAGAGGCACTTCATACACTGTATTTTCCAACTTTTTTGACCACAGAACCCTGTTCTGAGGGACAAGTGTTCTCAGGAGCATAATAAATGAAATGCCCTGGGACTGACTACACAAGGGTGACTATAACTCTCGCCATGAACCACTGCAGTTCTGCACCTGGAGCTTCCTGAAAAACAGCTTACACAATGGAAGACTGCCCGACCTCCCAACTCATCAAATGAGGCTTGTGGTAACTAACCAGTGAGCCTAGCAGAGAGATAACACCGTCACCTACCTAGAATATGGCATAAAAAGCAGCTCAATTTAAGTATGACTTTTTTGTGAAAACTCAGCAAAAATCTGGTTTTGTTTAATAACTACATAACCAGTCAGGCTGAAAAACCCAGACCAAGAATATGTTCAAAAGAAGGCAGATATGTGGTATTCCTGAAGAGAATCGACAAACTAGTAGCGACAGTGGACATTACAGAAAACTATCTCCTCCAACACCTCTCCAAGGGCTCAGGAGAAGTCTATAAGAAAAGACTTGTCTGAACACAGAGGATGAATGCATCATAGAGCACTCCCACTCCCCGCAAAAAAACTTTTTAAAGAACAAGTTGAACTGAGAAGACAGTGAGTTGTTTTTTTTTTTTTCTTTTTCTTTCTGTACTGCTATACTGCCTCTTTCCCCCACTCAATGCTCCAGCTACAGTGGGAGGGCGGCAGCCAGAAGGAGGAAAGGACGGGTGAATGAAGAAAAGAGGAAAAGAGGCGGCACCCAACAGCACCAAGGCTCACTTTCATTAAAACGCCTTTCATTTCATAAGGCCTTATACTAACCTCAAAGAGAGACTGGAACAAAGGCAAGACCCTGAACAGCTGAAGGCTCCTTCCACTCCTGAGGATGCTTCAGTGAAACAAAGCCCTAGGCACTGTCAGCTGCTATTGTTTCTCCTCCTGGGCTCCCCAGTTTGATGTTCTAGTACAGTAATAAAACTAACTACTAAGGGGGCTGGAGCTTTTTCATGGTGATTAAAGAGGTCAGTATAACCATATGAAAGCTGACACAAGGCAAGAAAGAAAAAGGCTACCAACTAGGCTTTAATCAACTATGATGTAGTCTTATTTAATAGTAAACACAGGATTCCAAATAAGGATCTCGGAAAGAGTCACTACTGAAGGCTGATGTAAAATGACAAACAGTCCTTTTAATTTTTAGGAGAGTGCATATCTTCAAGTGCCACTTCAATTACCTAATGCTTAGAATGTTCAAGTAACATGACTCATACATGTTCAACTACTAGAGAATTGGGTGGGTGGATCCATTCTAGTTCTCTTCTTAAATCTGTTAGTTTGTAAGTAATCTAGTACCTACATCAAAACATCCCAAGTTTTTAAAGAGAAGTTTGCAAAGTAATACCATATACTCACTAGAAATAAGGTAGGTGTGAAAAGGTAGGTAAAGAAAAGACAACATTTTCAAATATCTAATATAATACACTAAGATGAAAATGAAATTTAGACTCATCACTCACCAGCATTTAAATGACATTCCTTAATCTGAAACTGAAGTTCATTTTCATTGGGAATATCCTTCCACGTTGCAAGGAAGACCTGGCGCTCTGTATGGGGAAGCAGAGGGAAAGGAAGGATGTGCACAATCTGTCAATATTCTGACATCTAAGCCCTTGTACCATTTCTCCTTTGGAGTGCTGGTTCTAGCAATACAGCCAGCAGTAGCCTGGGACTGGAGTCAACTCCTAGCTATGCAGAGGTGCTACACTCCAGGTCAATTAATCCCTCATGAGTAGCACTAAGATACACTGGAAAAAAGTCAACATCTAGGGTTTAGTTTTGCCTCCACTGTTTTCCTATTTGGGTGACTTTGGTAAGTCTTGTGATCTTTCTGATCCTTAATTTCATCATATATTATTACATCTGCCTACCCTACCCAAAGAGCTACTGTAAGAATGAAACCAATGTTAAGTGCCAATACAACTTCATATGTATCAATACAAGCTAGTTTTATTAGATGGTGGTTTCCTAAGTAAGGGAAGAGAGAAATATCAACAACCACATGGGGAATACCAATAAATTTATCACAAATTATTGAATTCTTATCTTGAGACAGTAAGAACTCAGGACAGGGCTAAATGCTGAATTTCCATGTATTATCTCAAGTCATTATAAAAACGATTTCTGCTTTGGAAACTGAAACTCAAAAAAATTAAGCACCTTGCTACAGTCACATAGCTGGTAAATAGCCAAGCTGAGATTCAAATCCACATCTACTTGTCACCAAGCCACTTACTCTGTATGCTGTGGTGACTGGCTTATTTGGACAATAGGCATTGTGACTTGGAGACCAACAGCAAAGCAAGATCAACTGTGACTCAGGAGAATATATAATTAGCAATTATTAGAGCTTTAGAATAGCCTTCCTCCATTTTTTTAAACCTCAAAATAGCTTGTCCTTCCGGGGCTATGCTCTGCCTGACACATTCAGAGAAAGAGCAAAGGTATATTTGCAGGACAGGAGGACATACTTACCCATTTTGCCATCTTCTACAAAAAGCACGTTGAGTGGGATGAGGCAGCTGAAGTAGAAGACATCAATATTGTTTTTCACAGCCACCTGCCAGTAAAGTAGCAAGGGAAAATTAGGACATCATAAGAAGCCAGGTAGGAGGGAAAGAACAGTTATGTGTCTAGAAATAAATCACCCAATTTCCTTCCTATTTATTTATTTTTAAATATTTATTTATTTATTTGGTTGCGCTGGGTCTTAGTTAGTTGCGGCACATGGGATCTAGTTCCCTGACCAGGGATCAAAGCTGGGCCCCCTGCATTGGGAGCACGGAGCCTTAGCCACTGGACCACCAGGGAAGTCCCAAAAATCTGTTATTTATTTATTTAGCCTCACTGCACGGCATGTGGGATTTTAGTTCTCCGACCAGGGAATAAACCTGCGCCCCTTGCATTGGAAGCGCAGAGCCTTAACCACTGTACGGCCAGGGAAGTCCCTCCTTCCTCTTTTAGACAGGTTAGGAAACCCCAAATCAAGACATACCAGCCCATACACTGCAAAGCATGTCCTTATTCACTCCACTGTCAAGAGCACCGTGGACAGCCTGCAACTCTGCCTTGCTCCAGTAGGGGCCCCAGGAGGAATGAATTCAAGGCACAATTCTATACCTGCGATATCCAGTCAGTTGTTTTAATAGTAGTTTCTGCTACCACTTACTAAGTACCTATTAATGAGAATATTTCTAATCCTCATTATAACTATCCCAAACAAAGTACTGTTACTACCCTCTCATTTTACAGATGAGGAACTGAGGTTCAGAAAGATTAAGTAACATCCAGTATCACACTGTCAGTACACAGAAGAACCAGGATTCAAATGCAAAATTGACTCTAAACCTTGTTTTTTTTCTCTCCACAATAACTGGTGGCATACTGCCCCTTATCTTTTTTCAGGTATCAGTTTTAAAGCTCTTTCTTTTATAAAATCTTACTTTCCTAAGTCACATGGCTGGAAAAGCTTGCTGGGTCAAACACTCGTAAATCTGATGACTCTCGGAAGGAAAAGCCTTTGAACAAATGAAGAAATGAGTTTTCTTCTCACAATACAAACTTCCGGATTTGGGCAGGCTGTGATTCCACCATGGCCCATTCAATCCAGGGCACGCTGTTCATATTTTTTAAAAAGCTATAATAAGTACCTGTGTTCAGGGGCAACACTGATTGGTGTCTCTATTCAGAAACAGGCAGACTCCACCGTGGCAGATTATAAGAGCCATATACTGTAAGAGGGGAGAGTAGGAGAAGAACTGCTCGAAACTACCACTTCCCGCTGGTTCCTGTCACTGGTGACTTTCCTATTTATGCTCTTGGCACTGCAGAAAACCATTTCTCTGGGTGAGTTTTATAATCAGTAACCAAGTCTATTTCTCTCTAAGAAAATAAAGGTAAAAAGTGCTTATCTAGCACCACTATTCTCTCCCCGCCCCTTCTTGGGGCAAATGCCTATAACTTCAACAGCATATTGAGATTGAAATATCCTCTTTCCGAAGTACTTCCAGTTCTTTTACATTTGTTATCAACTCATCTTCCCCACCTTTTTTTCTTTTGTCTGCATTGGGTCTTCGTTGCTGCGCTTGCTGCGCACGGGCTTTCTTCGTTGTGGTGGGTGGGCTTCTCATTGCGTTGGCTTTTCGTTGTGGTGGGTGGGCTTCTCATTGCGTTGGCTTCTCTTTGTTGCGGAGCATGGGCTCTAGGCACGTGGGCTCTAGAGCGCAGGCTCAGTAGTTGTGGTGCATGGGCTTAGATGCTCCGTGGCATGTGGGATCTTCCCAGACCAGGGCTCGAACCCGTGTCCCCGGCATTGGCAGGCGGATTCTTAACCACTAAGCCACCAGGGAAGTCCCTTCCCCACCTTAAATAGTACCTTTATTTCACCCTCCATAATCTGGTTTGGGTATGTCTACTTGATATCTTTCTGCCCTCTTTCCTGTAAGAATTCATCAAATTACTTTCCTTGTAACTTGTACATTTAACCTTTCAATGACCCACACCCAGGAGTTTCTGACCTATATCACACAATCAGATGCCCAAAATGCTGAGACAGCAGGAGTCTCAAAAAGCTTGAGTCTGGTGAATACAAGCAGAGTAACTAACCTCAGGAAAGAGGGACCTTAGACATTCTTTAAGATGTACTAGAGCACCACTTCAAAAGATCTATACCAGCTGTGGGCTTCTGGGAAGGAGGTATTTTCTAATTCATCTGGTACTCAGCAATGAGAGAACGGGAACTCTTATTTCAAATAAGGGCACCAAGAAGACCTTGAGGGAGTGCCAGGCTCTGTAAAGGTCATTTAGAAGTGAAAACTGGAAGTGGTTCAAGTGGGCTAGCATGGGTCATATGTCCTCCAAGAGGTAATATTAGCGGTTCTCAACCAAAGACTTATATTAGAATCATCTGGAGAGATTTCTCAAAACAGAATCCGGGACTCCATCCTGTATTAAAAAAACAGCAATCCCTAAATCTGGGACCTGGAACATGTATTTTGGAAAAAGTTCCTAGGAAGATCAACCAGACAAGTAATTAATTTACAACAATGTTACCTAAGAAGTCTGTGTGGGCTTATAAATAGATTGTTCATCTGAGGGAATCCTTATTCCAACTGAAGCCCTTTAACAATGGAAAAGACATGAAAATCTCTTCTAGGTCAGCAGTGCTAAAACCATTCTGCCCCAAGGACCCTTTTGACAAACAGATGAAAGTCAGGGACCTTCTTTCTGAAAACCGTACATGCAATGTTTCCACAAAAACTTCAGGGGTTTCAGGACACCCTGAAGACTATCCCTGGACTTCTGCTCTAGAATAATTCTCTGAGAAGCTGGGACACCCAAATCAGAGGCAGCAGACACAGTGGCTCTGAACACGGACTTGGGAACCAGACCAGACCACCTGATTTCAAATGCTGACTCTGTTACTTACTAGCTGTGTGACTTTAGGCAGTAGTACTCAGCTCAGTCTCCGGTCTGAAGGATGGAGATAACAAACAGGACCAAATGCATGGGGTTGTTATGAGGCTAACGAGTAAATGTTTGCAAAGCACTTACAATGGTGCCTGACTTACGATTAAGTACTATTAACAAATGTTTCTCAAAGAAAAGTTCCCTCTTCTTTCACCATTTTCTGCTTTACCTTTTTACTCAGAATTTTTCATAATTAAGGATAACCACATTAGGCTTATGTGACATCTTACACATGCTCAAATGTAGTATTACAACTATGCTAACAAGAGCTCAGTGAGGAAGCGTTTCATCTCTTTTACATTAGATTTTCAAAATCTGCATCTTGCAGCTCTCAAACTTTTACTCTTGGTTATTTTTTTAGGACCACATTTATTTCAAATGTATATGGTTCCCTTGGATCTGGGCCCTGCCTACCTCTCCAGCCTATTTCCTTAACTTCAAGCACATCAGAATTACTTCTTGCTCCCCAAACACTGAAACTGACACGCTGTTTCTTGTCAGATGTTGTTCTTTCTGCTTAATATGTTCTTCTCCTAAAACTTTATCTGTCTGGAAAATATCTATTTAATCTGAAGATTCAGTTCAAGCTTGACAAGGATTTCTCAGGAAGGCTCTAGTTCCTCTCCATAGCACCCAATCCATGCACCTCTATATAGAATAAATAATTGTTTATCTCTGCCTCACCCACAACACAATGATCTCTCTCTCAGTGCAGGGGCTCTCATCTTCATTCGCATTCTAGTGACTCAATAAGTATTTGCTGCATGAAATTTAAGGGGAAGAAGTTGAGCAAATGAAATGAAAAACTGGTTTCTCAACCTTTTTTTTTTTTTCCTTTTTAACCTGTACATCGTTCATATGCAGAACATAATTTCAGGGACTTCCTTGGTGGCACAGTGGTTAAGAATCCGCCTGCCAACGCAGGGGACACGGGTTCAAGCCCTGGTCCGGGAAGATCCCACATGCCATGGAGCAACTAAGCCCATGCGCCACAACTACTGAGCCTGCGCTCTAGAGCCCGCGAGCCACAACTACTGAAGCCCGTGTGCCACAACTACTGAGCCCATGTGCCACAACTACTGAAGCCCATGTGCCTAGAGCCTGTGCCCTGCAACAGGAAAAGCCACCGGAATAAGCCTGCGCACCGCAACGAAGAGTAGCCCCCACTCGATGCAATTAGAGAAAGCCTGTGCCGCAGCAACAAAGACCCAACGCAGCCATAAATAAATAAATAAATTTATTTTAAAACCCCCATAATTTCACCAGTAACATGGCTCATTAGGCACACAGATACTTCATGAGGCAAGGATGGGGGGATAGAATGATACGTGGGCTCTTCTGGTTTCAAATACACTGGGCTAAAATAATATTTAGATGTTGAGGAAGAATAACATAGGCAGTAGATCACAACCCAAAGAATATTAGATTCTCCAAGGATATGCCAATAGCTCTTCAGGAGTCTCAGCAAAAAAGATTCAAGGAAAACACAGTATGAAGCCAGTCCAATTCCAATCCAGACGGCAGCTCTCTCTCTTTTTAAATTTTTATTTATTTATTTTGGGCTGCGTTGGGTCTTCCTTGCTGCGCGCAGGCTTTCTCCAGTTGTGGCAAGCCGGGGCTACTCTTCGTTGCGGTGCGCAGGCTTCTCACTACGGTGGCTTCTCTTATTGCAGGGCACGGACTCTAGGTGCGCAGGCTTCAGTAGTTGTGGCACGTGGGCTCAGTAGCTGTGGCTCGCAGGCTCTAGAGCACAGGCTCGGTAGTTGTGGTGCACGGGCTTAGCTGCTCCACAGCATGTGGGACCTTCCCAGACCAGGGCTCGAACCCATGTCCCCTGCATTGGCAGGAGGATTCTTAACTACTGCGCCACCAGCGAAGTTCCCAGAAGGCAGCTCTCTTAAAGAGAATTGAGTAAACCTTAGAGTATGATATTGACTGCTTCAGCGGGAGAGAGGGGAGTTCTTTGTTTTCTTATTTTGAAATTCACCATCCCAACAGGTACAGAACAGAAAGACACAATCCAGACAAGGTGGAGAAGTATTTTCCAAGAGCTTTAACATCAACGTCTAGCTTGCCTATGGCAAATCAATTATCACATATATATCCAACTGCCTACTTGGTATCTCTACTTGGATAACTAACAGATATCTGAAAATGAACATGTCTAAAACCAAATTCTTGATCTCCCCATCTCATCCCTAAATGGACCCTCCTGCTGACTTTCCAAACTCAGTATATGAAACCCCGCCAAGCTTTTTATGGTGTCCCTGGTTCTGCACTTGTCTCTCCCCACCCTCCCCACCTAGCTTCCCAGTCTACTGTCAACAAGGCAGAGTGATCTTAAAATGTAGATCAATTCATAAATACTTCCCTGCTCAAACTTCCAATGACTTCCCAAACTTACAACTGCCTATAGTTGGATGTCTCTTACCTCTCTGTCGTCATATGCTATGACTCTCCCGTCAGCCACAGGAGCTGCTGTTGTGCCCTGCACATACCAGGCATACTCCTGTCTCATAGTTTTTTGCCTTTGTTGTTTCTTCTGCTTGAAATTCTCTTCCACCAGAAATGTGCAAGGCTCATTCTGGCCTCCTTTAGGTCTTTGCTTTAAATCAAATATTATCTTCTCACGTAGGTCTTCCATGACCAACATATTTATAAAATTATACCACCCAACCTCCAACTCTAGGACTCCCTATCCCAACCTCTGCTTTGTTTTTCTCCATCGCTCTTACCTGACATATTATTTTACTTATTTGTTGGTGCACTGCCTGTCCCTGTGCCACATAATCCACCTCGAGTAAAATGTAAGTTTCACAAGGGAAGGGATTTTTGTCTCTTGTTCACTACTGTATTCTCAGTTTCTAAAACAGTGACTGGCACAGAGTAAGGGCTCAATAAGAATAATGACTGTAAAATACACTACTCAAAGTTCCTGACAGCCATTTGGGTTTAGACAAGATATGAACTTGGTCTAAAGTTTCCAAAAGGACAGGACTTCTCAAGTTTTTTCCAGTGTACTTCCCTTAACAGAGGAGGAAAGAATGGACATATATAGTGGTGTGGAGGTAGGGGTAAGGATCAGGATTAGGGGCATAATATGAAGTAGCCCATCATAAGAACAAAATTTCTTTGAAGTTCCATGCTATTCCATAATGAATCCATGTGTTCTAATATGAAAATGTGTTTCTCCATTTTCCTTTAAATAAAACTGATGCTCCAGGCGAACACACCGTGTGTATTCTTCAGCCTCACGTACCTCCTAACATGGTGGTTTTAAAACCGGTGTTTTGGGGGTTTTTTTGGCAGTATGCGGGCCTGTCACTGTTGTGGCCTCACCCGTTGTGGAGCACAGGCTCTGGACGCGCAGGTTCAGCGGCCATGGCTCACGGGCCCAGCTGCTCGGCAGCATGTGGGATCTTCCCAGACCGGGGCACGAACCCGTGTCCCCTGCATCAGCAGGCGGACTCTCAACCACTGCGCCACCAGGGAAGCCCCTAAAACTGGTGTTTCTTAAAATTAATTTAGTGGGATGAAACTGGCATAAAAAATAGAATAGAAAATGTCATAGTGTGTCTCACGAAGAGTCAGTAATGTTTCCTGAAACTCAGTTTTATGTATTGTGTGTATACACTATGTAAAATGTATCTCTTACTGTAAATTGCAGTCAAAAAAGTATAACAACCATAATACTCATACACCAAATTAAAAAGGAAGCAGTGAGGAAATGGGCTCAGTGAGCTTAGGAACAGAGTGCACACCTCAGTTTCTGCTTTGAGGATGCCTAAAGCAGATCACAGATGGTACCAAGGAGCTGATTACCTAATCCTCTGTTCCTCTGGTCTGTCACGTGTGACATGCGGACATAACAATATTAACTTGCCTCTCAGGGACATCAATAAGAAGAGCAAATAGAAATGATTATAAGGCACTTGGAAAACACAAAAGCGGGCTATAAATGCTTAATAATAATAATGATTCTTAAGAGTTACTTTCAGTGGCTGCTGGGGAAAGAGCAGCCTGTCAGCTTCAGCCTGTAACCAGCAATTAGTTTCTTTCCACAGTATAGGAAGCCTGCTGCAGGAGCTGCAGCCTCTTTATGGTGGCACAGCTGGAGAGGAGCAGACTGAATTAATATTCTAACCTTGTTTCAGTGTGCTCAAAAGTACTATAAAAAGGTACGAGATGAACTCAGTGTGAACTCCGGCAAATGCGGCCTCTCCCCACAGATCACCACAGGAGGCACTGCCACAAGAAAATTCAAGCCAAGTGGTATACAGCTCACCTTTGACAGTATATCATCTACTCTTCCGTGACGTCACTTGTGACCTTTCCAAGTGTCTGAGAATTTTTTTTTTTCCTCCTCTCCATTTAGCTTTTAGAAAGATTATTTGCAGGCTGGTCCAAGCCAGGACCAGGCAGTGACGCCAACCATCGCCAGTTGTCTGAGGAATGATGATTCAGATGTGTGTTAAGCACCACACCACCTAGTCAACAGAGCCTAGGGGAATGGCTCTGAGTGACAGGTTTATAATGACACTGACTCCAACTGTGTGATATGTCATCTGAGACTCAAGCAGAAGAGGCTCTCTGCTAGCTGCTGGAGTTAAATCTACCTGTAGTTCTGCATTCCTAGTCAAGGCCAAAAAATATCTACCATCTTTAGTTTAAATATGGTCTTCCATTTCAAACCCTATTGACTGATACATTATCTGAGACTTCTCAGAGACGTCCTGACAAATCAGGGCTATCTATAATATTTGACAATGTCTGAATACACTTAAAAATATAGCAGAAATAGTCATGCAACCCACCATAGAAAATGTCAATTTACTTTCCTTCCGATGCTAATTACATTTTAACTTGAACAGCCATCTTTAGTTTACTTCCAGGGCTAAGACTCAAACAAGAAGCCTCTATTTTCTTTTTTAGTTCACCCAATAGATCAGATGGACTGCACGGCAGCTGAGCAGCCCTCAAACACTGCCAATCTGCTGTCATTATAGATAAAAGCCACACTCGTTGATTTTCATTGTTAAGAGCATGTGGACGGTGGAGCCTCTTACAGGGAAAACTTGACAGGTTCCTCTCTTCCTGATAAAAGCAGTAGCTCCATGTCCCTAAGCTAATTTCTCCTTGGGCAACAACATGCACTTCAGCATCTGAAATTTCCATGTTAAAGTGGCTCTCAGAATGGAAAGGAAAGCTCTGAACAGACCCTCAGATAGATGATCTCTTAAACTTAAATCTTCTAGTGGTACACATGATTACTGGGTTTTAGAATGGCAATGAGGGGGCTTTCCCTGCTGGTCCAGTGGGTAAGACTCTGCGCTCCCAATACAGGGGGGCCGGATTTGATCCCTGGTCAGGGAACTAGATCCCACATGCATGCCACAACTAAGAAGTCCACATGCCACAACTAAGAAGCCCGAGCCTGCATGCCGCAATGAAGATCCTGCATGCCTCAATTAAGACAAGGCGCGGCCAAAAGTATATATATAATAATAAATATTAAAAAAAAAAAAAGAATGGCAATGAGAACCTAAGAGACAAGCTCTCTTGGTGGGCCCTGTTTTGAAAGGCAAAGAGAAACCAAAAGATCCTGAAACTGATATAACTATGACTCCTCCTGGAGTCCCCATTCGGTCATGCAGTTTTGCTTAATCTCAATCTCAGAAGCCTCCCACAGAGTTAACACCATGAATTAGAATGTAGGCAGATTAAATCTCCAGAACAGCAATGAGAAGACTAACATTGTAAAGTGGTATATATACACAGACATTAGTTTAGAAGAGGAAGGAGTCTATCAGAATGATAGTCTCCAAGGCTGTACACTGGAAGAAGCCTAAAGCACAGGAGGGTTAGAACTACTGGAATCAAATTCTGTAATTCTTCTGCAACTTAAGCTAGACTCTCAAGTATTGCTTTAAAAAGGAATTCCCCCTCTCCGTCAAAGCCATTTGGAAAAGAAGTGGAAAGGTCACAATTTTCATGAAAGACTGCCTCTGTGGACAGAGGCAGTCTTTCATGAAGCTTCCTTTTGAAGCCCACCCATAGCCACCACTAAAGCCATCTGAACTGCAGAGTCAGCCTGAACTCACACCCTTAAAGTCCCAGCACAACCTCCAGTGCCGGCATTGTGACACCTCACCCCAGAGTGAATTTCAGTTTAGGAGTCCCACCCTTTTTACTGCTTACCTCTGAACTTATAAACAATCACACCCATTCCCACCAAAGCAAACTCTTCTGATAGGAAGGGTGGAAAAACCTGGAACTGGGACGTGCTAGACCATTACCTTTTTAAATAAAAAAATTTTTTTTTCCCTTTTAAAGGCAAAAGTTAGACTGTTTTGAGTATTATTTGAAAAAACTGTTTTCTGAAAGCAAAGAACTGAGCGACAAGATACAATGATCATCTACTGGCAGAAGGCAAACCCTTTTGCCCTTCCTTTTAAAGCTTGCCTTCTCATCACTTCATATCCATCAGAATTAGAAAAAAGTCAGGCTTCTTTCTGGTCTCATAGAAAAAGGGGCTTGCTCGGCTCCATTTCCTGTCAGACAGCTAAATGATTCTGGTTTTCCCTGGGGCTCCAAGACACACACAGAGCATCCTTAAGCTTCCAAATTTACTCTGAGAATATGATACAAAATAGTCGGAGGGAATTAGGATAATGGCTTAATAGTTGTGTGGTGACAAGTTGTTTTTATTTTGAAGTGGCACACAGACATAGGTTAGTAACAGAAAAAGTTCCCCAAATGTTAGAATAGTCACATGTTCTATTTTCCTAGTTATCGCCAGCCTTGGAAATAGGGTCCATTAACATGTTGTGATCTTGCCTTTTCAAATATCAATGAACAGAGTAATGGAAGCAGCAGCTTCTGTTTGTTCCGCCCATTTGAGAGAAAATGAATCTGTGACTGTAGGTCCTCAGATTAAACTTGGGATCAGGACCAGACCCACCCAGGTAAAAGGGTATTGAAACAGGGGCAGGGGGTAGACTGCAAAACCACTAAGAAACAACTGGCAGACAGAGTGTTTAGGGATACCCTGTTTGCTAAGATGAGGAGATGCCCTTGCTGAGTTTGGTCAAGAACCAGATGCACCTGATATTTGTAAACACTTTCTTAAATGAAAGCAAAAAGGGTCATTCAACAACAAATATTTATTAAGCACCTATTGTGTGCCAGGTATTGTTCCAGGCACTAGGAGATAAATCAGTGCAGAAAAAAAACGAAGACAAAAACTGTTGCCCTTTTGGAGTTTGCAGTCCAGTGACGGGGGTGGGGGTGGGGTGGGGTGGGGGTGGGGTGGGGGGGGTGGGTGGGCAGGAGAGTAAGAACAATAAACAGTATTTAAAATGGGTAAGTGCTCTGGGGGAGAGTAAGGGTAAAGGGGATCAAGAATACTGGGAGTAGAGTGAGGTGGCCTTATCAAAAAGGTCCTACTTTAGCAAAACCCTGAAGGAGGCAATGAGTCATGCAGATATGGCAATTGGGAGAAAGAACATTCCAGACATGGGAAAACAGCCAATTGAAAGGCCCTGAGGGTGCAGCATACCTGTTTGAGGATCCATGAGGAAGCCAGTGTGGCTACAGTGGAGTGAGGGGAGGAGAAGGAGATAAAAGTCAATGAGGTAAGGGGGAGGCGGAAGGCATGGCTAGATCACACAGGGACTTGTAGACCATTGTTAGGACTTGGGCTTTTCCGCTTAGAAAAAATATCAATGCAAGTTGTTCCACACTGGCGATGTAAACCCATGTATAACAGGGCAGTGGTACAGCAAGAATTAAGCAACTGCCACAACTCTGATAGGACCATACCTAGGTAGAGAGGGTCACTGGCAGCTGTGTGCCTCAAAAGGAACACAGGGTCAAGGGAAAATAATGCTAAGATATACTGCATCCATTCCTGCTCCAGGCAGCTTCCTCCAAGTTTTACATGTTAGGCAAAATAAATCAGAAACTTACAGCAAAAAGCGTACTTGATCTCTTTCTGTCAATACAGAACCCACCTGCCGTGCTATACTGACCAATCTGGTTACTACCCATAAGTAACCAAATGCTAACCAAATTAATCACAAGCCCCTAATGCTCTCCTCCAGCAGCCTACAACAGAATTACTCTATGCAGTTTCAGCTGCCAGAAAGAGCCAGCAATATTTTCACAGGCCTTTCAGCCTGACAGACAGATAAGTTCCCCAAACCCAAGGTCTTACCTTAAACAGGTTCCGCCCGACCTACATAGGCTCTCACCCTAAAGGCACGATCTTTCTTTTTCCCTTTAATGACAGATTTGTGCACCTTGCTAGGACTGGGTGACGTGCCCCTGGTTGCAGCTGTTGCACCATAGAATACTATGAATACACAGAATACGAGTACACAGAATACATCAACAGCACGAACTATTTGCTATGCAGGGCTTACTGTTAAACTTTAAAATACATTTCGTACATACAGTACTGAACCACAAAATGGTGAAGGCAGGACTAATAAACTATCAGTTAAAGTTATCAGCTATTCCACACCCCAGTCTGGTATATCATGGGACTGAAGACCCAGTAAAAACTCAACAGAAGAACAGACTTCAGTAATGAGAATGAATGAATATTATTCATTTTTAAAATCCTGAGGTGAAATTGATCTAGAATCTAATCTAGGTTCTAGGTGGTAAACACACAGATTAGTTCATAGGAAGTTAGAAATCAAGAGGGTTCACAGGTGTGCCTATGTACTGCCCACTATATTATTTAACCTCAACATGGACAAAAAGGCAGGCAAAGGTGGCTGTCAAGATGACTGGGTACATGGGTAGCCCACTGTGCACAGATGCTATCTCTGGGCAGTTTTACTGGGGAATCAGGTCACATACAGAAGGGGCAGAAACTATTGTCAGAAGCACAGCATGAGCTATGGAATTGAGAAGTTTGGTGCTTTCATAGTTGGAGTATCTGCCTTCCATCTCCTTCAGTGGCTCCTGGAAAGGATTGTTGCCACTAAGCTAAGGACCACCATTCATTCACACACTTTTCAAAAATAATTAAATAATGTTTTCCTTTGTCTCCAAACTGTAACTGAGTCTAAGTACATTTACCAGTGTCTCCACTTCTTTCTTTCTTTTTTTAAAAAATATCACTTATTTATTTATTTATTTAGGCTGCATTGGGTCTTCGTTGCTGCACACGGGCTTTCTCTAGTTGCGGTGAGCGGGGGCTACTCTTCGTTGCAGCGTGCAGGCCTATTGCGGTGGCTTCTCTTGTTGTGGAGCACGTGCTCTAGGCATGCAGGCTTCAGCAGTTGTGGCTCGTGGGCTCAGTAGTTGTGGTTCACGGACTCTAGAGCACAGGCTCAGTTGCTGTGGCTCACAGGCTTAGTTGCTCCGCGGCATGTGGGATCTTCCCGGACCAGGGCTTGAACCCACGTCCCCTGCACTGGCAGGCGGATTCTTAACCACTGCACCACCAGGGAAGCCCAGTGTCTCCACCTCTAACCGTTTTTTTTTTTTTTTTTTAATTAGAACAGTAAAACTGATATCTATTTGCAGAACACACAAACATATGTCCTTCCATAAATTTAGGCCTTCCTGAAGTGGAATAAAAGGGAAAATGAATTCAGACTGAGTATATTTTCATTATAGGCCCACCTGACTGATTTTCAGGCCCTATGAACCTTGATTCAGAGAGAAACTTGTTCTATAAAACCTCAAACTGTAGAATTAGGATCTACAGATAGAATTTAAAGACACATAAATTTTAGTTCAATATAAATAACTTCCTAAGAGAGTTTTAGGAAGATGGAATGGGCCATTTTAGGGTAGTAAATCACTAGTAGTATTCATGTAGATGCTGAGGCTCCAATCACAGCTAATACAAGGCAAATTCCATCAGAAATAGGGTTTGAAACAGACAATATTAAAGGTCATCCTTACAACCAGGAGATTTTACATTCTTTCTGTCTGCACACTCATACAGCTCAAAGCTTTTCTCAAGTTTTATTTTCAACATGTATGAACCTCAATACCATGAAACCTATGTATAACCTCTATATTAAAAAATTGTGAATAAAAGAAATTCTTTTCCTATCTCACTGAACATGACACCATAGCAAAATAGCAATATAAAGAGAACAACATGAATGAGGGCAAGATATGGCTCTCAAGTGGGCTTCAATCCAGCTTACGAAAATCCCAGGGTGTTTCCTTTAATTCCAACCTATAATACACCCTAAGGCTTTGCGTAAAAATTATTAGCCATAATGAGAACATAAGTACTAGAAACAAGTACCGACTTTTTATTCAGAATTTAAAGTCCCCTACTGCAAAAAAGATCACATGATTCAATCTATTTTCTAATCATTTATCAAACCAGAAATACAAAACTAATTCCATTTTTCATCATCAACTCCTGACTTACTATCATGATATAAAGATGGCTGAGATTTTAATAGACGAAAATGCACAAATCGCTTCTATTACCCTGTAGAACTACTTTGTGAAATTTATTACCATTTGCTCAAGATTCTCAGCATGGACTTCTGTTACTTGAGTAACCTTAGCTCACAGGCTCTTTTCAATGAGAGATTAGCTCCCAAGCTTGGGTGTCCTACGAACTGAATTCTGGGTTTCAGGAACAACTGTCTCCTACCACTGAGGGCAGATTATTTTTGGCCACGCCACACGTGGGATCTTAGTTCCCTGACCAGGGGGTGCGGGATCAAACCCGCACCCCCTGCAGTGATAGCACAGAGTCTTAACCACTGGACTGCCAGGGAAGTCCCTCAGAATACAGAATTCTTATCTACTGCTTATGTGTGGTTATTCAAGCAGGGCCGTCGCTATTAACAAACATATTCCTGGGACTTCCCTGCTGGCGCAGTGAAAAACAATCCGCCTGCCAATGCAGGGGACACAGGTTCAATCCCTGGTCCAGGAAGATGCCACATGCTGAGGAGCAACTAAGCCCGTGTGCCACAACTACTGAGCCTGTGCTCTAGAGCCTGCAGGCCACAACTATTGAGTCTGCTGCTACAACTACTGAAGCCTGTGCGCCTAGAGCCCATGCTCCACAACAAAGAGAAGCCACCGCAAGGAGAAATCTGTACATTACAACGAAGAGTAGCCCCCGCTCGCCACAACTAGAGAAAGCCCACGTGCAGCAACGAAGACCCAACGCAGCCTAAATAAATAAATAAATAAAAATTAAAAAACAAACATATCCTAAAGGAGAGTCCCAGAAGCCAGTAGTTGAGTTCCGGTTATAGAAAGACAAAAGATACCGTCTAGCAGAATCCTGATTATCCAGACAAAAAGGATAAAGAGGGTTCTTACTAAGGCCAACCTAGTGAAAAAGGAACATCTAGTATATAAGATACCCTATTTCTCAGATGAGATTAAAAGAAACATTTATAGTCCTGATGTGACATGAAAAATATATCAAATTTGAAGCAGCAATCAGAAAAAAACAATTTTTCCTTTGGTGGTAAAATATTTTCATCTTTCATAACCAAGATCTTTCATAACCATTACCTACATACTGCTAATGGAATATTTCAGATTCTGTCCTGTCTACAGGGGTTATTTTCAGCATTGGATCTATCTGTGACCTGGGAATCTCTTATAGTTCTCCTAAGATCCACCACTTCAAGGACTCAACGTCTATTCAAGCAGCATGTGGTTCCATAAAAGCAATCAGAGTGCACTGTCCTCAACTGTGGATCCCGGAAGAGCAAAGGAGGCTTTAATACTGAAGTTGTTTGGCTTGCACAACAGTCAAGAAAAGTCAGTAAATGCCAAGCTGGTTTGCTTCCTTTCATGGAAGCTGCTGAAAAGGTCTTCCGTTTGGAAGCATTTACCAGTTTTTCTGGTACAATAGCTACAGCTGTGGGCTTTCTGAGTGTGAACAGACATATGGAAGACATGAAATATTAGGGACAGGCACCATCTGCAACTGATTGTCTCACAGGCTGGGACTGCAATATAGGAGTAGCAAGGGACACACTTTTCTAAGGGCCATACACTGGCAAAAAAAAAAAAAAAAAATTGGGGGGACTTCCCTGATGGTCCAGTGGTTAAGAATCCGCCTTCCAAAGCAGGGGATGCGGGTTTGATCCCTGGTCAGGGAACTAAGATCCCACATGCTGTGGGGCAACTAATCCCGCACTCTAGCGCCCGGGTGCCGCAACTAAGACCTGATGCAGCCAAACAAACAAAAACACCCTTTTGGCTGACAAAGATCTTAAAGATATGAATAAATGGGATTGTAAGACTGTGTCCTTTGCCGCTAGCATCCTCAGCACTTCCTGCCCTAATCATTCAAAGGTTAAATGAACACAGTTGATGAATACTGCCTTGTTTTAGAAGAGACATTTAAAGAAAAAAACAAGACATTATGCCTTTTCCCTAATTAATATCCATCCTCTTATTAAACAACACTTATGTGGGGTATCAAGGGCATACAAAGATAGATAATAAAAATCATATACACTAAAGGACCAATTCTTCATCCATAGGTTAACCTCTAACCATAAAGTAGTATAGAAGGAAAGAAGAATTTTTATGAAGGGGCCATCAGGCTTTCAGGTAAAGACAGTAGACTGAAAATCACATTTAAATTTTCTTTCTCTTGGAAGAAATTCTGCCATAATTAAAGGGAAAAAATTTAAAGGTATAAATTCATAAAGACGGGGAAGAGAATATACAACTGCAACAAAATCTCAGTAACTGTGAAACAAATGGTGTTAGCAAAAATACCACAGAATTCTCAAAGGCTTAGGACTGGTAGCGCCTCTGGAACTGTATGGAGGGGAAATAGGGGGAGGGGATGTTAAAAAAAAGAGGATCAAGAAACTGTTACAGCCCTAGATCCCCCCACCATTCTAAGCTACCTCAGCCCCTCAGCCCCTGAATAAAACTGAAAGATTGATTCTTTCAGAGAAAATAAGATAGATGGCACTTTGGGACTTCCCTGGTGGCGCAGTGGTTAAGAATCCGCCTGCCAATGCAGGGGACGTGGGTTTGAGCCCTGGTCCAGGAAGATCCCACATGCCGCGGAGCAACTAAGCCCACGTGCCCCAACTACTGAGCCCACGTGCCACAACTACTGAAGCCTGTGCGCCTAGAGCCTGTGCTCCACAACAAGAGAAGCCACCACAATGAGAAGCCCGTGCACTCCAACAAAGAGTAGCCCCCGCTCGCCACAACTAAAGAAAGCCTGTGCGCAGCAACGAAGACCCAATGCAGCCAAAAATAAATAAATATATAAAAAATAAAATAAATAAAATAGTAAGATAGATGGCACTTTGAAGGGGATGCCAGGCATGGCTGAGGGGTGGTGAAGGAAGTAAATTTATGCATATACTGAATGCTGAGACTCTCCAGCCCTCTTTCCCAATTTAGCTCCCAGGAGGCTGGTAGACACTCTTTATATTCTAAACAGGAGAGGCAAGGATAATTTTTTGAAAAATTAAGCCAGCCCCTAAAGAAAGACATGAAAGTACTGACATAGAGGATTCTAGCTACCCTCGGTGATGGGTAACTGGAGCTCCTAACCTGGCCCTCATGGTTTAGAGGGCCATACTCTGATCTTCCTCTGGCCTCCTCAGAACCGCTGTATAGAAGAATCCACACAGCCAAAGAGACATGCCCAGGTAGAACACATAGAATTTCCTGGCTAAAAAGCCCTAACACTGTTTCCAGGGCCTTCTTGAAATGCTTCTACTGGTCACTTTTCCTGAGGGTCAGTAAGCATATCCGTAGGCCCAAGGGATGGCCAAAGGGTGGAAGTTGAATAAAGGAAGAGTAGGCTGTGAAACAGGGTTCTTCAGTTGCACTCCTGAGTGAACAGATGGGGAATTTTAGTAAAGAATCAAATGGAAGTCCTAGAACTGGAAAGTACAGTATCTGTTGTTGTTTGTATTTTTTTTTTTTGGCCGTGCCGTGCGGCCTGTGGGATCTTAGTTCCCAGACCAGGGCCTGAACCTGTGCCCCCTGCAGTGGAAGTGCAGAGTCTTAACCACTGGACTGCCAGGGAAGTTCCGAAAAGTACAATATCTGAAATGAAAGTTATACTGAATGGATGTAACAGAACACTGTAGCCTATAAAAGGAGAGTCTGTATACTTGAAGACAGATCAACAGGAATCACCCCATCTGAAGAACAGAAAGGAAGAAAACAATAACAACTAAAAACCACCCTTAGTGATCTGAGGGACAATATCGAGTGGTTACACATATGTGTAAGTGGAGGTCTGAAAGGAGGGAATAGAGATGCTGAGGCAGAAAAAAATTTAAAGAAATAATGGAAAAAAAAATTCCCCAAATTTGGCAGAAACTATCAATTTACAGATCCAAGCTCAGTGAACCCGAAGCCAGATAAATACAATGAAAACACCTAGGTACATAACAGTCAAGCTGCTGAAAGCCAGATAAATACAATGAAAACACCTAGGTACATAACAGTCAAGCTGCTGAAAGCCAAACATAAAAGAAAAGGAGAGGGTGCCCATAGATCAGCACTGTCCAACAGAACTTTCTGTAATGATGGAAATGTTCTACTTCTGCACTGCCCAATCTAGTAACCACCAGCCATGTGAACATCTGAAATGTGGCTGACGCAACTGAGGAAGTGAATTTTTAATTTTATTTTATTTTAATTAATTTCAATTTATACAGCTATAAGTGGCTAGTGGCTATCATACTGAACAGCGTAGCTAAGAAGCCTTATGAGATATCAACCCATCATAATATGTGCACTTTACTGATTCAAACCAACAGTAATAATAAAAACAAACAAAAAGTTTAAGATATGGAGATAATTAAAAACTTGAGAACTGACTGGATATTTGATGTTAACGAATTCTTGTTAATTTTTTAATGTGCACATAATTATTGTGGTTATGTTTTTAATAAGACACCATCTGTTTTAAACATATATATTGAAATATTTACAGATGAAATGATATAAATGTCTAAGATTCACGTCAAAACAATATGCTGCGGACAGGGGTATAGATGAAACAATATTAACTATGGGCTGATAATTATTGAAGCTAGATGATGGGCACACAGGGACTCATTACACTATTTTGTTTACTTTTGTAGAGTTAAAAATTTTTCATAAAATGTTTCTAATTAGAAAGTAGAGCAAAAGGAGAAAGAGATGGAGAACAGGACAAAAAAAAGGGAGATCGGTCCAGGAGGGTCAACATTCAAATAGCAAGACTTCCAATAAGAGAGACAGAGAAAATGGAGGGACATCTATAAAAAAGAAAAACTCCCAGAACTGAAGGATACAAGTTTCTACATTGAAAGAGCCCAAAAAGTACCTAGTAAAATGTGTGAAAAGAGACACACACACCAAGGCACATCACTGTGAAATTTCACAACATGGAGGATAAAGAAAGGATCGTACAAGCTTTCACTGAGAAAGAACATGGCATAGAAAAGGATCAACAATCAGAATGGCTTCAGACTAGGAAGTAAATTATTTTCCTAACCTAGAATGATATACAGAAACCATCAGACAAGTGTGAAGATAAAAAAGACATTTTAAAACATGTGAAGTCTCAAAAATTTTATTCTCTACATACTTATTCTTAGGAAGCTACTAGAGGATGTTTTTCATCAAAATGAAGGAGTAAACCAAGGAGAGAAAAATACAATAGGAGACCCAACATACCAGACAGGCAAAGGGAATGAATCCCCAAGGCTATTATGAAGGGAGATCCCAGGATGACAGTTCCAGGTGTTGAAGGAAGTCAGTTCAGACTGACACAGTCAAAAGACTCCAAAAGGAGACTATAAGAAAGTGAAACTGATTAAGACTATCTTGAAGGGTCTGATCTCACTGCAATTTGGGAATGAATTACAGTTAACACAAAAAATTAAACAAACAAGAGCGGCCAAGCAGTGCCAGGCCAGGTGGGTACGTCTGTCGGTCCTGCCATGCCTGCACCGGAGACCAGCCCTGGAGGCGGCCCGGGCCCGTCCTGTGGCCGGCACCGTGAAGCAGGAGTTGGCAGCCCAGAACACCCCACCCACCAGGACGACGGCGGCCCCCAAGCGCTGTGGATTTCCGGGTATGGCTCCCTGGTGTGGAAGCCCGACTTCACCTACAGCGACAGCTGTGTGGGCTTCATGCACTGCTACAGCAGCCGCCTCTGACGGGGAGACACCTTCCATTGGGGCAGCGACAAGATGCCTGGTCGTGTGATGACCCTCCTTGAAGATCGTGAGGGCTGCACTTGGGGTGTGGCGTACCAGGTGCAAGGTGAGCAGGTCAATGAGGCCCTGAAGTACTTGAACGTGTGGGAGGCAGTGCTTGGTAGCTATGATACCAAGGAGGTCACCTTCTGTCCTCAAGATGCCCCTGACCAACCACTCAAAGCACTGGCCTACGTGGCCACCCCGCAGAACCCTGGTTACCTGGGCCCTGCGCCTGAGGAGGCCATCGCTACGCAGATCCTGGCCTGCCGAGGCTTCTCTGGCCACAGTCTTGAGTACTTGCTGCGCCTGGCAGACTTCAGGCAGCTCTGTGGGCCCCAGGCACAGGACGAGCACCTGGCAGCCATCGTGGATGCTGTAGGCACCATGCTGCCCTGCTTCTGCCCCACTGAGCAGGCTTTGGCACTGGTCTGAAGGGCTGAGCCCCTACGTGGACACAGGGGCCAGGTCCCTACTCCAGTGCACACAGACAGACTTGATATAGCTGGAGCCCACTGAGAACACTTGGTGGGCCGACTGGGGCCTCTCTCAAGCCCCTGCCTGTCTGCCAGCCCCCAGATCTCCTACCTGACACTGACTTACTACTTGAAACTTTATTTCTTGCACCATGTTGGTGTGGTGGGCAGGGTGGGGGGCCTGCCCTAGATACAGGGGCCCTGCTGAGCGGTGCCCCACCCCAGGCGCCTGTTGCCTGATCAGATTCCCCCCAGTGCTGCTGCTATCCCCATACTACCCAGGCCTCTACCTCCCCAGGGAGCCTCCAAGAGCCTTGACCCTCTGCCCCTGACTCCAGACCAACCATTCCCTAGCCCCAGAAACAACACCCGTCAAAGGTCCCAGCCTGCTGGTGAGGGTAGGAGAGAGTGAGGAGAGGGGGCCCTACAAGAACTGAGGCCCCTGCCAGCCGTGCTCATCCCCCAGGTCCCCAGGGCAGAGCTGGATCTGGAGGCCAGACACAGCTGCTGAGGCTGGGCCTAGGCCTCTTACCCATTTGGCTTTGTTTCCCTGTCCTTCTGTCTGGGCTACTCCTGTCTGTTTGTTGGTCTATTCCTGGGAAGCTCATCACTATAGGTCCTTGCACCTTCCCAATCTGTCCCATACTATAATCCATAAACTGATCTCATTAAAAAGAAAAAATTAAACAAAAAGACAGGTATTAATGTGTAAATATCTAATTACTTATAAAAATTTTATGGAGAAAAAAATAATCACACTATATAGCTCAGCTATGAGGAGTATATATAATCATAACAACATAAACAATGAACACTGATGAAAGCAAATTCTAAGACAGCTCTATCAGGAAAACAGGAGGATTGGAAATATGTATGTAGATGACGGCCATAAGTGGTGAGAGAAGGCTGGGGACTGCGTTTTTCTTTAACTACAGAACTAGTTGACTCTAAATTGTATTTTTATAATCCCGATAAAATTAAAATTTGAAAGAACGGTGCTATCCATTTTCTCACAAGAGTTTATAGCCTGGTGAAAAAGGAGGCCAAGCAGCTGTGAGAACACTACAGCATCTATACAAAGATTGGGATGAACACGTGTTATATCATTGTTCTACTGTCTTTTTGCAGACACTGACTTGAAGAAGCAGTCAGCTGCCAGGTAGCAAGTTTGAAGGAGTATATTGGGAAAATGTTTCTAAGCAACTGACACAGATGATATGAAAAACGAGGATATCAAAGTTGGAGAAAACTCAGAGAAAATTCATTTAGACATTTGTTAAGGTTTTTGTTTTATTTAAATAGAGGGGATCAATTCTCTTTTCTTTTTAAGGAATATAATTATATGATATAAATAAACTCAAGAGAAGCTCCCAACGGAGGCAAGCTAAGCTTTACTTTGTGTAATATTGTTACGTTGAATTCACAAAGGCTTTTACAACCAACATTATTAGTACAGCTGAAAAAATTTTCTAGGTTCAAATTTCTAGTAAGTATCTAAGGTATAACCTATTTTACATTTTAAGAGGGAACAGTGTCTTTCAATAATGTTTCAAAAAGACTATAAGCCAATAAGTAGTTTGACTATGTTTTTAATGAAAGGTTTTTGTACTAAATGTTACATTACAGTTTTGGCGACTAGGTTTGATTTATCTGTCCTATGTTGATATCAATTTAGCCAAAATAGCTAAAACTCACACTGCTTTCAAAATTTCATTTCCTAAACCCCCATTTTTTCTTTCCTGATTTTATGGTCTGGAGTACTAGAAAAGTACTAATTTTTCCTGCATGAGCTCTTGAATTTAAACATTATGTTCGCATAACATTTAAATGCCAATCAACCTTTACCTGGCTTTATCTGGATCTTTATGGTCTAAGCTTGTTGAAGTTAAGATCTGATTCTTTTTGTTCATACTAGGACAAGAGCAGAATGGAAGCTGAAATCTGAAGTAGCCCAGCACTTTAAGCTAGTCATTAGTTTCACCTTGCACTAGCAGACATTAAATAGAGCTGCTCACAGCGGGGAAAGAAACTTCACCTCTTTGCAAGTTTTTGCTTATCTTCTCCATTGGGCAATACCAATTAATGAGAAAATAGCCATTATTATGACATCCCTGCAAGAAAAGAATCCATGGGGAAAACATGGAGAATCGATAGTTGACTACAGATGGAAACTGCTTCATTACATTCTGCTTAGATAGAAAATTTTTAAGATTGCTTTTTATAATGTCACGTTTGTGAAAATGAAAACTTGCTAGTCCTAATATCATAACAATACTTTTGAGGGAGGGGTTTGGACTAAGATTCAATTTCTTTTATGAGGGTTCCTATTTGGGATGTTCATTTCACTGAATGTGAAATGGAAATGCAAATAGGGAAGTAAACTGACATTTATTTATTTACTGTTTCCTTTTGGTTTTAAGAGTAGGAAATTTGCCCTCATTTCTGTGACCCAAATTCCCTTTCCTAATTCTAAAGTAAAGCCTTCTCGCACCCATGCTGACTGTCCTCAAATATTTGGCTTGAGGCTCTGTGGGCCAACAGGAGGTTAGATTTCAATGAAAAGAGAGGAGATGTAAATTTGAGTTAGTTAGTTTCTTTTAGGATTCTGTGCTGGAAAAGCCCCTTAACACATTAGTCTCATTATAGCAACAGAGCCAATTCCTTCTGCACAGAAATCCTTGTTTTGTTCTTCTAGACTGAGCCAAGTTATATTGTGACTCACTCATTGTCACTCTAAATCATTACACCCTTTGCTGAGAAAGAAGCAGTCAACTGCTGAGGCAGCAAGGTAGTTAGTCAACTGGCAAGCAGGCTTGGTGCACTGGCACTTAAACTCTTGAAGAATGTTACTTTCAACTCTAAGTAATTTTATTGCTGATGTCTCACCATAAGTACTAGTATCCCACACTGGTATTTCCAGGAGATTGAGCAATGGGATCCCACCTGTCTTGATTGGAAAGTGGAAGGCTGAAATATTTTGCTCATCATTTGAAACATATTTTATAGTCTCATTCATACTATTCTATCATTTCAAGTTCTCGATAGAAGGGGATAGCAATCCTCTTTGTTGCATCTTCTGACTGACTGTCAGTCACAGTGCACCTTTCCCTCTTGTTTTTTTTTTTTTTTTTTTTGGTTAAATTGTGAGCTGACTTTCAGTAGAGATTTTCTTCTCAGATGGGAGTCCTGATGGCCTTAAAGTTCAAAACCATTGCATAAAGGCCGTTTTGCATTTGCTTCTGCCAGGTACCCTGGGTTTCACCAGTTCTGGTCCAATTTTACATTCATTTACTGGTTTGGAGAATTCTTCACGTACACAGTATAAATTCGGGCCCTGGATTTCTCACAAGAGGTCGCCCAGAACCCAGGTCAAAGAGAACTCTCTCATCACTTGCCCCTGTGGAAATCTTTTTCTAGTTCCCCTTTCATTGAGGGACTTGCCCTTCCAGGGTCTCAGCTTTGTACAGGGATCAGTTACAGTTCCCCATCTCAGGTCAGCCCAAGGTGGTCTCTTCTGTCCTTGTGAGCATTAAAACCCTCAACTTCTTGGGCTTATATCTGTATTTTATCCCTTGAGGGTTGCTACAGCTTCAGCTTACATGCTTACTACTCTGCCTTCACGTTGCTTGAACCCCAGAAGGCTTAAATTTCAAGAGAAATTCAAAGTGGTGAAAACGAAACGATACTCTAAGCTAGGACCTTAAGCATTCTAAAAATTCGATATTTTCAAGATGGAGAGGCTCTTATAAACTTCATAAAGTTCTGAGCTTCTCTAAGATGCTGCTACACTTACCACACACTTATATTTAAATACAGATAACCCAACTATTTATAGCTGTGTGTTCAAAATGACCTCCACACAGCTCTACTGAAATCTATTCTTGTGACATTCAAATTCCCTATGAAAGTCTTAAGAAAGAAAAAAGTTTGTACATAACACCTTGAAACGTTTGTTTGTTGAGTAAAAAGAAAATAACTTTGTGTCAATGAGTGACTTCTGTGTGTATTTTTAATGAAAAATGAAAGTCTTCTCCACAGATTTATTTCAAACCCTATTCCATGACCAAATCTAATATAAGAAAGAGAGGGGTTGCTTTACAGATAACATTGGCAAGACATAAACCTGCACCCCCTGAGTGAAGTAAAAGTCTAACCTGCAGGTTGTTCAGAGGCTCCATCTTCATGACTGGGCCCAAGGTGTTGAGAGGCAGGGAGACATCAATGCTCTGGTTTGGCATCAGTGGTGTATGGATGGCCAGAGGAGTGCTGGGGATGACACCAAAGCTAGGAGAGAGGATGAAGAAACCCCAGAGGTTAATCAGGAGGCAGGATTTAGTCACGTCTTTAGGTTTCGATGGCTTTTTACTCCATTTGAAGGAAACAAATTCTAATTTGCTGTAACACTAGTTACAGCATAACCTCTTTTTTCCATTAAGAAGATTTGAGGAAGGAGAAAACATTCATAAGCACAGAACTGGTTTGCTAATGCTCTGATTCTGAAAGTTTCTTATGTTTATCATGCCACTAGAGGGACAGGTTTGATAAGCATCTTTTTCTTATACATCTTCCTTTAGATAATCTTTGGGAGAAAGAACACTTAAGAATACCCACCCTGTAAAGTATAATGATATTATTTCACTTGCTTGATAACCTGCCTGATCAGACCAGAGGATGATTTACTGGTAACTCTCATTTTCTTTCTTCTTTATTTACTTACACAGGATACGATCATTGGGAAAGAGCCAGTCTAAGTAAAGCAGAGTTGATTGGCTTAAACATTCCAAACAACACCCCAAAGGATAAACTGCAGACTCAAATCTGGCCACTTTCTTCACCTAAGGCAGGCAGTGAGTACCCACCAGTTTGACTTCTCAGAGAAGCCTGCCTAATAATAATACAAGAATAGTAAAGAGATGGGAAAAGCCTGAGTCTGAAGTTACAAAAAAACCCAAAAATATATGAGGGAAGACGGACATGTCTTATGTCTCAGAAACATAAGAATACAATTTTAAAAAGATGGAGCAGAAAGGGAAAAGTAGGCCCATAGGTATAACAAATAAACAACTTAATGATATAAATTTATAATGAATTTATGTTCTAATGAGCCTCAGGAAGGAAGATGGGATTTTAATATTTATAAAATAATTATTGAGTTTATATAGGTAGTATCAATTTCAAGAGTCACAGACTAGCAGAAGAAACATTTTCCTTTTTGTAGATAAACTACACTTTAGAGTCCCAAATGCAATAAAGAAATGATTTTGAGTAGACACATCACTCATTTTGGTATCAACGTTTATGGGTCAGAAAACCCTTTTGCCCTTTTGATCTTGCTCTCATTATTTATCTATGTGGAAAAACATAAGGAATCTAAAAAAAAGGCTACTAGAACTAATAAGTAAGTTTAATGAAGTTTCAAGATACAAGTTCAATGTACAAAAATCAGTTGTATTTCTATATACTAGCAACAATCAAAAACTAAAATATGCTTCTTACTATAACATCAAAACTATAAGGCACTTAAATGTGACAAAAGATGTGCAAGATCTGTACACGAAAATTTATAAAACACTGCAGAGAGAAGTTAAGGATGACCTAGATAAATGGGGAGACATGCTATGCTAATGGATTAGAAGACTCAATATTGTTTGATGCCAATTCTTCCTCAAACTGATCTGCACATTCACTGCACTCTCAAGCAAAATTCCAGCAGGCAAAAGACCTAGGATTTCCAAAACAATTTTTGAAAAAGAACACACATAGTAGGAGGGTTTATACTATCTGACTTCAAGACTTACTACGGAAAAAAAGTTTACTTTGACTCTTACTTTACACATATTATCTCACCAAAAGTACCTCAAAGTGAATTCTAAAAGGTAAAGGTAGGAGCTAAATCTATTAACACTTCTATTAAAAACATTTTAAAAAAATTGTAACTGTGGGTCAGGCAAAGATTTGTTAAACAGAACACAAAAAGCAAAAGACATTAAAAGGAAAAAATTGTAAAGTAAACTTTATTTAAATAAAAAACTTGGGCTTCCCTGGTGGCGCAGTGGTTAAGAATCCTCCTGCCAATGCAGGGGACACAGGTTCAATCAATCCCTCGTCCAGGAAGATCCCACATGCTGCGGAACAACTAAGCCCGTGAGCCAGAACTACTGAGCCTGCGCTCTAGAGCCTGAGAGCCACAACTACTGAGCCCACATGCCACAACTATTGAAGCCCGCGTGCCTAGAGCCCATGCTCCGCAACAAGAGAAGCCACTGCAATGAGAAGCCCGCACACCTCAACGAAGAGTAGTAGCCTCTGCTCACGGCAACTAGAGAAAGATGGCACGCAGCAACGAAGACCCCATGCAGCCAAAAAAAAAAAAAACAACAGTGTATATGTGTCAATTGCAATCTCCCTAAAAAAAATAAATAAATAAAACAAAAAATAAAAAACTTGTTCTTTGAAAAATACTGTTAAGAAAATAAGGCAAGCCACAGACTGGGAGAAAATATTTGCAAGACATATCTGACAAAGGACTTGTATCCAGAATATATAAAAAACTTTATTACTTGATAATAAGACAATTAAAAAGAAAAAGGAACAATTTGAGCAGATACTTCACCAAAGAAGATATAAGAATGGTCAATAAGATTATGAAAAGAATGCTCAATATCACTAGTCATTAGGGAAATTCAAGTTAAAATGAGATACTACTATACATGTATAAGCATGGCTGGCATTGGTAAGAGTATGGAACAGCTGGAACATTCACACTTATTACCATATGACCCAGCAATACCACTGCTAGGTATTTATCCAGGAAAAATGAAAACATATATCCACACAAAGACCTGTACATGAATATTCACAGGCGCTTTAGTCAAAAAAGATAAAACTGGAAACAATCCCCAGTTCCACCAACTGGTGAAAGTGTAAACAAATCACGGTATAAGCATCGACGGAGTCCTACTCAGTAAAACAGAACAGACTGCTGAGACGTCTCAAAGCGTTATGCTAAGTGAAAGAAACCAAATGCAAAAGACTCCATACTACGTGATTTCATTTACGAAACATTATAGAAAAGGTATGATTATAATGGCAAAGACAGTTTTCTTATTCCATATGGATGAGTTTTCCCAGCAAAATTCCCTAGGGCCTCCAGTGTTGAAGCTGACCACTGAACAGATGTGCAACAGCCTCCACTCACTCTACATCAAACATCTGCCAACACGAGAGTTTTTACCCACTGCTAAATAGAACACTCTCTTGTTGGACACAAAGTACACTGCTGTCTCAGGATCGAGCTGGGGAACTCAGATTTCTTACCTATTCTTGTTAAACTGAATTGCAAAGTCTGTCATGTGCTGCAAAGCTTTGTTGGTGAAGTTCATTTCCATATAGATGTGCCCTTGGCGGTGAGTAAATGTTCCCGAAATCTCCAGGCCCTTAGCCTTTACTGCAGGCAGCCAGACCTGAAACACAGTATAAAGCCCAATGAAACCAGACAGGACGCTTCTGAATAAAGATGAAATTAAGATTTCACTTCCTTAGGCAACTAAGGTGATTTTTATACCATAAATACCAAGCCAAATGCAAAAGGCTCTGGATAAAGTCATATTTGCTGAATTTTGAGATCATTCTCAACTATTTAAGAACCAAAAAGAACCCACCAAAAATCAAAAAAACAAACAAAAAAACCCCAAGCAAACAAAACAAAAACCCAACCCAAAACCAAAGCCAAAAACAAACAAACAAAGAAAAACAAACCCCAAAATAGTCTATGGGTAACCATGGCGAAAGGAGAAATTCCAATGAGCATAACATGGGGTTTCTTTGGTTAGTAGCTTTGGTAAAAGGCTTAAAAGGGCAAAAAACTGATCTAATGAAAATCGCATGTTTACAATATTTGAAGACTTTTAAAAATCATTACCAAATTCCTTATCAGTAATCTGTTAAGGGCAAGGACCATGTCTTATGTATATTTTTAACTCTCATTATAGTCTCTGGGAAATAGTAAGTATTCAGATGTCGTTTAAGTAATCTGAATGCCTATTTTCTCTATATAATTCATTCGTGACCCACCTCTGGCCCCAGAATCTGTGATACTCCTGGAGTGTACCAGTTTACATATATATATATATATAAACCAACAGGAATTCATGAACTGTCCTGACTAAAGACAGAATACCCATTAGTCAGTGGGTGGCTAGTAAACATGAGAATATACTCAACCACATTACAGGAAAAAAAGGAAAAAGAAAAGAAGAAAATGACACTATTTAATAGTACAAGATACTATTTTTCATCTATCAGAGGGTCAAAAATTCAAAAAGTCAGTAATACTCAGTGAAGGAGAATATAAGGAATCTGGCAATATTACATTCTGCTTTGGAGAACACAATTTGATGTCACCTTTTTGGAGGGTAAGCTGATAATGTCTTATTTTAAAAAAATAATTTATTGTTTTATTTTTGTCTGCGTTGGGTCTTAGTTGCAGCACACAGGAACTTCGTTGCGACAAGCAGGATCTTTTTGTTGCTGCACAGGCTCTTCGCTGTGGCACGTGGGCTTCTGTCTAGTTGTGGTGTGTTGATCTCTCTCTCGTTGTGGAGCACAGGCTCCAGAGCGCATGGGCTCTGTAGTTTGTGGCACATGGGCTCTCTAGTTGAGGTGCGCGGGCTCAGTAGTTGTTGCATGCAGGCTCAGTAGCTGTGGTGCGTGGGATTAGCTGCCCGGTGGCATATGGGATCTTAGTTCCCCAACCAAGGATCGAACCTACGACCCATGCATTGGAAGGCGAATTCTTTACCACTGGACCACCGGGGAAGTCCCTGTAATGTCTTTTTCTTTTTTGCGGTACGAGGGCCTCTCACTGCTGTGGCCTCTCCCACTGCGGAGCACAGGCTCCGGACGTGCAGGCTCAGAGGCCATGGCTCACGGGCCTAGCGGCTCCACGGCATGTGGGATCCCCCCGGACCGGGGCACGAACCCGTGTCCCCTGCATCGGCAGGCGGACTCTCAACCACTGCTCCACCGGGGAAGCCCCTGTAATGTCTATTTTTAATGCTTAAATGATCAAGCACATTCCAAGTTTATCCTATAGATATGCTTACAAAAATATACCATGATACACATAAACAAGAATGTTCATGGTAACATCATAATAACAAAAAAGGGGGTGGGGATAGGACTAGATGAATAACCTAAATGTCCATCACCAGGAGAAAGATTAAATACGTTGTGGCACACATCAATAAAGTGGATACAGCCATTCAAAAGACTGTGGTAGAGAAAAAACAAGGTGCAAAACAGTATATCCCACTGACAGTATTTAAAGGATACAAACATACAGGTATATGCATGATCTTTCTTTCTTCTGAGAGGACACAGAAAAAGTTAATAGTGACTATTTATGGGGAAGTGGGGACAGAGGGAAACTTAATTTTCCACCTGATCTTTCTACATTATTTAAATTTGTCATTTCTAGGTATTACTGTAATGTTAGTAAACAAGTACGTTGCATAATCTCTTAATCAATTAAAAGTGTGTGGGGATAATATCCAATGCAGTAACCTTACAACAAAGCTACTAAGCTGTGCCAAAACACTATAGCTCAGTTTTGAATCATATTTCTGGTTACTCTACGTAATGGGTGTGTACACAAAGACAAGACTCCTGGGATGGACAACTGGTTTACTATCTGCAGCAGAGATCCCCCACACTGAGCTGGTTGAGCAGGCAGAGAATTCAGAAAGCAACCAGGCATGCTGCCCCTCAGAAAGGCAAAATTAAAAGAAACCTAGCTTAGCCTGGAAGGCACTATTCCCAAGGGCCGAAATATGCTTCATTGACAGGGAGTTTCCCCTTCCCCTTTTGAATTTCAATCTGAGCATGACATCAAGTGAGGCTGAGACTAGAGGGACACCAATGACACTAACCTAAATCAAAACTCTAAAAAGGTGTAGTAAAATGCATGGAAACCAAATCTGGGCAATGGCACTCTAGAATCCATATGCAGTACCAATGGAAAAAGGAGTGGAAAGAATGCAAAGTAAAATGTTACTTCTCTATTACATCTCTTTCCTCCTGCTGTTGCTCTGTATATCACATCTACACTAGACTGACTTCAGTGTTGACAAGCTAGGCAATATTTCTAAACTAGAGAACAAATACTAAATGCTTAGTATTTCCAATTTTAAGTCTAATTATACAAATGGTTAATAAGGATGCTATGGTGCTTCCTATTGCTAGGTTTAAGGCCGCCTTTCATCCTCCTTGTAAATCCTCTAGAAAAAGAGCCCCAACCTTGGATTTATTATCAGTGAGAGTAACACAAATGTCAGATGCTAAATAATTCAGGTCCTGTCCACTAAGAAAGTGTTGTTTTACTTACAGCCTTAGGAGCCACATATCCACCAGGTGCCATGCCTATCCCCGTGGAGAGTTCAAATAGGTCATTCAGACCACTGCTGACCACAGCAGGAGTAGGTGAAGGAGCAAAGGTTGCAGGCACTGATGATGGGATGAAGGACTGTCCCACCTGCAGGGAATAAAAGGGAAGGGGAGCAGGGAGATCAGGAAGAATTCATTAATAGTCCTTAAAATGTTGCTATATATTTTAATAGTATTGATAAATCAATAAGAACACACCATAATTCCAATATTCTTAGGCGTTTAATTCGTATATTCTTTGTCCTTCAAATCATCATGGTTATTTTTCATCATTGAAAAGATACACACACTCTTTAGAAGTTCTATCAAGAGAGTCATCAGTAGGATCAGGAACACAGTGATCCAAAGTTTTTTATGTTTGTTTCCAATTTTAGCTTCCATGATTCTGTGCAAAAGGCCTACAGGTACCCTAATGAAGGGGGAATCTGTTTCTATAGGAAGAAGGAGAAGCATCCAACTTAGACAGCAGTTCCATTTCCACTTGGGCCCAGGCAAGTCTTATTTCCGCATTTAGGCATAAATATCTAGTAGGAAACTCTCCTGGGGGAGATGGATACTCACACCCCCCTAACTCACGTACGAGGAGAGTCTCACTCTGAGTCCAGCTGACGCTCAAGCTCTTTCTAGACGACAGAAAAGAGTATTCTCTCGTCAAGATGGGAGGTTCCATTTCCTTTAGCCCTTTAATGTCAGGAAGACAAAGAACTCTGTAGACACCAGAGCGCCAATCCCTAAAGAGACCCCTACACCACATGTGGTGTATGGTCCCAAAGAATCCAAGTAACCCTACGCTACTTTCTACTCTTCATACACTGCTACAGAGGTTCTGGTGTACAGGGCTAGATAGCAGCAGTGGCTGGTCTGAGAACGTGTGCATAGGAAAGGCATCAAACAGGGGGCAGTGCATCCCACGGTGAAAAAAACCGATGGCACTTACTGCCGGACTTCCTCCAATGCCCCCGCCAAGGTCACTGCCAAGCTGAAAGAGAGAAAGGAGAGAGAGGAGAGAAAGGTAGAGTTCATTTAGCTAAGTACTAGATGCCCATACAGAATCTGTAAATTGCTCTACCAAGTTGCGGGGAATACATGCTATTCAACTTGACTCCCAAAGCCTAAAGAAATTCTAGATTGCAAAGAAATATAACCTAGGGGAACTGAGTAGGGGAAGTGATGGTGTGTGGGAGTTTTGAGAAAACGTGGAAAGAAGACGGAGCTGGGACATCTCAGGGATGTTTCAGATCCAATCTTTCCACTGGGGTACATAGGCACAAACCCAAACAGGATTTAAAGAGTTTACATATTCCAAGAAGCTATATCTCTAAGTCGTAATGTCCTGAATATGTTTTATTTTTTCTTTAAAAGGAAATTTAAGGGGGGGAAAAAAAAGAAAAACTAAAATATGTTTTGAACTACAAAACTTGCCGCCCCACTGAGTAAGTGGGAACCAAACCAGTAATGAGCTGCAATTTCAAGCTTCAAAAATTATAGCTTGAACAAGAGTGATTTTTAGAGTTTAGAACTCTCCTAAGAAAGCAAACGGCTGGGTTAGGAAGATATCCTATCTGGGTAGGAAATGCGAAGGCATGCAATTCCTCAAATCTCTCCCACAGTCAATACAGCTACGCAGAAATGCTGTGATTTATCTGGAGTAGATCATTTAAAAGGATGCTAACTATTGGAGAATTAGACTAATGCAATTAGCTAGGTGACAGGAAAATAATTCCACATGGTCTTACTTCTGCCTCTTTTTCCCGTCAGGGCTCTGATATAATTCACCCTGAATTCCAGGACAAAAGCATTAAAGAAGAACTGAAGCTGAAAATAGCTAGCATGAAGAAACATAAAACACACATACCCACAACTAATGGTGCTGTTCAGAAAGCAAACAATACGCTTTTGTGCTACGATTCTATACTGCAACTTCCCTAGTTCTCACTGTGCATCTAACATTCCCCTCTGAATCACCAAATGCCTTGTATGCTTTACAAAACACTGTTTCCTTTATTGTCTGTCATTTAGTGGTAGAAACTTGGAGAGCTCTAGGCTGTGGTTGTGTTAAAAAAAAAAAACAACAACAACTGTATTTGTCTTCAGGATTTGAGAGAGGGGATTTATTACCTTCTCAATGGACAGATAAATAAAACTGGGTTGCCAAAATCTCAAAAATAATATATATACTGAAAAATAATGGGACTTATTTCCACCACGACAGAACAAAAACCCCAGGCGTTTCATAACTGGCATAAATAAGCATGTTCTGCACTAAGCTACAGAACACTCCAAACCTCAAAGAACCAACATTTGCAAAGTCTGGTTCCTGAAGACTATTTACTGGTTGGACGTGGGGCGAGAAATCACAGGCATACAGATAAAAAGGTCATCACAACCAAGAATTCGAGTAACTGGAAAAGAATGACAGCAAACAGAAAAGATATTACACACCTACCTTCTCCCTGTTTCTAGAATAACACACATCCATAGCATGACATCTGAAAAGCATGAGATTCCTTTTATTCAAACACACACTCACATTTGCTGGACATAAGGTACTATGGGGACTATAAAGATGCCGGGCAATGAGGGGAAAACAATAGATGAACAAGATCCAGGCTTTGCAAACTGGCAAAAAAACAAAACACGAATGCAAAAACCATACAGAATATACTAAAGCAAAAAAAGAAAGTTCTGAATAGAAGAGCCTCCTTTTGGCTGAAGGATAATGAAAAGAAGCTTCAAAGACATGGTAGTGTGAAATTATAGAATGCAAAAATGGGGGGGGTTATTTCTCAAATAGCCTGAACAAAGGTTAAGAAGTAGGAATAAAAGCATGATCAAGAAGGATGAGTAGGGACTTCCCTGGTGGTCCAGTGGCTAAGACTCCATGCTCCCAATGCAGGGGATCCAGGTTCGATCCCTGGTCAGGGACTAGATCCCGCATGCTGCAACTAAGAGTTTGCATGCCGCAACTAAAGATCTCGCACACCACAACTAAAAGATTCCCTCATGCCGCAACGAAGATCCCACATGCCACAACGAAGATCCCGCATGCGGCAATGAAGATCCTGTGTAGCCAAATAAATAAATAAATAAATACTTTTTTTTAAAAAAAAAAGGAAGAAGGAGTAGTAGCCTAATTAGACTGGAGCACAGGGTAGATATGTGTTAAAAAAAAAGTCAAAGAAAATAAGTTTGCAAAGGCAAACTGATTATGGTTAAGTCTTTAGTTTTCAATTCCTCCATCACAAAAACCTGGAGGTTTCTTAGAGTAAGATTCAATCTTTCTAAGATTACTAATAACTACTTCAATTGTGTTCTATTAACTATGGTTTTCAACCTTAGACACACAATGGAATAAACCACCTGCGTGTGTATAACTGTGGGGAGGAGGGGGATTTTTAGAAGTACTGATGCCCGAGTCTCAATCCCAGCCATGGTGATTTAATTGTTCTGAGTTGTAGCCTGGACATCAGAATTTTAAAAAGCTGCCCTAGTGATTCTAATGTACAGACAAGGTTGAAAATCACTGCCTTAGAGAATTAACTATGATCTGGAATCAGACAAGAATATATGCTCAGGAATTACTTTGGCACTAACTCCTGAATTGAAAAGGAAGCTAGAACTTAAGAAGAAAGAAAACCCCATTTATTTATTTTTAATAAATAAATAAATAAATAAATTTTTGGCTGCGTTGGGTCTTCGTTGTGGTGCGCAGGCTTCTCATTGTGGTGGCTCCTCTTGTTATGGAGCACGGGCTCTAGGCACACGGGCTCTAGACACACGGGCTTCAGTAGTTGTGGCTCACGGGCTCTAGAGCCCAGGCTCAGTAGTTGTGGTACATGGGCTTAGTTGCTCTGCGGTATGTGGGATCTTCCCGGGCCAGGGCGCGAACCTGTGTCCCCTGCATTGGCAGGAGGATTCTTAACCACTGTGCCACCAGGGAAGTCCAAGAAAAACCCTTTCTAAGGAAGGGTATGATGCAGAATGTCTCACTTGTCCTGATGCTGGTTTTGATTTAGTTTTATGACTTTCTGATGGGCTTACACATCCTCCCCCCAGCCACTCTCCTCCCTTCTGGCCTATGTCACAACTGAAGCTTGAAAGAGATGGAATTCTTTATGGGCCTTGTCGGCACTCGACGGCAAGAAAGAAAAAACACACTGGAAGAGAAATGACAGTATTATCAAATATGCTACATTCAATAAAAGGCATTGAGAAAAGGCACTCACTAGTGGTGTTATTTCCAAAGGAAATAAAGCCCATTTATAGCCCTTATTTTCTTAGATTTCATTCTTATTATACATGAGTATTATATGAATATTATCTTAGCTGGACAGGATCTAAATGTACTCCCACCCCCTCCCCCCCACCATGCTGCTTGTCAATTTTATTCAAAAACATGTAAGAGAAACTAAAAAGTAATTCTGATACTCCTTTGTTTATGTTCAGCTTATCAAATACAACTCAGCTGCAACCCACAATCAAGAACTCTTGATCTTACAGAGACAGAAGCCAAAGGGTGTTAGAGACATGCAGCCAGAAATATAAAGGTTCACATAACTGTGCTATGTCCAGAGAGCAAAAGGAAAGGACAATTTCAATATGTTTTCTAACTAGCAGAACTATAGCTTACTCAGACTTTATTCAGCATCTTTCCTTTTGACTGAAAAGTTTCTAAGGGAGGTTATCATCTTCCTCTCTGAAAATATGACACAGGTGACAGCACAGTGTTGGGCAAGAGTAACTAACAGGGAGATGTCAGCAAGGATGGGAGCCAATTCCCCAGTAAGGGCCTCTCCTATCTACAGGGACAAGCAGGATGATGCAGATATTAATCGAGGAGGGGGCGGGGAAGGCAAGAAAGCTTAACAAAACACAGCAATGTCGTTGTCATGTTGGCCTGAACTAGCCACTAACCATTTCAGTTCAGTTGCTGATATCATCTGGAGTCAGACAAGATTCATCTGTTTGGTAATACTTACTAATCAGGCAGGGTACAAAATCAGTCAAACTGGACTAGTAAAATTTCAGTGATATCTATTATCCAGTAAGCTGGGAGAGGTGAGTGAAAAGTGCCAGAGGCATAAGGCATGGCTTTAATCTCAATCTTAGGTGTCAAAATACTGTGTACGTTTTAAGTGTCTTTTGGAGCTGTCCATTTCCCGTTAATCCCAGGACTGCCTTAATGAGGCCGCTATTTTCTCCACGAAGGAAATAATGTCAACTACAGACCAACTAAATCAGGATATAGGAAGATGAAGGAGAGGTGCCAATTTCAGGAAAAGAACACTTCAAATGCTGAAAACTGAGCAGAATTTTCCTACAGGTCCATAGCTGATACCCAAGTCTAAAATTTCTGCTAGTGGTAAAGATTCCCCAGCCCCCAATCTAAATCACATTAAACGGCACTAAGAATAACATTAACATTTCGCTACTGCCACAGAGTGGGTGCTTTATCATGCCTGAAGAAGTGCTGAAATAGGTTCAGTTCATGTGGAACTAGGGAGATGTGTCGCTGCACTGTTCATTCAGTAATTGGATGGAAAGTAGTGATTTCATGGTGACTTATTTTATGGGCTAAGGGAATTTCAGCACGGTTGCATGAGCTCTGCTGCAGAACCAGGTTGAGTCAAAAGTTTGAGAGCTGCGTCTGCATACCAAAAGGAAATACCTTCATCCAATGGCAACATGCTACAAAAGCAGAAGTACAGAGAAAGAACTCAAGACTGAGGTTCTGTAGGGGACCAAGTCTGCCTGACTCCAAGAAAAGGAAAAGCCTTGACATGGCCACCAAGCAGACCGAAAACAAAACAAGAACAACAACAACAAAAAACCCTACATGGGATTTCCCTGGTGGTGCAGTGGTTAAGAACCCGCCTGCCAATGCAGGGGACATGGGTTCAATCCCTGGTCCGGGAAGATCCCACATGCCACGGAGCAACTAAGCGCGTGTGCCACAACTACTGAGCCTGCGCTCTACAGCCCGCGAGCTACAACTACTGAGCCCAAGTGCCACAACTACTGAAGCCCGCACGCCTGGAGCCCGTGCTCCGCAACAAGAGAAGCCACCGCAGTGAAAAGTCCGTGTAGCACAACGAAGAGTAGCCCCCACTCACCACAACTAGAGAAAGTCCCTGCGCAGCAACAAAGACCCAACGCAGCCAAAAATAAATAAACAAATAAAAATAAAATTAAATGCAAAAACCCAACCCCCCCCACAAATGTTCACAATCACTGCTCTGGGTTAGCTAGCCCCTTTGAGGTCCATCTGACCAGTCTAAAATATACCTGTCTGCTTCTGAAACTGGAGCTGAGTATCTGAAGACATTCTCTTAATTAGAGGTGTAGATCTTAAGCTCACACATTTCTTTGCTCCTGTCTAGAATTATCACCTCCTTTATTTGACACTTTCCAGAACTGATTTAATTGAAGGGAGTCTAAGGAATGCTTCAGGTCATATAGCTCTGCTAGTTAGGAGTCAAAACAGAATGATGTAAAAATAGTACATAATGATTCCGATCACAAACAAAACTTATACCAAAATCCTACTGGTGTCAGAAACATCAGTCTGTGTTTTTCCTATTAGCTTTTAGATTTTAGAAGGCACACACTATCTTCTAGGTAAAAGTATGGTTTTCCAACTGCTGGGCTACAAATTTTAATTTAATCTTCAAAAAGCTATTTAGAAAAGCACCATAAAATATAACTAATCAAATTGGTGAAAAGAATAGGTAACCATGCAAAAGCTATTAGACAAACTCATGGTGAGAATAGACTTCATGTGGAATAGCATAAATGAGTTGAGATCATACAAAATCATCAGAAGACTCCTTAACTTGAAGGGAAAAAAGTCTTACATCAACGGAAAAATAGGGAGATATAATAGATTACTTCCTGAGATGGGACAGGGAATAGAATGTGACAGAAAGTCCTTAGAATGGCCACTGTTGGTCTCTTAGGTCAGATATAACTCAATGTTCAAGGCAGTAAAAATCCACAGGAGAAGCTCTGCATCCTGTCTCATTTTCCTTTGCAGTAATTACTACCTATGTACTTGTTTGTCATTCGTCTCCCCTCACTAGAATGTATGTTTGTAAGGACTCACCACAACCATATTCCCAGTACATAGAATAGAGCCTGACAAGGAATAAGCACTCAAATATTTACTGAGTGAATGCATTTCCATATAAGCACCACTATGGCAGTATTATTTCTTGGGGAGACAATTTGGAAATGAATCATTTTATTGGTGAAAATTATCACAAAATGGACAGAAGGCTGACAAAATTGTTTTCCCAACTGACTTAGAGCACCATATCTGCATCAACACTGCCAACACATATGAATACAACCAATTAGGGGAAAAAGTGACCCCACCCCCTCCGTTCCCACCCCAAGGCCAAAGATCTTTCTAGAAAGGAAATGTATTGTCTGAGTGGTTTTGATTGCCAGTTTTCAGCACAAGAATGTCCTGTGCATCATTTATTTGCCTTGAAAGTACTTGCTTTATATCACAATTCACCACCAAATAGATGGGAACACAGGATTTTCTGGCTCTACCTGAAAGCAATCTTATTCCTTTTGCTGCGAGACAGATGTGTAAACTTATCCAATCCCTCTCCTCATTAATGAATAAACTTCTAAAGTCTTTCTCAAACTTTCAAGTGCCTCCTAATGATAAGCTAGCCCAAACTCACACACAGGGCATCTGGGAGGTATAGCATGGAGAGGCCTAGGGCAAACAAGCCTTGTGTTTTATCTTAAACATTCATGCAATTTTACATTCTAAGCTGTAATACAGTGTGTTTACATTCCTTACCATCAAGTAAGACTGACACTGCAAGATGATGAACCAGGTTTATCCTGCAGCTTCAAATGCACCCTGTACTCTGCTGTGTACTCCAGAGACTGTGTACCCTAGTCTGAGAAGGACCAAAGTTAAGTGAGACTGAATTCTATTCTGGAAAATGACAATAACAAAAAAACTGGAGGAATCACAGGACAGTGGAAAAGTGCGTATAAACTTTAAAGTTTTGAAGAAGTCTGGGTTCAAAATCCTGACTCTGAGTCTTACTTGCTATGCAACCTTCAGTTTTTTTTGTAAAATGGGACCCAATGCCAATTACCTTGCAGACTTATTTTGAGGATTAGGAATTATAAAAGTTCTAACACAGAGACTGGCACAGAAATAGGCACTCAGTATTTGGTAATTATGCCCAACACTGCCTGAGGCCAGCCTTCACTAAATCTATGCATTGATAAAAAAGACAGTGGTTACAAGAGCCACTGAAGAATTTACCAGGCAAAATTAGGCTACAACTTACAAAACTGTCTTCACAAGACTACCAACTCTAAAACTTAAGCTCTTAAATCACAGCAACTCTTTTCCAGAGGAAGAGATATGAAGATGCAAAACTAGTATGTACAACGGATTTCCCATGGGCTAAAAAAACCCTCAAAATCATTACTACAATAGTTCATGAGCTGAAATATCTGGAAGGTAAAAACCTGTAAGAAACAGGGTAGGAGGTTCTGAAAAACATACACTGGAGTCAGGAGAAGGCAGTTTCTCCTCTCTTCTACTCCATCCTAGCTGGGCACACTGAAGCACATATCTCTGGCAGGAAACCCTTCGTCAGCACACAGAAAGGGCACTCTGGATAATGCTTCCTTTCTATTCTTGATGCACAATAGCACCATTTTCCTAAATAGAATAATGCACAGCACCTTGGATAAACAGAAGGCCGTAATTTAGCCAAGGCCTGACAGTCTGTTGACAGTCTGAAAGTAATGGCAACAAATAACTGAGATTCAATTATTACTCTAGCGATCCTCAGCGATGTCAGACTCATTAGCAGATGGTATATCTTTATAACATGTATGCAAGATTTACATACTGGCTGCCGGGTCACCTCTCACACTACACCAAACCAGAAGGATCTGCACCACCGTCAGAAATGTCACACTACCCAAGATGAGCAGTTTCTTAGATTTGGTAGCAGGGGCGTAAAAAGACACCTGTACTGCTTCTAAAACAAAGAAACAAAAACCCCAATAACATTTAAATAGTATACTATATTGCTCTATACACAGATCAGAGTTTCATTACCTGAATTCATTCCACATCAAGGTGACAGTTAAGTTTACACTAATGGGAGAAGGAAACTATCTACATTTAGGCAAAAGAGAATACACTAAAGGGCAAGCAAAAACTAAGGAGGAAAGTGAAGAGTATGTAGGAAATCCATTTTGATTTGAGTTTTGTGATGAAGAAGCAACATTTTTACAAATCTGAAGCTCTGCCTACATCAGTGATTTTCAAAGGTACCTGTCTCCAAAAACAAACAAAAAACCAAACAACGAAAAACACCATCTAAGAGTCACCTGGGAATGGTGTGCACGTGTGTGTGTGTTTTTTACATCACAGCAATATACCTACTTCACTCTCTTTGGTTCAAGAATCACAGTTGTTATATATGAGTCACGATTATTGATGGAAGAAGGCTGGAGCCTTCAGGTAGCTTGTGACAAATAATAATAATGAATAAATAAATTGATAAGTATTTCCTGAATGACAGTTCTAGAAAAGTCACAGTTCACTAAATCTCAAAACTTCACAAGTGCAATGATGAAAGAGGGCAAACAAGATCTAATGGGAGGGTCACCAGGATGTGAAAATGGAAGAGTAATATTATCCTCTAGTGAATATCAAGTTTTAAAACAGAGGAACAGAAAATGGGTAGATAATCCAAAATACAAGACAATTTTCAGTCTCCAATTATGGAACATGAACAAGGGTGAGAAGAACCCTGGGAATGAGCAACTAAATCTAAATCGGTCAAATTCAACTCTTGGTCAATTTCTGGTAGGCTGGATCACCTAACAGCAAATCACAACAGGAAAATGTCCTGGGGTCAGGGGGTGAGGGTGTGGAGGGGTAGGAGGCAGAACAAAGGTAAAGTCAGAGAGGTCTGTTTTGTAGGAGGTGCCAGGGGCTCACCAAAATATAATTCTTCTGTGAAAATCACTGCCTTGGTTTAAAGATCAATTTTGTAACATCTCTACCTAACTTCACCTGGAGCTTCATTTGGCTCAATATTCTCAGTCTTGGCTGCAAAATTAAAATAACTTCGATTTTTAAAAAAAAATACCAATGTCTAAGGTCCTGTCTCCCAGAAATTCCATTTAATTGCTCTAGGGTTGGGTCCAAACGCTGACAATATATATTTTTAAATACCAGTTATGCAGCTAGAGTTGAGAACCACAAAGCTTGAAATAAAAGGTTAGTAGCTGCCACGCTTCATTAGCAGCACACCACTGACCTCTATGGGTAAGGTTCTGTTAGAAACCAGTGATAAAAGCAGCAAAAACGCTGCTGAGAGCTGTTCTGAGATGAACACCACGTAACCTAAGTGCTGCTTGCCAGACAATCACATAACTCTAATCCAGGCCATATTTTAAATGGGGACCTGGGTCAAATTCTACCACACCCAGCAACATTCTTCTTCCTAGAGAGTGAAAGACAGACCTTTAACAAAATAATTTCAAGAGTTTCTTGCCCTCTCTCAATCTGAGGCAGAGTAGGAGCCCCCTTTCCAGGAGTGTGTTTACTACTGAAGCCAAGAGAACAAGGCATCTGGGTTTACCAACAGCTATTCAAACACTAAAGTGAACTGGTTCACAGTGATCACAGATACTCTATGTCTTTACTATGCAAAATGTGGTCTACAGACCTGGGTGTTTGTTAGAAATGCAAACTCCTAGGTCTCACCCCAGAGCAACAAGAATCTGTCTTGTTCAAGATCTCCAGTTGATTTATGTACACATTAGCTTGAGAAGCACTGCTGTAAGGCAACAATTCATTCAAGAAACAGCACTATCTGTATAGACTAAGTAAAAACTTTGAGAACGATTTTCCTCTTTAAATTAGATAATTTACGTAAGAACAATAAAAGCATTTTAAAACTGGCATAGACTACTGCTGCCACAGAAACTCGTCATTCACACAGCCAGATTTAGGCCTCTTCCTTGTGATATTCTCTTAAAAGGAATCTTGGTTCTTTGAGTGATATATATTTAACTACATACAGATCCAAAGCAAAAAGAAGGGCTTTTACTCCTCATTTTGATTTCTCAGACATATTTATATCACAGAATAAGCTGAAGAAACCTGCATGTAAACACTTTCTGGGGCTATAACGCCAATTATACCATTTTAAATCCCAAAGTCAGAATAAGCTAAAATTTAGAGTTACACAGAAACATTACTGGGCCTACCTAGCAAAGGCTGTATAATATTTTGAAATCCAATTATAAAAACAATTTATTCTCCACCCCAAAGAGAATATCCTTTGCAAAAAAAGAAAATGAAAAAAGGCCCATGTGTGACTTGGGCTACTACAATCTGAGAAAGTTCTAATTGTTTTTCTATCTGATGTAAACTTGCCAGAATTCTGACACATGACTGGATTAGCTGTGTAAAATATAAGGAGAAAACTCACTAGTTTTAAGGGCCAGCAAGAGCTGATACAAAGCCAAATGGAAATAACATGTTTCTTTCCCTTCCATGCTAAAGTGGGTTAAGAAACAAGACGACAGAATCCTGGGCCAGTCAACATCAAAATATAGAGCCTCTTTCTCCCCTCCATCCTTCAAACTTAATTTCTTTGTCTTCTTAGGTTCAGCAAGTCCACTATGTCGTAAACCACTAGGGAAATAAGCAGGGTTGGTAAGGCATAACCGTGGGGAGGATGTAACATTTAACTTGTAGCTCATGTGTCAACAGAATAGGATGAGCTATTTCAGTGTTTATAAGGGATTTCTGAGTCTCCATGAATATTTCAATATTCATTTGTCAGTCTCCTGAGTCTATAAAGGAGGTTATACAGCAACGCAGGATATCACACGAGGAAGCTATTCAGTCAACTCTATTCATTAGAGATATGAAAATGAAAAGCAAATGCTTTTATTCCCAAGGAAGACAAAAGCAGTGCTCATTTGTGTCACCATTAGCTAGAGTCCAGAGCTTGGTCAGTGTACAGACTCTGGAAGCAGTGACTTCCATTAGTAAAATGCATCACCCACAAAGATATGACGGTAACCCTATCTCCTTAGGCTCTCTGTCAGCCAAAAGTAAATGTACCTGTACCAGCTGGCATAAATCCCAGACATAATACTGCTCGTAAAGTAGAAGAGAAAATGCCAGTGTATGAAGCAGAAAGTAAGGTCGTTTTGTTTATGTAATCTCTAAGACATATGTATTTTTGTATCTATGGCATTGCCTTCCAATTTCTGATGCTGGGAAATAAATCAGTTTGTTGGGCATATTTATAGTCATCAGGTTGATGAACAACTTATTTTCAAGTGTTCAGCTAAAAAAGCCCCTCTAATTCCACCACAGTTAAGTATCTAATTTGCAGGGAGCCGTGTGATGAGACCTGCTATTTTTCTGGCCTTCTCTACACAGATGGAAGGTCATCCTTAATATTTCTCATTTATCTTTTACAGCAACAGTAACTAATTGGCTTCCACTGGTGGCACATATTCACAGATACTCTGGACATTGGAGCCTTTTAGTATTAGAATCCTGGAAGCTAATTAAATTGGAAGTATGACAGGGTGGAGTGGGGGGGTGTGGATGGAAAAGGGGAAAAAAGAACCAATCAAGAAGTACTTCTCAACTATAAGATACATTTAAAATAAAAACACAAATGGCTCCAATGAACCTTTTGGAATTAGACAAGGCATAAGCCAACAAAATACAAAAAAGGCAAAAGTCTGAAAGCCTCAAAATAGGATGATCACTATGAGGTCATCTGAACGATGTTCAGGTCAGAAGGGGAATTACAGGGGCTATCCAGAGTTAAGCAGCAGGAGCAATAATAAGCTCTGGAAAGGTGACTAGGTTGGTTAAACATCAAAAGTTCCATTCAGAGGCAGGACAACAAAATAATCATGTACACTTGTAGACATATCCCATACCAATGATGAACAGTATCAATTACATCTCTAGAAAAAATAATCCTGTCCTTTATCAAAGGACATTGCTCTGCTCGTCAAGGAAAGGTCTAGTTCTAAAAAGCAGAATAATTTAAAGTTCTTCAGCATATCAAGAATTAAAAATAACCCCAGAAATTTAAAAATAAAAAGAATTTAAATATCCAAAAGAAAGAAGAAAGATGCTTACCAGACTATCTAGTCCTCCTCCCAAGAGATCCACTGCTCCCATCTGCATGGAGGATACCTGTGGCACATTGACTGGGGGACCAAGGTCAAGGTTTAAAAGATCCCCCAGAAGGTCACCTTGAGAGGGGATAACCTGAGGCTGTTCCAGGTTGGTGGCAGTGGTGGTGCCAACAGGGCTGTCACCCGCATCAGTGCTGCAAGTCACACACAGAAAGAGGGGAAAAGAGAAAAGTCAGTTTCACCCGGGACATAGTAACAAGGCAATGAGGTGAAGGTCAGATATACAAAAACAGGAGGGGGAAAAAACTCTTATACTATATAACTTCATCAGTCAATCAATTTTAATTGAGCACCTACTCTATAAGGGAGCACTGTAATGAGAACTCTGGGGAAATACATCTTTTTTTTTTTTTTAAAAAAAGGAAATATATTTCCTGTCCTCAAATAACTTATACTCAAACAAACAAAAAACCAGCATTCACAAAACAAGTGAAAAGCACACTCACTGTGTAAAAGCAGAAATGAGTATTGTGTGTCTGCACACTGACAGGATACAGATGAGAAGCAAAACAGAACCAGGTGGGGCTGATCCCAAAAGACTCTGAGAATGGTATAATGGCTAGATTTTCAAAAACAGCATAGTTATGAGGAACTACCAGGGAGAGACCTTCAGAAAAAGAAAGGATAGCTTGTGCAAAGGCACAGAAATGAACAATTTGACTTTAGGGGTGGTGAAAAAATTATACTGGCAGGAGCAGACACTGTAACTGGTAAGATTTGGGGGAAGTGAAGATGAGGGAAATACAACTCTGAAAACAGGTCTGGAGAGTTAATTTTTTATGATAGGCAATGTACAATCACTTTTATTTGATGAACAAAGAACTAAAATGAACATTTAGAGGAACATTACCCAAGCAGCTGTGTGTATAATGGACTGAAGTTGGGAGAATGGACATGAAGATGAGCTAAGAGTGACCTAAACCGTTACTGCCACAACACTGTAAAAATAAAAACGAAGTGGTGAGTTCCAAGAGATGTTAAATGGACTAGGCAGGGGGAAATGATCTTAATAGATGGTGCTGGGTCAACTGAATAGCTGCATGGGACAAAAATGAGCCTTGACTCCTACACCTCACAACATAAACAAAAATTAGAGATAAATCAGACATAAACGTGAAGGGGAAAACCAAGAGGATTTCTATGACCTTGGAGAAGACAAAAGTTTCTACAAAAAGCTCTAACCAGGGCTTCCCTGGTGGCGCAGTGGTTGAGAGTCCGCCTGCCGATGCACAGGACATGGGTTCGTGCCCTGGTCCGGGAAGATCCCACATGCCGCGGAGCGGCTGGGCCCGTGAGCCATGGCCGCTAAGCCCGCGCATCCGGAGCCTGTGCTCCGCAACTGGAGAGGCCACAACAGTGAGAGGCCCACGTACCGCAAAAAAAAAAAAAAAAAAAAAGTTCTAACCATAAAAGAAAAAAAGTGATGAGCTGGATTTCACTAAAATTAAGAACATTTCTTCTTCAAATGACACCATTAAGAGAAAGTGAGAAAAGGTATTCTCCACAGACTGGGAGAAGTTTGCAAAATATCCATCTGACAAAATACCTGTATCCAAATTATATATAATTCCTACAAATCATTCAATCGTTACATAAAGAATTCCTACAAAGATGATAACTCATTAAAAAATAAGGAAAAGATCAGGCATGACACAAAAGAGGATATACTAGCAGTCTATAAACATGAAAAGGTACTTCCATCTTTACTCATCAGGAAAATGCAAATTAAAACTATAAGACACCACTATAAATCAACCAGAATGGCTAAAATTAAAATGATTGACAATACCAAGTGCTGCTAAGGATGTGGATCACCTAGAACTCTTATACATTTCTGGAAGGAGTGTGCACTGGTACAATCACTTGGGAAAACTGGCAGTATCTCCCATAGCTAAATATACATCTATTCTATAACCCAGCAATTCCACGAAGTGTATACACAAGAGAAATGAGTATATAGGTCTACCAACAGAAATATATACGAATATTCGCAGCAGCTTTCTCCATAAGAGCCCCAAACTGGAAACAACCCAAAGATACATCAACAGCAGATATAAATAAATTGTGGCATATGCAGCAATGGGATACTATGCACTAATAAATAGGAACACGCAACTGATAACACGGCATTAGAGTAATCTCAGATATTATACTGTGCAAAAAAGCTAGAAACAGAAGAGCAAATGCTGTATGGTTCCATTTACATGATGTTCAGAAGAGGCAAAACTAATCTACAGTGATAGAAATCAAAACAGTGGTTATCTCTGGAGGGTGGATATAACAGCAAAATGGCATGAGGAGTCTTCTGGGGTGCTGGAAATATCCTATATCTGAACAGAGTGGCAGTTATATGAGCGCATGCACACGTAAAAATCTATTGAGCTATACACTAAAGATTAGTGCACTAATACTAAGATAATTATAAATGACATATTCATTTAAAAAGTGAAAAAAAACAATGAAAATTTCAGGCTCAGATGGCTTCACTGTGAATTATTCCAAACATTTAAGCAAAAAGTAAAACCAGGGCTTCCCTGGTGGCGCAGTGGTTGAGAGTCTGCCTGCCGATGCAGGGGACACGGGTTCGTGCCCCGGTCTGGGAAGATCCCACATGCTGTGGAGAGGCTGGGCCCGTGAGTCATGGCCGCTGAGCCTGCGCGTCCAGAGCCTGTGCTCCGCAACGGGAGAGGCCACAACAGTGAGAGGCCCAGGTACCGCCAAAAAAAAAAAAAAAAGTAAAACCAATCTTAGATAAACTTTAAAGTAGAATAGAGAATGACAACTGAAAAAATCTGAAAGTATTTCAGTTTTATTGAATGTTAAGGAATTACCCCTAATTTTGGCTTGATAATATATTGTGATTTTTTTTTAAGTCCTTATCTTTGAGAGATACCAAGTTAAGTACTCATTGGTGAAGTGATATGAGGTCTGGAATTTAATTTAAAATACTCCAGCTCCCTCAAAAAAAAAACGTGTGGGGGTGATAAATGAAACAAGATTGGCAAAATACTGATGACTGTTGAAACTGAGTGATGAGTAAACGTGTTTGTTATACCATTCTATCTTGTATGTTTCCTAAGATTTATATAATTTTTTAAAAACTAAACAACGACTATAAAAATTCCATTAATAAACAAATGCTTTCTTAAAAAACGAAAACCCTACGTAGGTTCTGACAACACTTGAACAAAGAAGAATGAAGAATCAAACTCAGAAAAAACAAAAATGAAGAAGTGAAAGACTAGTGTTGCTCCTTATAAGAGGAATCTGGAGGGATGATGGGGAAAATAATATGCTGCTTTCAGTTCTGTTAAGTTTCAAGTGAGAAAAACAAGTAGGGAAGACCAACAGACAGCTAAGGAAAAGGGACTGGCAGTCAGAGTTACAGAAGTAAACTTGGGAAGAAATTCACACACATGCCTCAGGTGAAATGAGCAGAGTAACTCGGGGGTGCTGTGCTAAGAGCAGGGCGTCTTTAACAGAATATATCAGTGGTAACTGCCTAAGGGAATACATAGAGAAGGTTCAGAATGAGCCTTGTGATACAACCAGAGAAGAGAAGGAACACAAAACTGCAAAGATTAAAAAACAATCTAAAAAAAAGAGGGCTTAGGAGGAAAAAGTGTCAAGGAAGCCAAAAGGAGACCTATCTAGATTGGGGAGAGGGTGGGTACAAATAAAGCCAAAAATTAATAAGGAAGTCAAAAGGGGAAACAATTTCATATACACCTAGCAAGAAATGTATGAAATCTCCATAAGGGGTATCCTCTGCCCGTGAAATTCTATCATCTCTCAACATGTACCATTTGGGAAATGTGACAAAACACATGGATTTATCAGCACCTTTAAATAGAAGGCAGAAAAGGCACATATTTTCCTCCACTCTAATAGACAAGTAGGAGTATTATGAGAAGACAAAAGTGAGTTAGATGAAAAGAAATAAATGATCTTACAGTTTCTACAAATTAAGAACATGATAAATCGTTATTATGTATTTTTTCTAAACTGAAGACACAAGAAAATAACATGAAAATCTTTCCCCATTGTGAAGGCATGGGAAATAACTGCATAAAACTGTCATCCAAGCAGTATTTTTAAAAGGTGAGATATTTCCAAGTTAGACGACTATTTACCATCTCATGCCCACAGAGCAGCTGACAAGTATAGTAAGCAATACTCAACTAAAAGGCACTTTTCCCTTTCCCAAGTGATTTTAAAAGACCTCATGAAGTAAAGCATTTTTAAGCCTCTAAGGTTTTATGGTGCAAACGTATTTCATGTCAGAGGCATATCACTTATTACCCTTAGGACGCAGAAGCTAGGTGATGTCAGTACTCTTACAGACATGCCATTTGCAGCAACATACCCATATTTATTTCAAAGGGGATTTTTCTGCACTTGTGTTTCTTTTTTAAAAACAGGGCTTCCCCGGTGGCGCAGTGGTTGAGAGTCCGCCTGCCGATGCAGGGGACACGGGTTCGTGCCCTGGTCTGGGAAGATCCCACGTGCCGCGAAGTGGCTGGACCCGTGAGCCATGGCCGCTGAGCCTGCGCGTCCGGAGCCTGTGCTCCGCAATGGGAGAGGCCACAGCAGTGAGAGGCCCGCGTAGCGCAAAAAAACAAAACAAAAACACAAAACAAGCACAAATGGACAAAAAAGTCATCCAAAAAGAAACCACATAAGGAATTGTGAAGGTAACAAATTGAAGGCTATTAATCTGATAAAGACCTTATGTAAAAGACTGTGCTTCTTTTTACATATTGGTTCTCTTTTTGTGTTCTAGGAAGAGGTGTTTTTGTTTGTTGATTTGTTTCACTTTCCCCATCCCATTTGAGGGTCAAAGTTATCAGGAGAAAGGTAATTTAAATGGCAAACAACAGAAAGTCCATATCTATTTATCAAAACTTGAAGCACAGACTGGGAGATGTACTTAGAAGTTAAATGGTCATATCTAGTGAATGTTAAATATGCTTGCCCACGAGGTCAAACACCCTGTAACGAGGCCTGATCCTCATGAAACCACAAGTTTCCTTTGGGTGAAAATCACAGCACTGCCCTAAAACCAAAGATTCAACGCAAGGGCTAATGAAAGATTAATAATCATTTTCTTGGGTACTGCCCTTTTCTTTTTGTTTATCTGTGCCCATAGTCTGTCAAAACAGAGCTACAGTATTGTAAACGTTGACTACACTAATTTGTAAAGCAATAAATCCTACACTCTGGCTATTCATGAACCACTGAAACAGCAATATATATTACACAATACGAGACACTCAGATACGGTGCAAGTGCAGATACTCTAACCACTCAGAGATCAAATTCTACTTAGATTTGAGGTTTATTATAATTAATGAAGGGAGATTCTGAAAAGATTCCAAGATACCCATTATAAGAGTTTATTAGAGTACTGCCACTTCCAAATTAAAATTTTAGGGTTATCTACAAAGCAAGAGTTCCATGTTACCTGACAGTCTGTTCATAATAGCATTTCCTTACTGATATGGAGCAATTTATTTTGGTAAAAAAGGTACAGGCAACTGAACAACTATGTCTACACAGAACCTAGGCTGCTCTTATAAAACAATCCTGCAAACATTATTTCATTAACAGCTAGCTTTAAGCATAAGAGAAGCAGTGTCTGCTAACTTCATCCATAAGCTTGAACCAAAGTTACAGTAAAGGATAAAAATAGCTAAATGTATACATGGGCGGACCTCATTTTATTGCACTTTGCAGATATTGCAGTCTTTACAAATTCAAAGTTTGTGGCAACCCTGCATTGTCAGATGATGATAAGCATTTTTTAGCAATACAGTATTTTTTTTTTTTTTTTTTTGCGGTACGCGGGCCTCTCACTGTTGTGGCTTCTCCCATTGCGGAGCATAGGCTCCGGACGCGCAGGCTCAGCGGCCATGGCTCACGGGCCCAGCCGCTCCGCGGCATGTGGGATCCTCCCAGACCAGGACACGAACCCGTGTCCCCTGCATCGGCAGGCGGACTCTCAACCACTGCACCACCAGGGAAGCCCCAGCAATACAGTATTTTTAAATTAAGGTATGTAGACTACTTTTTTAGACATAATACTATTGCACATTTAATAGACTACAGTATAGTATAGACATAACTTTTATATGCACTGAAAACACAACAACAAAAGAATTCATGACACTGCATCGCAGTGGTCTGGAACTGAAGTGCACTATCTCTGTGGTACGCCTGTACAGGCTTTTTACCAAGTTTTCAACTCTGGGAAAATTTCTAGCCTCATCTTTCTGGAAACTTTAGCAACTTTCAAACTTTATCCATTTAGAAAATCTTCACCACAATTTTCTAAAGGCACAACCTTACCTACCCTGAGATTAGAACACAGAGGGGCCTTTTAACCCATTGTTTGTGTGTGGTCACTAGTATTCAGATGAAGCCTCCAGGGCAGTAGAGTAGGTTTGCCAAATGCATAGCAAATTTTTCTAGGCTATAAAAGCTTGAGGAAGACCAACTTCGTCTAAACAGAGAATCACTTCTCACTCAAACCTAGTTTACCTGCTTACCTCCCATGATGCACTGGCAAGTGTTTGCGATGGATTCCATGACTTCCTTCCACAAAAGCATTGGGCGGCTTATGGTACACTGAGGCCAAAGAACCAATGTGGCAGATGAGCTCATCCAACAGAGTTGGCTCAATAAGATCTGTCTCCTCAGAGATCAGTGGCTTCTCGGACAAGACTACTTCTTTGGCTGTGACAGGATCAGTTGAGAGAAGGCGCCAATAAATATAGCCCCGGTCTCGAAGGTCAGGATTATCAGAATCCTAATGAAAAGACAATGGCAAGAAGGTTTAAATGTAACCTTTCTCCATACAGAAAGCCAAACTGCTGGATTTATTATCAAGGCAATGCTGAAGTGATTTACACAGAGCTGGCCGTTAAGAAGATATTTAGACTCAATATATTGTTAATAGTCATAATTCTGTAATCTCTAATGTTTCCAAGAATTTAAATATAAATTGAAGTGGGTTAGTTCTAAGACTCAAATTCAAAATGAAGTTGGGAAAAGGAAAATAAATTTTAAGCCAGTAAAAATCAACTGCTTACGATGGCCTCAGAACATAAAAATAATGTTTTTAACTGCTTTAATATTAGCAGGATTATTCATGAAACACATCTTACATATATTTCACTCATACCTTCTTTCTTCATTCAAATATTTATTAAGTATCTCCTATGGAGACACTAGCTAGGCCCTGGATATAAAGAGACAACAACACAGTGCCTGACTTCAATGAGCTCAAAGAATATTAATTATTACAATATAGTATGAGAGGTACTATTACCTAAATAATAAAAAAAAAAACTGTTCAAGAGAGAACATAACTAAGTGCTTCTAAAAGGGGTGACACTTGAATTTAGTGGTCTCATTTTTTTTTTGTGGCTGTTTAAAAATAATTTTATACATGGTCATGGCTAAGAAAAATTTATTATCAATGACACATCACAATTTAGAAATGTATAATATAAAAATAAGTCTCCCCCATCATCCAACCCTACCCCACCTTAACTCCCCATCCCCAAAATAGCCATATTAACAGTGCACTATATATCTTACCAGAGCGCTCCCACACATACATATATTTATTTTATACAAAACCAGTTTCATAGTATATATACTGCTCCTCAAGCTGCTTTCCATATTGGCACATACAGCTGTCATTTTCCACTGTATATGCAGCACTGCATCATTATTTACTAGTGTCCTATTGATGAACATTTAGGCTGTTGCCTCTTTCTCCCTCCTTCCTACTATTTATTTTTGCAATCATTACAAAGTGGCAATAAATATCCTGGTATCCACCTCTCAGAATGTCTGTATAGTGGCATTCATTTACGCATGAATTGTTCCAGTGGTATCATGTTATTAAAGGCAACAATCAGTCCCATTTCAATTTCTGTATTTAAAACACATACAAAAATATTTTCTTTAAACTAGGCCAGGGTTTTTCCCATGAGTTTCTACATAAGCAGATGAACTGGTTTATAATTTAGCAATTTAAGGCACGTATCATTCAACTCAATACCGGAAGTGACCCTGATGGTTTTATATATATTTTCTTAATCATGTATATTTAATTTGCACTCAAAATGGAGTGCTGGTTAAAAACAAAAAAGTATAAAGAACACTGAGATACAAGTTAATACAGTATAAAAATGGTAAATTTCACCTCAAGATAATCTTTATCACATTCATAGGTTGCATTATTCTAATAGAAATGCACATATACATGTATTATTCATATCAAAATGTTTGTAGTATTTGAAATGCCAGGGTTAAAAAAAGGAAACAGTGATACTATCCAATCTAAATGAGTTTGTTTTGTTGCTTGCTGGGAGGGGGGCTAATTTGCTCCTGAGGAAGTGTTTATAAATAGCAGCCTGAAACCTCCTCACTTGGATTTTCATTTGGAAACAAAGCGTGAATATTATGAAACATAAACAAGTTGAGTTTTTAAAAGAGCAGAATACAAGTTTCTCCAAGTATCACATTAGGAAAGCAATCCCCTGCCCAGCTTTTATTGCTATTTAAATTAAAAGTTAAATTTTAATCTGTATATTCAGTCCCCAAAGCATGTCATTTAAAATTTGTAGACTATGCTTTTTATTACATAATGAACACTACACATCACTTAACTGGGAAAACTTAATTTGCCTTTATATAGTAGTAAAGTTGTTAAACATATTAAAATAAACTACATAATACAGCTTAATAATATACTTATCAAAATATTTTTTTTTTTACTTTAAACTATTTCTCTCATATAGCTGGTACATATTTAACCAAATGGCCAAAAAAAAAAAGATTCCTGTGGGGATTCACAAAATATATACTTCCGTGAAAATAGCTTGAGTCCCCCCACAAATTCAAAACACTGCAACAGGACAAACTTCTGAAGATAGAATCACTGGATCAAAGGGTATACGTACTGTAAATCTTAACACTGACTTAAAAATTTAGTCCTATGAGAAATGAGAAAATGCGTGCAAATTTTCCAGGACTAGAAGTGAAGAGTGGGCAAGGATCTCCACTGTCCAAACTCAGTTATCCTGAGGGGTGATCTGTTAGGACTACTATCGGCTGGCCTTCACTGCCTCACTAATTCACATGGAGACCACGATAAATCAGGCCCAGTCAAGGCTAATGACAAGAAAATAGAAACTTTTTATGATTTTAAGGTGCCATTATGTGTTTGGTGACTCAGAAAATTTGGTTTCGGATCTACTGTACTGCTAGTCTGATAGGCCCCCATAAGGATCTCGAGAAAATAGTGTATTTTCCAAAATTTGAGAGCTTCCAAAACAATTCTTACCAAGCAGGCTCTGAAACAGTAATTCTTAAACTATAATGTGCATCAACATTTTAACACACCAGGAAAGCCACTGAAAGTGCAGATTCCAGAGTTTCTGATTCATTATGTCAGAAGTGGGGCCCAGGAACTTTTATTTTTAACAAGCAGCACAGGTGATTTTGATGATGACGGTCTCTAGTTCACAGACGGAAAAACTAAGGTGAAGACTTCTTTTCCATGTACTAAAAATAGTAATTACTAAAGTTTGGACACTTCTATGAGTATTCTTTACTAATTCCTCTAAAACTATCAAAGCGAAAAGACAAATCTTTGAAATAAAGCCATGGATTCAAGGGTTGGTTTTCTTTTCCCCTAATTATATACATATATATATATATATATATATACACACACACACACACACACATATATATATACACACATATATATATAGTTTTTTTTTCCTAGCCTGTTGACTTCTGTCATTTAACTGGGGTGTTTAGACAACGTTTAATATACTTATTGATATGGTTAGGTTTGGAACTGTTGTCATTCCTTTTTTGTCTTATTTGTTCTCTGCACCCCTTTTATTCTTTTTTCTTTATTGTTGTTGTTTTTATAAATTTATTTATTTTTTGGTGCATTGGGTGTTCGTTGTTGGGTCTTCACTGCTGCGCGTGGGCTGTCTCTAGTTGCCGCGAGCAGGGGCTACTCTTCGTTGCGGTGCGCAGGCTTCTCATTGCGGTGGTTTCTCCCGTTGCAGAGCTTGGGCTCTAGGCGCATGGGCTTCAGTAGTTGTGGCACGTGGGCTCAGCAGTTGTGGCCCACGGGCTCCAGAGCACAGGTTCAGCAGTTGTGGCGCATGGGCTTCGTTGCTCCGCGGCATGTGGGATCCTCGCTCGAACCCGTGTGCCCTGCATTGGCAGGCGGACTCTCAACCACTGCACCACCAGGAAGTCCCATAACATTTCTAATCATACCACCATTTTATTTAAAATTAGAAGCACAAAGATTTCACGTATACTTCACTGAATTCTCAGCATAGATAAACAATAGGATTAAGTCTACTATAAAGACAGAACAGTAGTATGACAGAGAAATTTGCCCAGTCACGTCCTGAACCAGGGGATGTAGCAGAAACAGAACCCCACCACCCAATTCAAATTAATGTAACTCAGCAGATCATGCTGCCCTCAACTTAAAAATTCATGGCTGGTAACATAAATATTAAATTAGGTTCTTATTTCACGAACTTGAGAAAAAAATTCCAGAGGAAAATTCCAGTGGAAAAGACTTATATAAATGTGCTTATTCTATTATGCTAATGCCTCAGATTTCATTAACTGGACAGAAAAGGCAAGCCTAGAGAAACTGTTTATTATTTATAGCCAAATATGAAATAATCATCCACAATAATCTTAAAACCTCTAAGTTCACTTATTTATACTGGCTTATGCACAACAATGCTTCAGGCAGGGAAGACAGGAAATGAGTATTCTCAAAAGTCATTCTTAACTTTCAGACTTGAGAAGCAGCATTAACAGAGTAGAAAAGGGCAAAGACTCTGCAGCCAGGCTACTTGGGTTTGAGTACTAGTTCCATCCCATATTAACTGGGCCGGTCTCTCTATGTCTCAGTTTCCTCACCTATAAAATGGGAAGAGTAACAGTGTTAAAACCCTTACTGAAAGCCTGGCACATAGTAAGCACTATACAGATGACTGTTGTTACTAAGATTCTCTACTAGTCCTTGTACAGAAAATCTAGAATTAGGAACGTCTGATGGTTTATTTATACCCTGCCCTGTTCTAGAAATGGATTTAGCAAATCTTATAAAATACATCTAAGGCTAGAGAACATAAATTAGAAGCAAAGGCAGAAAAATGCAAGCCACGATGACCCACACATTTTCTACGGGAGATCCTTAAATCTGATTCTAAGGTTTCAAACATCTGATATGAAAAACAAGTCTAGTCAGATAAGCCATTCAGAGGGGCAGTTAATTACATACTAATGCATAAGAGAATCCAAAACTGGTTAGGAATTTTTTATGGGGTTTCATACAGGAAAAAAATATATAATGGAATAAATACTTTGATAACAGACCTAAAGAGGATAGTTTCTCATGACAACCCTTACTACAGGATGATGATATTAGTGTAATTCAGTAAAAACTATTCTAATAAGGGTCAAATACAATGCAGTCTAGATCCCCAGCTCTCTACTAATCTGGCTTGATTCAGTGGTAAATTTCAACATCTATAAGAACATAGGGAATCCTCCCTAAACACTTTATCTCAGGCAAATACTGTAATAAGAGTGAGTTTGAACTCTGACAAGAACCTAAAACACAGCTCTCCTATGCTGCCTGTTAAATACAGATACAGAGGCCTTAAGAGACAATGGAGATGAAGGCAGGGTTCAGAACTTGTGAATACAATAGATATCTACCAAAGACACTCACTTGATTATGAGGCTAGCCTTATCTATTCAGAAGTGAGTAGACAGGATTTCCCTGGTCACACAGTGGTTAAGAATCTGCCTGCCAATGCAGGGGACACAGGTTCGAGCCCTGGTCTGGGAAAATCCCACATGCCACGGAGCAACTAAGCCTGTGTGCCACAACTACTGAAGCCCACATGCCACAACTACTGGAGCCCGTGCTCCGCAACAAGAGAAGCCACTGCAATGAGAAGCCTGCGCACCACAACGAAGAGTAGCCCCTACTCGCTGCAACTAGAAAAAGACCGTATGCAGCCAAAAGTAAATAAATAAATAATTAAATTTAAAAAGGGAGTAGAGAAGGAGCAAAGCCAAAATTCTTTTTAGAAAATTGTTCTAACTCCATCTTAACAGAGATACAAATGGGTAATAAAGGGTCTAGACTAGGAAATCTAGAATGCTCAATATAGATAATATTAATTGCTTTGCTTCAGGCAAAAGGAAGTTTTAGAAAAAACACTTCAAAGAGCTCTAACAGATAAATTTTAAAAGATGTAAAATTAATAATAGGAAAGGTGTACCTATTTTCCAAGGTGGATGAATGTCAAGTGGCCTCTCAGCAGTTAAGATGATTTTGACTATTCCACACATACATAAACACAGAATCTTCAATTTGGCTGAGGCATGAATCTGTCACACAATGTAAGCCGAGACAGTCTCTTACCTGCCGAGTGATTCTAGGTCACCACCCAGCACTCCCATCTCTACATTTTTTCTTTCCTTATTTTCTACTTCTTGTGGTAACTTTCATGGAGAGCCAAATATTGCTGATGCTTTGAAATGTGGCCGTCAGGGGAGAGTTAAAACTTGAGATACTTTAATAAACAGAAATCCCATGATTCTTGAAGAAAATGAGATTTCTGAGAAAGCTAAGAGACTGTATAAATAGGTATTTATCTGTGTTCAGGGAGTTTTCTGAAGTGTTAGTACATAGGCCTCATTAAAGTCAAGTTTACTATATTACCATCTAGAATAAACACAAGACTTCTTTGAATCTGGTTAACTTATACAGAGCTCTTTCTTTCATAAAGGAGAGAGGCTCCAGGGCCTGTAGCAAAAGACAGAAATGAACTTCAAGGCCCTAAGATGAAGTCAAATACATGGCTAATTTAATGGCAATCACCCTACGGAGTCTGTAATAAGCACTACATGATTAAGAAGGGGCAATTTCTATTCAAAATGGCCCCCTGTAGATGACCTATTAAACATTAACGTGAAAATTAACGTCTAACCTAAACTATTTTGATTCAGAAGATGACCAATTTCTGCTCTTAGTGCCAAGACATGCCTCATCAGTGATGGACAACCTCCCAGTCCACTTTTCATGGACAGATGGTGAGCCATGGCCTGCCCTTGACTCCACATACTCATATGGATGCTTCTTCACACTAACCATAATGGGGTCAAGTGAAGGTTTAGAGACTTGGGGAAATAGCACATTAAAAAGTTCATTCATAATTTGTTGGAGAAATGGAGAAAACTGAGAGGTACAAGGGGTGGAGTGGGACACCTCTATTTTCTGTGAAGTGAATTTTCTGACATCCTTTAACTCAACTACTGTTGGTCAACTGCTCCTTAAAAGATAATCAAGTGATAATTCTCAGTAATGCTTACTTGCATCAGTAATCAGACAAGACAATTATCTTAATTTTTAGTTTCAGGTCTTCTTCACATTTGAGTTCATTGATTGTAAAACATCTGTACTTGAATCAAGTGTCAGAAAGTAGCCTTTGACTCTAGCAGTTTTCTTGGCTGTATTTTTTTCAGAGCTGTATAGCATATCCTATAAACAACTTATTTAATAATGTTGTCTGCTTTATAGTATTCCATTAAGTATTCAAATGCCTTATCTGCCCGTCAAACTTCTTTTCCTTAAAATGGATTCCTGGCATTTCTAAAATTAAATTCTGTCAGAGGAAAGAAGAACTCTGCATTTATCATGTGCCAAATGATGAGCTTTGACCACTTAACAGATGATGTATTGGCAACTATGCAAGGTTCACATTTGTGGTCTCAGTTTGGAACTGGTTTTCAAGAAGTGTACTAAGTGCACACCCCAACCGTACTAATTAATTACAGGATTTACCATATTTAGTCCTCCAATTGTGCTCATTATTGATATGAAATAAAGCTCCCCAGAGCAAAAAAAAAAGGAAAGATGACAGCTCAGAACTAGGTTAAATAACTATAGAAGAGTTCAAATGCTGTTAATATACAACTATAAAGAGATGAAAGGGGAAAATGGTAAATTGAATATCTGAATCAGATTCCATGTGTAAACACACATCATAACTCTTGACAGCCTGCTAAAGCCAGCCTGTTCTCAAATCTAATTAAGAACATTACTGGATCATGATGGACTGATCATTATACTAGTTACGTCAGAAAAAGTAATTACTTTGATTTCTGTGTATCCAGCTGGTTGCCACATTCCTGAAATCAGAACCCTCCCTAAAAGGACCAAAAATACTAAATAAATAAGGAAGCAGCATTAGCACTTTAAAATTACTTAAAGAGAAAGGCAACTTATCTAGAAGGCAGAACAGCACACGAGATATTTGTCAAAGCATTTACCATCTCTACAGGGTACTTTCATTTGAAAGCTGAAATTAAGTCCCCCAGAAGGAGATACTGTGAGACTCAATGTCATTTTCACTAAGTCATGTCCTTCGTTAACACTAAAGAGTCTAAGTTCAATTTTCATGAATTATTATTAAAACTGGAGTCAGTCAATTCATTTAGAAGCCATACAACCAGTTCTAATTCAGCAGAATATGTAAAAGAGGCACTGTTTTTATTTTTTTAACAGAATCTAAACTCCTTCCGTTTAAAATCTCTGCAAATGAACCTTCTTGGAAGAAGTTTCACAATTTCCTAGAATTTAAAACAAGACAAATCAACTCCATGCTTTTTTCAGACTTCTTACCTGTGTTGCCAAACTCAAGACCTGCTGTACCAGCTCCTGCGTTTCTGATGGTTTCTTGAGAAACAGCTTCACTATGGCAGTAAGCAGAGTGAGCTGTACCTAAGCAAATGTAATTTAATAGGTAAAGTGAAAGACATTTGCATTATTCCACACCATGAATTCCAAAGTGATATTTTCCCAAATATGACTTACTATGAGGTCTTTCTGATTTTGATTAAGAAACAAAGGTTAAAACTCAGCCAATATCCACAATAGCAGTCAAAGGTTTTCATCAACTGAAAACTCACTAGCCTCCTATCTCCAAATTGCATTTTTTGGCATCAAAAACTGCTGGTTTGTTTCTGGCCCAGATAATCACCTGTATTTCTTAAAGTACATGCTAACATACTGATGGCAATAAAACTGGTTCCTGACCAAATTCTTTATTATTTACTTCCACCAAAAGCTACAACTTCCAGGGAATTAGGGAATCATTTATCATACTGAGGCAAGAGCCAAGACAGTAGAATTATGCCAGATCACAACCAGTTAAGAGTGGCATGCTAGGGCTTCCCTGGTGGCGCAGTGGTTAAGAATCCGCCTGCCCATGCAGGGGACACGGGTTTGAGCCCTGGTCCAGGAAGAACCCACGTGCCGCAGAGCAACTAAGCCCATGCGCCACAACTACTGAAGCCTGCGTGCCTAGAGTCTGTGCTCCGCAACAAGAGAAGCCACCACTATGAGAAGCCCTCGCACCGCAATGAAGAGTGGCCCCCGCTCGCGGCAACTAGAGAAAGCCCGCGCACAGCAACGGAAGACCCAATGCAGCCAAAAATAAATAAATGAAACAAATCAATTAAACACACAAAAAAAGAATAAAATTTTAAAAATAACAATTAAAAAAAAAAAAGAGTCGCCTGCTGAACCATGAAACTACTGGCTGGTATATGTTCCTTGTAGGGCCTATTAAAATTACTATGATAGATTACACACATGAACTTCAATTTGCAGTGAGTACAAATGCCGGGGAAAAAGCTTTAATAATTTATCTGCTTCTCTGGGCCTTTGACTCGAAGGTCTCTCAGTTTTGGTAGAAGACAGACAGAAGATGGGAAGGAGTCTAACCACCCACAAAGAATCTTTTCAAACTGCACATGCCAGCCTTCACCCTAGACAGAAACCCCAGCTGCAACTGAGCCACAACCGTTACTAACAGCAATGGGTAATCATCTTTAGGTGACAGAAAATTAAAAAGTAATAACTACTGCTCTAAGTCAGTAGTTGTCAAAGTGTGGTTCTGGACCAGCAGCAGCAATAGCATCACCACCCTCAACCTTGTAAGAAATGAACATGCTTAGGCCCATCTCAGACCTACTGACTCAGAAACTCTAGGGGTGGGGCCCAGCAACCTGTCCTTTAACACAGGTTAAACACCAGTGCTTAGGTGCTTCTTAGGCTCATTAAAGTCTGAGAACCACTGTCTAAATTAGGCAGGCTTGTTCCAACAGAAGTTAGCACAACAGAAAAGGTTACCCCTTTTTGGGAGAAAAATGAACATACTATATGTGTATATAAATTCACACACATGAAACTGCCTAACCTTTACCTTTCCTGAAATCGTCCCCAAAACATCTAATACATAAGATATAGATGGGAACTTACCTGGGTGCTTTCATCATGAAAACCTTCCAGGAAGCTCTCTAGTAACTCATCTGCATTGTCAATTCTTTCAGCATATTCTCCCACAATCCAAATCATAGCTGCTCGAGCGTCTGGTTCATCCAGTGAGTCTAAGTTCTCACACAAAGTGGCAATGATACTTTCATATCTGATATAACAAAATGGACTATGGTTACTGAAAGCAAAACTGAGAAGTATATTTAACAATGAAGCCTAAAAAGCAAAAAACCATGGACAAGGTACCCTAAACCACCACCAAACTACAAAGACTTTTAGCCAAGAGAATGTACAGGCTTTAAAGCCAGAAAATTATAAATGTCTTCAATTTTCCTTCAATTATGTTTTAATAACTAGACCATAAATCTTTGTAAAAGCTTATCAGATATTCTTTTCACAAGGAAAAACTAACCTATGGTTTAAGATAATACCACTACCTTACATTTCTCACAGTCTTTCTCATAACTAGATCAGAGAAATTTCCTATTACTTCATTTTACCTTCATCGTAGAGGAACAGAAATTCCACTTTACTATTAGGAAAATGGAGTCAGACAACAATAGCATCCAGAGACAGTAATTTTGCCTCTTATCCACCTATCTCTGCTTTCTATAGAGATCTTTATGTTCCTTCCTCCCAAGGCACCCACATTAATGACCTGTTTTTCTAAAGAAATAAGCAATTCGAGTATTTATTTTTACAGGTCTATAGCTCTCATTCTTTACCATGTTAAATCCATCTCCTTGGCTAATGTGTTTTTTTTTTTTTTTGCGGTACGTGGGCCTCTCTCGTTGCGGAGCACAGGCTCCGGACAGGCAGGCTCAGCAGCCATGGCTCACGGGCCCAGCCGCTCCGCGGCATGTGGGATCTTCCCGGACTGGGGCACAAACCCGTGTCCCCTGCATCGGCAGGCGGACTCTCAACCACTGCGCCACCAGGGAAGCCCAGCTAATGTAGTTTTAAACATCAGAATGAAATTGTATAATAAATGAGATATGGACAACTGAATAAT